>NC_138775.1:20034410-20356910 GCF_965119305.1 Pelophylax lessonae | reverse complement strand
TAAGCTGCCAGAGACTGCAGACCTGTAACAAGAGATGGTCATTTCCACTCTACAAGAGATGGTCACAGACTATGGACTTGCTGCTGGAGAAGGTCACAGACTGTGGGCATGCTGCTGGAGAAGGTCACAGACTGTGGGCATGCTACTGGAGATGGTCACAGACTATGGGCATGCTACTGGAGATGGTCAGACACTATAGGCATGCTACTGGAGATGGTCAGACACTATGGGCATGCTACTGGAGATGGTCAGACACTATGGGCATGCTACTGGAGATGGTCAGACACTATGGGCATGCTACTGGAGATGGTCAGACACTATGGGCATGCTACTGGAGATGGTCAGACACTATGGGCATGCTACTGGAGATGGTCAGACACTATGGGCATGCTACTGGAGATGGTCAGACACAATGGGCATGCTACTGCAGATGGTCAGACACAATGGGCATGCTACTGCAGATGGTCAGACACAATGGGCATGCTACTGGAGATGGTCAGACATAATGGGCATGCTACTGGAGATGGTCAGAGACTATGGGCATGCTACTGGAGATGGTCAGACACAATGGGCATCCTACTGCAGATGGTCAGACACAATGGGCATGCTACTGGAGATGGTCAGACATAATGGGCATGCTACTGGAGATGGTCAGAGACTATGGGCATGCTACTGGAGATGGTAAGAAACTATTCACTTGATACAGGAGTTGGTCAGAGACAGTGGACATGCTATAGGTGTTATTGGGGACATGCTTCAGAGTCATAGACTGGAGTCAAATGACATGCTATTACAGCCTTTTTTTAATCAGTGCTTCCACATGTGTGCTTCCTACAGTGTCCTTAAAAATGACTTTAGTAATCACCAAACATATAATAGTGTCTAAAGGGATCCGATCTGTGTTTGATTAGCTTCAGCGGAGGTCTGGGGAGACATTGGGGGTTAAAAGCAAACCTGTTACCCCGACCAATGCCATCACATATGGGGCTCATAAGCCCTCTTGTGATAGCAATGAAGTTAAAAAATAAAAGGGCTTAAAAAAATTGATATCTAATAAATTAAATAAGAAAAAAAAAAAAAAAACATTTTTTAAAAAAGGTACCCCCATCACCCAATGCATTTACGTGAATGCAAACACTCAGCAATTGCGCCACACATGTGAGCTATTTTCACAGACGCCAGAGTGGGGGCAAAAATTCTAGAGCCATAGTTCACTGTTCGCTCTAAATTGATAAACTGTAATTGATAAAGTGTCCCGATGGACTATTTTAGATACCCTAGTTGTTTACCAGTTCACTGACAAACACAATTTTAAGTGTTGGCGTATTTCGTATTTCTATTTATTTAAAGCAACCCTAAAAAAAAAAAAAAAAAAAAATGGGTAATATACTGTGTTTGTGTGAACCAAAATTTCATTTAGTGTATTTTTTTCTGAAAATATGTGTTTAATAAACCTTTAATGCAAATATCGTGCAACATAAAAAAAATTGCCACCATTTTAATCTCCACTTTAAGAAAATTATTAATTGTTTGGGGATTTAAAGTAATTCTCTACCAAAAAAAAAAAAAAAATGTAACAAAAAATTCCCCTGGTAGAAAAGTGATTTACTAAAGGAATAGAAATTTGTCTGTGCATCCGTCTTTTATGTATCTCCACTTCTGTGTTTTAATGTTTTCTTCTCGGTGTGCCCTAGATTTGTGCAGCGCTGCAGAGGATGCCGACATTCTATAATCAAAGTGAATATTATTAAATCTTATACACAGAAGCTGTAATAGTGTTAGAGGGTTGTAAGGACTGAGGACAGGAGAGGGTTACAGAGCTGCCTATACAAAAGCAGGCTACGTTATTACACTGCTCTGCTCCAACCTTGCCCTGTCAAATAACAACCCTTCACGGATGAGAGGCTCTGGATGAAGAGAACTTCTCTCTCTGCAAAGTGACTGCAGGCAGCTGAGCTCGACCTTCACCTAGCACCATCCTCTGCTACAGATCTCATTACTACCCCACAGGGGGGAAATCCACATCCACTGACCGGTCTCTGGCGGCCGGAGAGACAGCCGACTGTGATGGACAGGCAGGATCTCCAGCTTAACGTTCTCCATGGTGCTGGCCAGGAGCTGCGTGGCTTCCATCACCGTGCAATGTTCTGTACTGGTGCCATCGATGGAAAGGATGTGATCTCCGGGGTGCAGCGCTCCACACCTGGAAGAGGAATAGATGGAGAAGATTATATTACAGAGTTACAGGCCCTGTTCCCACCTGAGTGTTTTTCAGCTCGTAAGAAACGCTCATCTCTGAAGTCCAGTGGCTGGTGGTGATCCATGGACGGGGGGGTGGCAGGCGGACCACACTATACTCCCACCCGGACCACACCAGTTCGCACACCCCCCCCCCCCCATCACCGGCTCACTTACATTAAAGCGCTAAAGTTGCCCTGGGACACTCCTGCCTGGCCCCATTAGAAGCCTCCCATCAGCTTCATCTCCGGCGGCGGCTTCCCCTGGCAGTGACGGCGGCGGCTTCCCTGTTGACTCCTCCCTCCTCCTCCTCATTGGCCAATAGCATGGCCTCTCCTTTTGGCCAATTGGGAAACGGGTCTCATGACCCACTTCCTGATTGGCAAGGAGGAGGGTCTGTGTGACAATAGCAAATTTTCATTCGCTATTGTCAAACAACTGGGTGGGGTCGGGGCGCAGTGCTCTGCGCCCTGAGCCCACCCTTTTTTTTAGCCTGTGAGAGCCTCTGGCTCTAATCACATGGTTAAAAAAAATAAAAAAAAAAAAATAAAAATCCCCATTGAACTCCATGTGTCTGGCACCCCACATGTAGATTAGGGTGTATATGGGGCGCCCCTGCGCCCCATATACACCACCCGCCACTGCTGAAGTCTCAAAACACCCAACAAGCAAAATCCCATTAATTTCCATTGCCCCTGTTCACATGTGAGCTTCTTTTTTGGCAGATTAAAAGCGTTTTTGTTAGATGTCAATGCCTGCCACCAAACACCTGCAAAAAATGCCTGAAAAACTGAAAAAAAAAAAAAAAAAAACTACTGAAAACCCCCCCAAAAAAACGCCCAAAAACAAAAAAAAAAAACGGGTGTGAATGGACCCTAAGATGCAAAAAGGGTTTTTGCTCTTTCTTTACATTTGCATTACAAGATAAAAATATAGTGGTCTACTATTTCATGAAATGGTCACTCCAAAATCCAGAACCAGTGGTTTTGAGGACTAAGATCTAGGTGCAAGTAGATGTCAATGCAGGAGAATGTCCAGTAGATGTCCCTGCACCCAATAAGCAAGTGTGGGATTTTACATTTAGATTTACAGATGGGGATGATGTGTTGGGCTTAAAGTATATGTGATCACATAATCTCTGTTCAAGGAGAGAGCTAGGAGGTGGAGAAACAACAGAACACTGAACTTCCCAGTGAATGGCTGTGCAGGGGAAAGGGGGGGGGGTGTCAGCACAAGTCTGACCATTGGAAAACAGGCAGGCTGCTCTCCCAGCAAAGCCAAAAAACTGACCGCTCTGATTCACTACTTAATGGCTGTAAAATCTATCTTTCATTAAATCTTTTTCTTGCTGTGTTTTTTTTTTTTTTTTTTTGCCTCCTTGTAACATCCTCCATGAGCTTCCAAACCTCTCCTCTTCCTCACTTCTGTTTGTTCTGAATGAGCAGTATACATTAGTTGTGGTCATGAGCACTCCTCTATGCAAGCTACACATCTTATAGTCCATCTCACCAGAGTGTAAGGCTCGGTTCACACCTATTCTGTTTGTTTTTGATCCATTTGTGCAGTGCTTTTTGTGGTGCCTTTTGCGTTTTTCCACACATTTGTACTGCATTTTTTTATGCATCTTGCATTTTTTTACCCTTTATTTTTTTAGCAAGCCGTGCCAAAATCACGGTAAAAATGCACTACATGCTTTTCTGCAGCTCAGAAAACAGAAGCACTGTTTTACGTTTAAAAAAAAGTCCCTGACCCTTTCCAAAAACGCAGCGGCTGAAAAAGAAGCATAGATGTGAACATGTCCCTTAGGAAACCATGTTAAATGAACTGTAGTGTGATTCTCCAAAAAGCACCAAAAAACACATAGGTGTGAACCAGGGCTAAGAGGGGGTGGCTATGTTCCAGTGGGATCACAGAAAATGAACGTAGTCACCCTCTAACAGGAAGTCAGGTCACAGCAGAAAAAGAAAAAAAAATTTTTTGGAGGTGGCTGAGAGCAAGAGAAGGATATAAGGGACTTTTGGGACTGTATTTGAGGGACTTAAGTCAAAGAAAAATTGACGGTTATACCATAAGACAAATATATTCAACACTCTGGTCTCCATGGATAGATTATGATCACCCAGATTAGAGGGCACTGCAGTTGTTACCTCTTCATCCCCCCCCCCCCCTTTTAGAAGTGGGAGTGAGACTTTAGGCTATGAGGCTCTCTTCTTTCCTTCCTTTCTCTCTCTTCTCTCCCCCCCCCCCTTTTTTTAGCCTTATTTTTTGGTTACCATAGAAAGTAACCATACTGGTACAGTACCTACCCCCCTCTTTCCTATATACGGGTGTAACATGTGTAGCACCCTTCTATGTAGGTTCTAGGATAAGTGTATTATAGTTTTTCCTCTTACTTAACAGGAAAATTGACAGAAATGTACTTAGCTTTCTGCTTAACAGAGAAGCTGCAATTGATTAGTGTAGCCTGCTCAGTGTGCTCAGCTGCTGTTTGGTTCTATCTCTGGCCTCTTCTGTATCTAGGTAACCGAAGAAGGTTCTTGGTGAATAGGTGGACGCTATGCAGAGCACAGCCTGAAAATTAATGCCACTCCAGCCAAGCCCACTGATGGTGGCCCTAAGGCATGCTGGGAGAGGGTATTTATTGTTTCAATACTCTGAGGGTCTTTCCTGGAGAGTAGAGTTCTAGTCTGGGGGGGGGGGGGGCGGTAGGCGACCTGAGGGCCTGAAGTCAGAGAGAATGACCCTGGTTCTACAGGGAGCTGGCTGAGGGGGACTATCTATTGAAGATCTGGTCTGTACGCTGCCTCTCCAAGGCACTTTCTGCCCTGCAGCCTCAGGTGGGCAGCCTTAGAGCCTGAAGTCAGAGAGAGTGACCCTGGTTCTACAGGGAGCTGGGTGACAGGGGCTGTCTTTTTGAAGATCTGGTCTGTACACTGCCTCTCCCAGGCACTTTCTACCCTGCGGCCTCAGGTGGGCGACCTGAGGGCCTGAAGTCAGAGAGAGTGACCCTGGTTCTACAGGGAGCTGGCTGACGGGGGCTGTCTTATTGAAGATCTGGTTTGTACGCTGCCTCTCCAAGGCACTTTCTACCCTGCGGCCTCAGGTGGGCGACCTGAGGGCCTGAAGTCAGAGAGAGTGACCCTGGTTCTACAGGGAGCTGGCTGACGGGGGCTGTCTTATTGAAGATCTGGTCTGTATGCTGCCTCTCCAAGGCACTTTCTACCCTGCGGCCTCAGGTGGGCAACCTGAGGGCCTGAAGTCAGAGAGAGTGACCCTGGTACTACAGGGAGCTGGCTGACGGGGGCTGTCTTATTGAAGATCTGGTTTGTACGCTGCCTCTCCAAGGCACTTTCTACCCTGCGGCCTCAGGTGGGCGACCTGAGGGCCTGAAGTCCGAGAGAGTGACCCTGGTTCTACAGGGAGCTGGCTGACGGGGGCTGTCTCATTGAAGATCTGGTCTGTATGCTGCCTCTCCAAGGCAATTTCTACCCTGCGGCCTCAGGTGGGCAACCTGAGGGCCTGAAGTCAGAGAGAGTGACCCTGGTTCTACAGGGAGCTGGCTGACGGGGGCTGTCTTATTGAAGATCTGGTCTGTACGCTGCCTCTCCCAGGCACTTTCTACCCTGTGGCCTCAGGTGGGCGACCTGAGGGCCTGAAGTCAGAGAGAGTGACCCTGGTTCTACAGGGAGCTGGCTGACGGGGGCTGTCTTATTGAAGATCTGGTCTGTACGCTGCCTCTCCCAGGCACTTTCTACCCTGCAGCCTCAGGTGGGTGACCTTAGGGCCTGAAGTCAGAGAGAGTGACCCTGGTTCTACAGAGGAGGTGGCTGAGGGGGGCTGTCTATTGAAGACCTGGTCTGGTATCACTGGTATAGAGTGTCTCTTGGTAGTTGGAAGAAGGCAACCAACTGTCTCTGGACATTTTGTGAGCACAGAAAACCTAAAGGATCTATAGACTTGTGCACTTAACCCCTTATGGCGCACTATATAGTCAGCTGAGAGGCCAGACAAGGGATATCCTCAAGAGCTTTGTCCAGTTACTGCTGCTAATTAGGGACTTTGCTCAAATTTTTTTTAACCAAAAATATGTAGCAGAATACATACTGGCCTAAATTGATGAACAAATTTATTTTTTTAAATTTTTTTATTGGATAGTTTTTATAGCAGAAAGTAAAAAATTGCTTTTTTTAAAATTGTCAGTGTTTTTTTGTTTATAGCACAAAAATTTAAAAAACACAGGGGTGACCAAATGCCACCAAAAGAAAGCTCTATTTGTGGGAGAAAATCAAAAAATGTTTTTTGGGGTACAGCGTCGCATCACAGCTCAATTGTCCTTTAAAATAATGCAGTGCCATATCGCAAAAAATGGCCTGGTCATGAAGGGGGGTAAATCTTCCGGAGGTCAAGTGGTTAAATAAGAGTTCAGTTAAATGTCCTCAGCTGTGAATAGTTCTATTTCTTGGAGTTTCCCAGTAAATCCCCTTCCCTATCCAAGTTCTTCAAAAATAAAGCAACAAACCCTAGACTGATCATTGAAGACGAGTAAAAGTGTGTGCACCGGACTTTGTGAATCTACCTTGTTCCTGGCTGCAGGGGCAAAAGTGGGTAAGACCTGGGCGAAGTTCCAATGGCTCCTATGGAGGTAGTGCTAGACAGGCAACATTACCAAAGGCGATTTTATCCTTTAGGCCCCTTTCACACTTGTGTGACCTCATAGTCGTGCGATTTTGACTGGACTTGAAGCAATGTCTATGTCTATGGACCTCAAAACACATCAAAATTGGACCAAAGTAAAGCAGGGACTACTTTCAATTCATTGCAACTTGAAGAAGTCGCACAGATATGAACGGTATTCATTGGAAATCACGGAGTACGATTTTGCAGTCCCAAATCGCAGGACCAGTTGCACAAGTCTGAAAGGGGCCTAATCATGTATCTGCTATAAAATCAGATCAGAAAGTTGCCAATTGATCTTGATCATGCAAAAGAGTGAGAGCCGCTGGCAGAGGAGATCAGATTGTGTACTATATAGACTATTTGCATGTGGTTATTGTATATCACAATGTGAACAACTGCAGAACAAGAGAAGGACCCTACAGTAAAAATAAGTATATTACCATCACCAGAACAATGACCACTCACCTGTCCGCCACACTGGCTGGCTTAACCTTGTCGATGATTATCACCTGCTTGTTCCGATGAGTGCTCGTGCTCAGCGAAATGCCCAACGTGGAGCCGGGTGTCTTGGCGATTTCCACCAGTAGGGGTCCTGATGCGTTTGTCACAGTGTCTAGAAGAGAAGGATCATGGGTAAGCATGGAACACACCATAGTGATCCTTGTTTAAATCATTCCTGGCACTCAGGATATACTGTACATGAATGGTGTTTGTAAACCCTTACATATACCCAGTGAAGTGACTGGCCTCAGGTGATAAACCTCCTAGATAAGTTATACCTGTTTATCTGAAGCCAGTGGGAGCTTCAGACGGACCACATCAGCCCACACACCATACCTACCCTCCCCCCCGCACCATACTCTCTGTGCTCTGCGCCCCGAGCCCACCCATTTTTGAAGCCTATTAGAGCCTCCGGGTCTAATTACGTGCTCCAAAAAAAAAAAACCCCATTGGAATCCATGCGTCCAGCGCCCTGCATGTAGATTAGGGGGCCAAATGCATGGATAAGGGGGGCGGCGCCCCTGCACCCCCCAATGGACAGGCCGCCACTGTCTGCAGCCCTCCCTTCTCTACTGCCATTCAAAGTGCAGAATGTATACAGCTTGTCTGAGCTTTCAGAAAGCAGGGGGTGGAGAGCTGAAGTTACACTCAGTAGATCTCAGTGAGCAGAGCTCTGAGAGCTGATTGGAGGAAGGGTACACACCCCCTTTCACACAGTACACAGGAACAGAGCTAAGGCTGTCAACCACAGGCTGTGTACTGGAGCTTCCTCCACGGTCACCTTTTTATTTCTTGGTGACAGGAAAACGTATCAGAAGGGACTCATGTAGATAGCAAAGGAAGGAAGCAGCAGAGAGAAATTACACTTCACTTTCTGGATTGAGACGAGTACACACTATAGAAGGTTGTGCTTTGTTCATATTTCACGGTCAGAAGTTTACAACCACTTTAAGGTGTGCCCCAACAATACATAAAAGGATGATAAATCTATAGGACATTGTGGATGATAAATCTATAGGACATTGTGGATGATAAATCTATAGGACATTGTAGAAAGACTGTTGTCAGGCGTGTCTAGCGCTCCTTCTGCATTATAGCTGCTGGCTCCAGCATTCTGGTTTTGCTTATGAGGCATATTCCCTGTCTTGTCTGGCTACATCAACCACCGTGTAGGTGAACAGTCTCTGGGTGGAGACCAAACCTGATTTAAGCCAGCCAAGCCTGCAGTCTCATGCTTGTGATATTGTGTTTGTAACACGTGCTCCAAGCTCTCAGTTGTCTGCCCTGCCTGCTAAGTTTTGAATC
Source organism: Pelophylax lessonae (assembly GCF_965119305.1). NCBI lineage: Eukaryota > Metazoa > Chordata > Amphibia > Anura > Ranidae > Pelophylax > Pelophylax lessonae. The sequence continues at coordinate 20,348,189 of NC_138775.1, read as the reverse complement.
CCTTGTTGGCAACCTAGGATTGGATATCGTCTATTCTCTTAACTCTGCCTGCCTTTTGACTACAGATGTGACCCTGACTATTCTGAACCTCGCCTGACTTTTACCTAGACTGTGATTGAACCACTCTTCCTGTCTGCCAATCGAAAGTACCTTTTTGCTGTGCTCAGTTCACGCCTGCCCTGCCATGGTAGCCAGGCACTATAGCATTCTGTATAAGTCCTGGGGGTCAGCCGAGTACCGGTAGGCCTTCTTGCCTTATGGGAAACGGGGCTGTTATAGGCGAAGAACACAGAAGCCAGCTATAGTGCCTGACCACCTGCATTAGGGGTAGGTGAGACAACTGTAATGTGTATGGCCATCTGCCTTTTAAAATAGCTGTTAAAAATTCCTATTTCCACCACCTAAAGCCCCCCCGCAGCAAGTAGTAGCGGTAACAAGCATAGGCAAATGAGTGTCACAATTTTATCATAAGTGCAGCCGATCTTCATTTGGTGCAATAAAAAGTAATTAACCACTTGCCGACCTCCTGCCGCAGCTTTGTTGCGCCAAAGGACGTAGCCCAATGTCCGTCGCGTGGGGCTGGGGGGCAAGCTCGCGCTGCCGCCGGCACACTCCCACCCCCTCTAGGCAGCGGGATGCACCTGTGATCGCCGCCAGGCAACCGCGATCGCTTCCCGCTGAGAGAGGACGGTCAGCTGTTGTAAACACAGCAGACCGTTATTCCCTCTGGTATGATCACAGAGCGCCTGTGATCCTTCTATATAGGATCACAGGTCTCTGTGGTCATTTCACAAGCCCATCCCCCATACAGTTAGAAAACACTCCCCTAGGCACACACTTAACTTTACCCTTCCCTGCCAGTGTCATAAGTACAGTAACAGTGCAAATTTTTAGCACTGATTACTGTAGTAATGTCACTGGTACCCCCCCCCCCCCCCAATGTCAGTTAGGGGTCCAATCTGTCCGCTGCAATGTCGCAGACCCGCTAAAAATTGCTGATCGCCACCATTACTAGTAAAAAAATAAAAAAAATAAATAAATAAATAAAAAAGGACATAAATCTTTCCCCTAGTTTGTAGACGTGATAACTTTTGCGCAAACTAATCACAATACGCTTATTGTGATTTTTGTTCCCCAAAAATATGTAGCAGAATACAAATTGGCCTAAAAAGGATGAAAAATCTTGATTTTTTTATTTTTATGGAATGTTATATAGCAGAATGTGAAAAATATTGGGTTTTTTTTTCGGAATTGTCGCTTTTTTTGTTTATAGCGCAAAAAATAAAAAATCGCAGAGGTGATCAAATACCACCAAAAGAAAGTTCTCTTTGTGGGAAAAAAAGGACATAAATTTTATTTCAGTACAGTGCAGCCCAGTGTCCAAAGGGAGGGGATCATTCTCTGCTTCAGTATGTCACAGTACATGTTGGCATTCATGGTTCCCTCAATGAACTGTAGCTCCCCAGTGCAGGCACCACTCATGCAGCCCCAGACCATGACACTCCCACCAACATGCTTGACTGTAGTCAAGACATACTTGTCTTTGTACTCCTCACCTGGTTGCCGCCACCAGTGGCGTAGCGTGGTTTGTCAGCGCCCGGGGCAAGGTAAGTAATTTGCGCCCCCTACACAAATCTACTAGACCACTACACTGACCACTGCGCTGACACCTACACTGACCTAGCTGACCACTACACAGACCTATCTTATTCCTACACTGACCTACCTGATTACTATACTGACACCTACACAAACCTACCAACCACTACACAAACCTACCTGACCACTACACAGACACCTACACTGACCTATCTTATTCCTCCACTAACTAACCTACCTAATTTCTATACTGACACCTACACTGACCTACCTGACCACTACACAAACCTACCTGACAATTACACTGACCCCTACACAGACCTACCTGTTTCCTGGACTAACCTACCTGATCACCATACTGACACCCAGAGATACCTATCTGATCACTACAGAGACCTAACTGATTCCCACACTAACACCTACCTTGACCTACCTGACCACTACACAGACCTACCTGATCACTACACTGACCTACCTAATTACTATACTGACAATTACACAAAATGAAATGAATGGGCTGCCTACATGCAGAACACAGGAAGCAATGTTATAAAGCTAGCCTCAGATCCTTCACATCACAATCCTGTCATTACAATAGTGTTTTCAGTCCCCCTGCACATCACAACCCCCCCCTTCACATTACTGTCCTTAGCCCACCTTCATATCCTCCCCTCACATCCTTATCATCACCCCCACACCTTTACATTCCTATCCTTATGCCCCTCATCCTTCACATTTCTGTCCTCAGCCCCCCTCTGTATTCCTGTCCTTAGCCCCCTTTATATCACCTCCCTTCCGCCTTTACATTCCTGTCCCCCCCCACCCCTTTACATTCCTATCCTCACCCTCAGTACCCCTTTACATTCCTGTCCCCCACTACCCCTTTACATTCCTGTCCCCCACTACCCCTTCACATTCCTGTTACCCACTACCCCTTTACATTCCTGTCCTGCCCCACTACCCCTTTACATTCCTGTCCCCTAGTACCCCTTTACATTCCTGTCCCCCACTACCCCTTCATTCCTGTCCCCCACTACCCCTTTACATTCCTGACCCCCACTACCCCTTCACATTCCTGTTCCACAGTACCCCTTTACTTTCCTGTCCTCAACTTTACCCCATCTTCAGATTCCTTTCCTCACCCCCCCCCCCATCTTCAGATTCCTGTGCTCACCCCATCCCCCCCCCTCCATCTTCAGATTTCTGTCCTCACCCCCCCCCCCATCTTCAGATTCCTGTCCTCAGCTCCCTCCCATCTTCAGGTTCCTGTCCCCCACTACCCCTTTACATTTCTGTCTCCCCAGTATCCCTTTACATTCCTGTCCCCCACTACCCCTTTACATTCCTGTCCCCCACTACCCCTTTACATTCCTGTCCCCCACTACTCCTTTACATTCCTGTCCCCCACTACCCCTTTACATTCCTGTCCCCCACTACTCCTTCACATACCTGTCCTCCCCCACTACCCCTTTACATTCCTGTCCCCCACTACTCCTTCACATTCCTGTTACCCACTACCCCTTTACATTCCTGTCATCCCCCACTACCCCTTTACATTCCTGTCCCCTAGTACCCCTTTACATTCCTGTCCCCCACTACCCCTTTACATTCCTGTCCCCCACTACCCCTTCACATTCCTGTCCCACAGTACCCCTTTACTTTCCTGTCCTCAACTTTACCCCATCTTCAGATTCCTGTCCTCACCCCCCCCCCCCATCTTCAGATTCCTGTCCTCACCCCCCCCCCCCCCCCCATCTTCAGATTCCTGTCCTCAGCTCCCCCTTCTCAGCACCCTCAGCTTCCTCCACAATCCACATTACTCATAGAGCCGACAGCATGTAGACAGCTCCGCATGGAAGGCGGCAAGCATGAAGTTGACATCAGAAGCAGGACAGCTCTTGAAGGAGGGCGGGATCTGCACAACTTTTCCTGGTAACCAGCTTGTGATTGGTTGCTATCAATCACCTGCGGGTTAACTTGAAGTCCCGCCTTCCATCCGGAGCTGTACTGGCTCCTATAGCCTCCTGCCTCCCGCCGTCCATGCAGGGCTTGTTCAGGATGGCTGGGCGGGCTCCTAAATGGCAGCGTGACACTGGCGCGGCCACGGGATGCGCCCCCCCAGATTTTGCACCCGGTGCGGTTGGCCCCCCCAGCACCCCCCACGCTATGCCTCACCTGGTTGCCGCCACACACGCTTTACACCATGTGAACCAAATAAATTCATCTTGGTCTCATCAGACCACAGGACATGGTTTCAGTAATCCATGTCCTTAGTCTGCTTGGCCAATCCATCACCTTTACCCTCTGCTTCTTACTTAGCAAGGCAGTGGTCATCTTGGAGGTGTTTGGGGTCGTTATGTTGGAATAATGCCCTGCGGCCCAGTCTCTGAAGGGAGGGGATCATGCTCTGCTTCAGTATGTCACAGTACATGTTGGCATTCATGGTTCCCTCAATGAATTGTAGCTCCCCAGTGCCGGCAGCACTCATGCAGCCCCCAGACCATGACACGCCCACCACCATACTTGACCGTAGGCAAGACACACTTGTCTTTGTACTCCTCACCTGGTTGCCCCCACACACACTTGACACCATCTGAACCGAATAAGTTTATCTTGGTCTCATCAGACCACAGGAGATGGTTCCAGTAATCCATGTCCTTAGTCTGCTTGTCTTCAGCAAACTGTTTGTGGGCTTTCTTGTGCATCATGTTTAGAAGAAGCTTCCTTCTGGGACGACCAATTTGATGCAGTGTGCGGCTTATGGTCTGAGCACTGACAGGCTGACCCCCCCACCCCTTCAACCTCTGCAGCAATGCTGGCAGCACTCATACGTCTATTTCCCAAAGACAACCTCTGGATATGATGCTGAGCACGTGCACTCAACTTCTTTGGTCGACGATGGCGAGGCCTGTTCTGAGTGGAACCTGTCCTAGTAAACCACTGTATGGTCTCGGCCACCATGCTGCAGCACAGTTTCAGGGTCTTGGCAAATTTCTTATAGCCTAGGCCATCTTTATGTAGAGCAACAGTTATTTATTTCAGATCCTCAGAGAGTTCTTTGCCATGAGGTGCCATGTTGAACTTCCAGTGACCAGTATGAGAGAGTGAGAGCGATAACACCAAATTTAACACACCTGCTCCCCATTCACACTTGAGACCTTCTAACACTAATGAGTCACATGGCACTGGGGAGGGAAAATGGCTAATTGGGCCCAATTTGGACATTGTCACTTAGGGGTGTACTCACTTTTGTAGCCAGAGGTTTAAAAATGAATGGCTGTGTGCTGAGTTATTTTGAGGGGACAGCAAATTTACACTGTTATACAAGCTGTACACTCACTACTTTACATTGTAGCAAAATGTCATTTCTTCAGTGTTGTCACATGAAAAGATAGAATAAAATATTTACAAAAATGTGAGGGGTGTACTCACTTTTGTGAGATACTGTATATATGTATTATATATAAATATATACACATACATACACACACACACATTTTGTACTTTAAACTTAGTAGAGCGCTGGAGGTCCAGTCCTGAAGGAGTTACATGTTTTCCGGGTAAATCCATGGAGACAAAACTGAATCTGGTCCAATCAATTAATTTCCTGCATGGGGTGGAAGCAGAGTGATTGTGCCTTGGAGCGCTGCAGTCTGTTAAATGACTTCTAGTGAGCGTTATCAGAACACTGGTGTTCGACCTGCCCTGGCCGCCAAAAGATCAGCATGGAAAAAAACTTGGCTCCTATCAGCCCGTACTGTCCTGAGATAGCAAATAATTCTCATTATGGTAGCGGGATATGAAGAGGGGAGAGTGCCAAGATTTTGTGACCTGTACTAGTCAGTGGAACAAGTCAAGATCTCTACTAAGTGCAATCTGTAGCTACCCGAAGAAGTGGTGTAAAGTGAATATGAAATGTTGGGTCTAAAAGAGAACCAGTCATTCTGGATGTGAATATTTAGTCTTTCAATTGAAGCCAAGGTCAGACATATTTTTTATGCTTATGTTTAGGGCCAGAGAGTCCAGTATTGTGTAAGTATAAAGCTTCCAGGTATTTACAACCTTTCACAGAGATCCCAGTACTCCCCCTGTGATCCCAGTACTCCCTCTGTATTCCCAGTACTCTCCCTGTAATCCCAGTACTCTCCCTGTAATCCCAGTACTCTCCCTGTAATCCCAGTACTCCCCCCTGTGATCCCAGTACTCCCCCTGTGATCCCAGTACTCTCCCTGTAATCCCTGTACTCCCCCCCTCCTGAGATCCCAGTACTCCCCCCCTCCTGAGATCCCAGTACTCCCCCCCCTCCTGAGATCCCAGTACTCCCCCCCCCTCCTGAGATCCCAGTACGTCCCCCACCTGAGATCCCAGTACTCCCCCCCCCTCCTGAGATCCCAGTACTCCCCCCCCCCCTCCTGAGATCCCAGTACTATCCCCCCTGTGATTCCTGTAGTACTCCCCCCCCCTGAGATCCCAGTACTCCCCCCTGAGATCCCAGTACTCCCTCCCCCGAGATCCCAGTACTCCCTCCCCCGAGATCCCAGTACTCCCTCCCCCGAGATCCCAGTACTCCCTCCCCCGAGATCCCAGTACTCCCTCCCCCGAGATCCCAGTACTCCCTCCCCCGAGATCCCAGTACTTCCCCCGAGATCCCAGTACTCCCCCCGAGATCCCAGTACTCCCCCGAGATCCCAGTACTCCCCCGAGATCCCAGTACTCCCCCGAGATCCCAGTACTCCCCCGAGATCCCAGTACTCCCCCCCCCCCCCCCCGAGATCCCAGTACTCCCCCCTGAGAGCCCAGTACTCCCCCCTGAGATCCCAGTACTCCCCCCTGAGATCCCAGTACTCCCCACTGAGATCCCAGTACTCCCCCTGAGATCCCAGTACTCCCCCCTGAGATCCCAGTACTGCCCCCTGAGAAGGACTTCATCAGAGCCATCTTTGTTCCCCATCATCCAGGATCACCATCTACTTCTTGGGACAAAGGTGGCGGCTCAGAGATGACAATCCCATAAATCCTAGTGCTTATGCAGCTCTTGGTGGTGTTCACAAATCACTTGGTCAGAGATCGAACAAATGCTTGTGGTTGCCTGCAGCAGAGTGACGCCATCCACTCTGCCAAGGCAAAGTCACTGAACTGGGGCTCAAAGACAGCTTTATAAACTCATGCAAATTTTGCATATTTGTGGTGGCAAAGAGGATGGGATTTAGGGCCCCTTCACACTAGAATGCAGTGCTGAAAACCCACCTTCCATGCTGGTGTCCCGCACCGCATTCAAATCACACTGCCCTTGCAATCTGCAGCAGCTGTCAGTGCAAGGTTAACAACAACCCAAATGCAGATCGCATGGTACAAATGTGTCCAGAAGTAATGCATGCACTACTTTTGGTGAAATACGGTGCAATTTCAGCCCATTCAAAATGAATGGGCCAAAATCGCAATGCACACAACTGCATGTGAATCGCACAAGAACATGCTGCATGATCATGTGCAATTCATATGCAGTTCCAAGTATGAATGGGCCCTTATTGCCCAAAATTCTACACATGTGTCCATGGGTGGCAGAGCATTCTGTGTTGAGAATGCGCACACCCAGCACTGTGACTGAGCCGTCAAAGACAGGTCATAGTCTTTGCTAATGATTGGTAGCCAATGGGGCCACCTATCATGTGACAACTGTGATAGCTAATAACAGCAGTCACATGATTAGTCTATCCTTCCCACCCCCCCAGAGAAGAGACACTGTAAAGGGGTGCTGGGGCTGGGTGGGAAGGGGTTCATAATAAAAGATTGGGCATTTCTGAGAAAGTATAGTATTAGATTAAGACATGCCAAAACTTTATAATCATTAATGAGCATTGTCAGGTGACCTCTGACTTTACATGGAGTGTCAAGAGGTCACCTGAACCCTTACAAGCACTGCCCAGGTCAATCGCTTAACACTGCGTGGGCAGGAGCTGGGAAACTCCAACGGGTTCCTTTAATGTGAGATTTATTGCACCTTTATGTTGATAGTGTCTGCTGTCAGATTCTTTACCCCCAGGTGATTTTCTTCTAATGTGGGGTACACACTAGTAGAAAATCTGCCAAAAATTCCCATCCGAGGTAAAATCATACGATTTTCGACTAGTGTGTACACAACTTTCAGCAGCCGATGCCCACATTGAAAAAAAAATGGAGGGACAAACACCAAAATTTTTATCGTCCGTCCCCAGACGACCAATTTTCGTTTAAGGTGTATGCAGTACGTCCGCGAAAAATCGGATACGAAAGACCATGCATGAGCTGAAGGTTCGGACGACCCGGAATTATAGGAACAAATGTCCCAAAAAGAAAAAAAAAGAAAAATCGGGCGAGAAATTTCGTGAACATTATGCACTGTCAACTAAAAACGTTTATGACTGCTTAGCATGAGAGAGAAAAATCGGAGAATATTTTGTCCGATTTTCGTCAAGTGTGTACGAGCCTTTAGTGCTACCTAATGTTTGTCAGGTGTCTCCATATTATGTCAAGCGGATTACATTTTTCCAAAGTGCTCACAGGGGACCAAAAAGGAAATCAGGAATCTTTTCAAACCTGCCTACCAATACCTCACAGTAGTTGTTCTACTATATGAAAAGGAGGTGGAGATTCTAGAGCTGAGTTTCTCAACTAGGGTTCCAAGGAACTCTAGAGTTCCTCCAGAGGTTGCTATGGGTTCCTTGAGCAATTCCTGCCTCTCAGATTAGTTCCCACTGACTCCATTGGTCTTTTTAGCTATCTGTAAGGGGGGTAATTCTTCCCAATGACCACAAGTGTAAAGAGCATCCTTCCTACCGATCATCAGACTAATGTATCATGAGTTGTAGATATAGTCATTATTAGCAAGGGTTCCCTGAGACCAAGAAGTTTTTTTCAAGGGTTCCTCCGTGTTGAAAAGGTTGATGAAGGCGGTTCTAGTTGCTTGACTTTGGTGATCTCAACAACTTTAAGCACGATAGTATCTTACCCATAAGGGCGACATCATATTCGATCTGGAAGACGGCCTCCTGACTGCACTGTCGGAGGATGGTAAGGGCGTCCGAGAGGGGGACATTGTGAAGGGAGATTCCATCCACACACATGATCCGGTCACTAACTTTTAAGGTCCCTTCCCTGTGGGAGAAAATGTGATGGTTTTAATAATACATATAGATTTAATGGAGTCAGCTATGCTCTACCACAAGCAAAGTAAAAATGTTATATCAATATTGCATGATTATTTTATAGGCTTCAGCATTCAAATTGACTTTTATGAACAGAACATATAGATAATGTAAACGCTTTAGCTGGGGCACCCTCATGATCAAATTCATTTCAGGCATCTTGGAGCTCTTTCATGTAGGTGACCATGGAGAAGTAAAAAAGTCCAAAAATTGAGACCGCACTCAAGATGGCAAGATGAAAGCAAATGAACTCCTTTATTCCTCATAAATGAAGCAAACAGACGATGCACAAACAGATGTGTCGGGTTGACGCGTTACACAATGCTGTAGATCGCTTACTCATAACAACACACTTTCATCTTACTATCTTGAGTGCGGTCTAAATTTTTGGACTTTTCTGCGTTTGGATGATGGATCCGACCTGCACCAAGCCCTGAACTTGCACCTGAGCGGCTTTCCCTTTGTTTGTTCCATGGAGAAGTAAAAACAGGTGGATGAGCCACAGTTTGAGTGCCCCCCGCAATACCTTCCTAAAATTCTACCATTACAGCCATAATGGGTTAGCACATCTGCCAAGCAGCACTGGGTTTGTTGGTTCAAATCCATGGACGTGCAATCAGGGGAGGCAGAGGCTCTTTCACATAGGTGACCATGGAGAAGTAAAAACAGGTGTTCCTCTGTACTGAGTGGGTCAAATGGGAGTGGTTTCAGAATTATATATCAGCTGTGGCAGCTGCTGATATATAATGACGAAATCTGCTGGGTCTGCATCCCTTTAGACGTGTTCCTATTGGGAGTATCTCACCAAAAATTACATTTTTGTTGCAGGGGATGCCAGAAATCTAGGGACTTCTGGGAAAATTGGTGAGCCAATCACACAAGCAGGAAATTATGTTTCTGGGGGTGTGGTCAGTATACATTCTGCGTACAGAACACCTCCAGGCAGCCATATTTCATTGCATTTTCAGAAAATTACAACAGCTGCAGATTGAAAAGGAAAGGTCATTTTTAATAACATTCAATTACAATATGATTTGTGTCGCAATTGTATACGCTATATTATTTTTTCTTTATTTGCTATTTTTTTCCCCTGCGAAAGTGGAGTTACCCTTTAGGGCAACAGATTGCTCAGATGTCAACAGGGGCCATTGAAATTAATGAGATTTGTCTTGTTGGGCATTTTTAGAGCCGAGACTTAGAGCAGAAAACTGCCCAAAAACGCCTATATGTGAACAGAGCCTTACAAAATGACAGTACATGGGTCTCCAAGGAGACTGAGCTGTATGAGGGAATCACATATATACTGTACTCTTGGTAATAAGTAATGTGATCTATAGTAGGGCTTTTAACCAGTCAATTCGTTTTTATAAGGTCTTCAATAAATAAAAAAAATTGGATGGTTTCAAAAATATACAATTTGTCTTATAGATCCTTGGGCACCATTAAAATTAAGTGAAGTACCCCAGGACGACGTCATATGTGACGAAACGCGTCGGGTCGTGACGTGCTGACGTCACCTGTAAGCTGAGACAGTTCCCAGAAGAACGGGTGTAGCGGAGAGCCGACTGGCTCCGAAAACTTTACATTGTGTGATTTTTCTTGTGACACTGTAAGTGTAATTTTTAATCACTCAAAGTTTCCCTACGTTTTTACACTATGGAGCTTTTCATTTTTTTGGATTTACTGTCTGGAGTTGCTTCCTTGACCATATGATGGAAGCATTATACAGAGGATCAGTACCACTGGTATTTCTTTCCTATGGGGTTTCGACCTTTATAATCTTTTATATCTGGTAAGCAGGTCCTTTATACGGTGGCGAATACTCACTGGTGGAGGAGGATATTTTTTACGTGTGCATCTTTATGAGAATACCACATTCACATTAACCATTAATCGTGCTTTTCATGAAGAATTAGATCCTTATTATTCACTATTTTGGGACTTTATTTGCACTTGGTTGCAACATACTAGTTATATTATTTTCATTTATCATCACTGGTTTGATTTCTGTACATCATTATTGTAATTATTTGTTCATTTTTTTTATCATTATTGTAGCTCAAACTTTTGATTTTGATTTTCGTTTCTGTGTTATCTCACTGTAAGTTGCTGCTGAATTTTTTGCCATAACGAGCGCGGTTTAAGTGTATTTGCGCTAGTGATTGACCGATATCGTTTTTTCGTTGCCGATACCGATATTTTGGCCAATGCCTATCGGTATCGGCTGATATGCGCTATTTCGTACATTTAAAAAAAAAAAAAAAAAAATATATATATATATATATATATATATATATATATATATATATATATATATATATATATATATATATATATATATATATATATTTTATTTTTTTCTTGACAGGTACTCTTGTGGAGGGATCTGGGGGTCTAAAAGACCCATAACCCCTCCTCTGCACTTAAAAGCATTCAAAACGCAAAGTTTGGCTGTTTTGAATGCTGTAATTTTTTTGAATCTGGCGCCGAGTACCCGAAAGTGATGTCATGACATCACGTCCGGGTTTTTGCATGGAGACCCAATCAGAGCCGAATGCAGCTTTGATCGGGTCTTCGGCAGCCGCGCAGGCTGGTGGGACGGGAGACCCGGGCGAGCCACGGAAGGTGGCGGGAGGAGGGACGAGGTTCCCTCCCACTCCTTGTAATGACAGCCGAGCGGCTTCTCAGCCGCATCGGTTGTCATTACAAGACAGCCGACCATCGGCTATGGATGCCAGTACCGGGGCGATGCCTCTAGCTGCAGGCATCACTCGGTACAGCACTTTACGGAAATATCGGCAATATCGGTAACCTTCGGGGCCGATTCCCATATATCGGGGAAAGTGCTTATTGGCCCTCGATATATCGGCTTTGACGATAATCGGTCGATCCCTAATTTGCACCATTAAAATTCCAATTGTTTTAATACTCATGTATGTATCATTACAGCCAAACTGAGCTGTACACATGCCGTGGCAATTTTAACTCGGAGAGCAGAGTATGAGTTGACATAAGTTGAACTTGGTGGGTCAGTTGGAGGGGTTTTTTTATTTTTTCGTTTCTTTTCGTGTCTGCAGGTCCACTGTAAAAAAAATAAATAAAAAAAACTCCCTCTGAATTTTCTTACCTTCCTACACCCCCCCCTCCCCCCCCTGAGGTACTGTCGCAATAACCTTGTAGACAAGGATGCCCAAATCCCTGCGGACTCCACCGGTCTCTAAGCCTCTTGATTCCTAACTCTTCAATCAATGAGCAGCATTTCCATTAAGATATGCAGGTGCCCCGGCTGTGAAAGGCAGACCTAAGCAGATTGCTCTGATCAAAGTGAGCCGCCGTCGGATACCGCGGATGATTTAAGACATTTGTCATTTTAATTTGTTCGGTTAAGCGCTCTGAAAATTTCCCCCGAAAAAAAAAAACTGGAGCAGCTCGCTGTCTGGCGGGTGCCCAGGGTGGCGGAGGGAGGTAAAGCACCAGTTCTGAGACCCTGAAACAGATTGGATTGTCACGGCTCGTGGCTCAGGTTGTGTTTACTACTGACAGGCATTGAATAGAAGAGCAAATGATCATTATTTTATTTAAATGGGCAGAAAAATCTTACTTCAACATACATGGTAATCACCAGTGTTATTTTTTACATCAAATTTCGATTTCGTTTTATTCATAATCTTAACAAAAATGCCATTTTAGTTGTAGTCGTATTTTAGTCATCTGAATTGTTTTAGATTTAGTCGTATTTTAGTCTACTAAAATCTCCACTACGTTTTATCTGACTAAAATCCAATGGGTTTAATTAAATCCTAATGCATTATTTAAGCATTTCTCTAGAATTTCCAAAAACTCCCGGAGTTAAAATCTAATAACAGTTTATTATTAATGGTATTAAAATAGAACTACAGGCAAAACTTTTTTTTTATTCTTTATTTTGGATAGAGTAAGGGAGGGTTTGTTGCCATCTGTGTCCTGTTGTGGAGATTTCCCTTCACTTCCTGTCCCATAGCCAAGTAAGAGAGGAAATCTGTAAAGATTTAGAGAATTCCTTAGGCCCCCCCCGGAAGATTTCCCCCCCCCCCTATTACTTTTCTGGGGACAACCCAAATTTTGGGATTTATTTTACTTTCAGTTTCAATAATGGTAAACAGGACAAATAGAGAGGATGAATCTCTTTAACAGGGGCACAGACCGTGATAAAAACCCAACAGATCTTCTAATCCCTCTGCACTCTATCCAAAACTTAAAAAATAAAAATTTGCCTTTTAGGTTTAGGGTTTTTGTACTTTAACCACTTAAACCCCGGAGGATTTGGCTGCTAAAAGACCAGGGGGTATTTTGCGATTCGGCACTGCGTGACTTTAACGGACAATTGCGCGGTCGTGCGACGATGTACCTAAACAAATTTGACGTTCTTTTTTTCCCACAAACAGAGCTTTCTTTTGGTGGTATTTGATCACCTGTGCGATTTTTTGATCATGCGCTATAAACAAAAAAAGAGCGTCAATTTTGCAAAAATAACAATATTTTTCACATTTTTTTTTATATGAAATTCCCCCCCCAAAAAAAAAAAAAAAAAGTAAAAATCAAAATTTTTTAACATTTTCTGCCAATTTGTTTTATGCTACATATGTTTGGTTAAAAAAAAAAAAAAAAAAAAAAAAAAATCGCAAAAAGCGTATTTTGATTGGTTTGCACAAAAGTTATCGCGTTTACTAACAAAGGGAAAGATTTTTGTCATTTTTGTTGTTTTTTTTTTAAACGCGTAATGGCGGCAATCTGCGATTTTTTTTGCGGGACTGCGACATTGCGGGGGACAGATCGGACCCTTGACTGACATTTTTGACACTTTTGGGGTTACCAGTGACATTTCTACAGTAATCAGTGCTATATATATGCACGGTTACTGTAAAATTACACTGGCAGTGAAGGGGTTAACTTTATTTGAGAGGGAGGGGCTGTGTGTGTCCCTAGGGGCGTGGTTCTAACTGTGATTGGCTGTGGCTAGAGCTGTAGGAACAATAATCAACGGTCCTACATAGTAGAACCGTATGATCAGTGTTTCTACACAGGGGAGAATGACAGGCGGCTTGTTTACACAGCCTGCCTGCCTTTCTCACTCTCCCCCGACGATCGCAGAGTGACCGGCGGACATCGGGTCCGCCGGTCAAACGCACGGGGGGTCCGTGACCACGCGGGAGCGGGAGCGCGCCGGCGGCGGCGCGCGCTCGCTCCCCAGAGCCTCACAGGCTAGTGACGTACCGATACGTCACTCTGCCTGTGAGGGGCTGACCGCCGCAGTATATGTACTTGCGGCGGTCGGCAAGCGGTTAAAAGCCGGTTCACACTGGGGCGACTGGTCAGGCGACCTGGTCGCCTGACAAGTCCTCTGCCATAGATTAGCACAGGACCCGTTCGAATAGGAGCGACACAAGTTGCTCCGACTTAGAAAAAGGGTCCTGTACTACTTTGGGGCGACCTGGAGCGACCTGCATTGACTTCAATTATATTCTTATATTTATTATATATACTCTGCAGTTTTTATTTTTTGTGTCTATTACATATTTTTGGTAAAAAAAAAAAAAAAAAATCCCAATAAAGTGTATATTGATTGGTTTATGTGAACATTATAGTGCCTACAAACTATGAGATATTTGTATGGAATTTTTATTTATTTTTTTATACTAGTAATGGCAGCGATCAGCAACATATACCGGGACTGCATTATTGCAGCGGACAGTCTGACACTGACAGACACTTTTGGCACTTTGTTAGGACCAGTAGCACAATACAGTGATCAGTGCTAAAAAATATGCACTGTCACTGTACTAATGACACTGGCTCGGACGGGATTAACATCTAGAGCGATTAAAGGGTAACTGTATGACTAGATAGTGTTTTTGTGACCTGTGTGCTGCTTTTACTAGGAGAAGAGATTGATTCTAGTCCCGCTTTGCAGAGACACAGAATGCATCTTTCCCCCGTCAGAACTGAGCTATGCCTGGTTTACATACCTCAGTTTTCGGTGTATTGCTGCTGATCGGCGGGTGCCACAGGACATCGAGTGCCTGGCACCCGCAGATCAGCTTACATAGTTACATAGTTACATAGTGAGGTTGAAAAAAGACATCAGTCCATCCAGTTCAACCCATGATGTGTGTGTGTGTTTGCTTTTAACCGTACATTGTATACCCCTGTATGTTGTGGTCTTTAAGGTGTCCATCTAATAGTTTTTTGAAACTATCAATGCTCCCTGCTGATACGACTGCTTGTGGAAGAGAATTCCACATCCTTACCGCTCTTACAATGAAGCACCGCTTACGCACTTTAAGGTTAAACCGCCTTTCCTCAAGTTTTAGTGAGTGGCCACGTGTCTTATTGTATCTCCTTTCTCTGAATAGTTTGTTCCTTATGCTCGGGTCGCCAGTACAGTATTTGTACATTGATATCATATCCCCCCTCAATCGTCTCTTCTCCAGAGAGAATAAGTTCAGTGCTTGTAGTCTTTCCTCATAGCTGATGTCCTCCATTCCCCTAATTATTTTTGTTGCCCTTCTCTGGACTTTCTCCAGTTCCAGCACATCCTTCCTTAGGACCGGTGCCCAGAACTAGACAGCATACTCCAGATGTGGCCGGACCAGAGTCTTGTAGAATTCTTACAGCAGAAGCGGCCTGTGCATGCCCCCTACAGATGGAATTCCGGAATCACGTGTCAGATAGAGCTGTCAAAAGCCTTGGTGCTAGTAGCCGATTCAGAGGCAACACCACACCTCCATCAGCCTCTTCCTTCATCAGCTGATGGAGGCATGGTTTTGCCTCTGAAACGTTTCATGATTGACTACAAGCACCCTGGCTTTTCAAATCTCCATCTCAGCTATGAGGAAGGGGGGTGTGCACCCGAAACACATCAGTTACCAGCACCATGGCATTGCTTGTTTCATCACGCCATTCCTGAACCAGATCATGCGTAATGTTTTTAATACCTTCCTTTCCGTCTTCGCCCTCACGTGTGTTTTTTTGTAAGCCAAGTCTATGTCTGCTCCCACATTTTAGTTCAGTTTTTGGAAACTTCTGGTTTTGTTGATGAAAATTGCCATTGATTTTGGTCAGTTTTTGTCAATTGATAAAAATTCAAATTGATTTTCGTCTAGTTTTCATCACTGAAAACATGCCCTTTGATGAAAATGAAGAAAATATTGTCAGTCACACATGAAAATGCATTCCCTAACTAAATCCCTAAGCTTGCTGGAATTGATTTCTAACCAATCCTGCTGGAATGTAACCTGGTGTGTTCCCAGCTCCGCCCCCTGTTTGAGCCCTCAACTGCCTCATTGACATAGGAACATATTAGGAATTATGCACAATCAGGGCTTTTTTTCAGGTGGAGTTTGGTGGAACTCAGTTTCACCCCCCTTGGCTCAGGCTCCCTGCTCATCACTATCACTTGTAAACACAGAAGTCCGGCTTCAGTGTTTACAAATGCCAGCATGTCTCCCAATGGCTCCCCCAGATCTTATATCCTGAGCGGCTCCCGCTGAGTGCAGGATGGGAACAGAGGAGATGCAGGTGCCCAGGGTGCAATGTAGATGCCTACACCCTCACTGGACTAGTGTGAGAGAGGCGGAGCCAAATACAGTGTGCGGGAGTACTAGAGATGACTGGGTGCTTCAGCTTAATTCAGTAACAAAAGCAAGACATGTGGAAGATGGTGGGGCTTTTAAAGAGGTGGAGAGAAGATGGGGCAGTGGAGTGGGGGTTGCATGCAGAGGTCAGAGCTGAAGACGGGTGAAAATGAAATGTGAATGGAAATGCAGAGGTCAGCAGCTGTGGAAGAAGGCTGAATTCTGTAGTGTGTGTGTGTAGCACACCCCTGAACTCTGCACTATGTACGTAGCGCACTCCCAAACCCTGCACTTTGTACGTAATACACTCCTTGTGTTCAATGCCTCTTTAAGGACCCTCCCATGGTTAATGAAATTGACCACACCCACTATTTGATGTGGTTGGGAGGGTGTGTGTGGGGGAGGGGATTTGGGGGTTCGTGGCTTAGTTCCTGTACCTATTTTCTACCTATTTTCTGAGAAAAAAAAACCCTGTGCACAATACAACATTACATGACGAGGCTACAACTGTACATGTAGTGACCTCACAGATAAAACCTAACCTGGTCTAATAGTAAAGTCCTAGACAGACAGAACTGGGATAAATGGCTTAGAGGACCTTGCTCAGTCCTGTAGTTCCTCTGCATGTTACCCAGTAGGGGGGGGGAGTGAAACTGGGGGCTCTCCAAGTGGCTGAAATTTCAGCACGATTGGCAATGCCGGGCTTTTGAAAAGCTATGTCATAGTCCGTCACTGTATGAGATGGTTTTGTTTATAAACAAAGCCACATCACGCACCATCCTATGTGACTTTGCTTCCTTAACAATGGGACCAGGAATCTTTCTTTAAAGCCAATTTCACCTAGCAAAGCCACAATGGAGGGGTAAAAGCAGATGGCCGGCACCTTACTATTACTACATGACTGCTTTGTTACTCTACAGACAGAACTGAGGTATATGGCTGAAAGAACTTGCAGGTTCTTGTAGTTTCTATGCATATTGCCCATTAAAGGCAATTGAAAATGTAAAATGAAAAAGCCAGGCCATGGTCTCTTGCTGTATAACATGGTTTGGTTTATAAAGCCATGTCAAAATATCACTTGTGACATGCCATGCCAAATGCCATCCCTAACACCACATGTGACACGGCATGCAACCGGGAACTTTTCTTTTAAGCAATTTCACTTAGCAATGCCATATAGAGAAAATAATAGATAAAAAATTCAGCGCAACTGTATAAAATAATATAATAGAAAGCTGCTATGCACTAAAGGATCAATAAACCAAAAGTCCCAATAACAAATATATAACAAAAAGTGAATCGCTATCAAATATGGATTATGAAGATGATAACGAGGAGAGCAGTCCACAGGTGAAAATGATGGTGAAGCATGCACAAGATATAAACATTCAGTGCTCCGTCATTGTGCTGGTAATCCTCCACCCAGTCTCATTAGCCTCTCACCTCACACTTAGCCCCTGTGTCACCAGACGGGCTAGTAAGACAAACTTTCTCCAAGGATATCACCAATATAGATCAGATCGGTATTCCTCTTCATCAGAAGATAAGGCTCACAGGTAACAGATCGCAGGTCCATAAAGCGGGTCACAGGTCCATAGGAAAACAAAGGTCCGGACATAGTGCATTACCGATATAAATTACTTTATTGAACATAGCATAAAATCATAAAAATTACCTTGTAAAGCACTATACAAGTGCATGTGATGAGCAGATTGTATTACACACAGCGGTCTCGACCGCAATGGATGGCGGGTGACGTCACCGGCCCCTCCCCCTTCGCAATAGCTGAGGAAGTCCCGCGCAGTGGGACGTAACGCGTGCGAAGGGGGAGGGGCCGGTGACGTCACCCGCCATCCATTGCGGTCGAGACCACTGTGTGTAATACAATCTGCTCATCGCATGCACTTGTATAGTGCTTTACAAGGTAATTTTTATGATTTTATGCTATGTTCAATAAAGTAATTTATATCGGTAATGCACTATGTCCGGACCTTTGTTTTCCTATGGACCTGTGACCCGCTTTATGGACCTGCGATCTGTTACCTGTGAGCCTTATCTTCTGATGAAGAGGAATACCGATCTGATCTATATTGGTGATATCCTTGGAGAAAGTTTGTCTTACTAGCCCGTCTGGTGACACAGGGGCTAAGTGTGAGGTGAGAGGCTAATGAGACTGGGTGGAGGATTACCAGCACAATGACGGAGCACTGAATGTTTATATCTTGTGCATGCTTCACCATCATTTTCACCTGTGGACTGCTCTCCTCGTTATCATCTTCATAATCCATATTTGATAGCGATGCACTTTTTGTTATATATAGAGAAAATAGACACTTATTTTGATTACTTCAACCAGTATTTCTCAACCTTTTTTTAGCTGTGGCACCCCTAACAATTCTGCACAATCTCGAGGCTCCCCATTCTGAAATATAAAAAAACCCCTAAACTAATAGTTTTACATAACGCAGCAACATCCATACACATGGGCCATCCAACATTAGAAGTGATTTATTCCTCCACTATTGCAAACTGGTACAGACTAGTATTCTGGGGTTTCTCTTCTCCCTCAGTTTCTCTTCTTCTATTTGCTAATGTGACCCCAGTGCTGATGGAGAAGGAGTGAGGAGGAGTAAAAAGGTTCGCTGTGCATGCACCCGTCATTCTCCTTATCAACCAGTGAGGTCACTGGTTGTCAGGGTGCCAGTGGCTTGACTCGCACAGTGCCCAGGGTTGTCAGGGTGCCAGTGGCTTGACCCGCACAGTGCCCAGGGTTGTCAGGGTGCCAGTGGCTTGACCCGCACAGTGCCCAGGGTTGTCAGGGTGCCAGTGGCTTGACCCGCACAGTGCCCAGGGCTGTCAGGGTGCCAGTGGCTTGACCCGCACAGTGCCCAGGGCTGTCAGGGTGCCAGTGGCTTGACCTGCACAGTGCCCAGGGCTGTCAGGGTGCCAATGGCTTGACCTGCACAGTGCCCAGGGCTGTCAGGGTGCCAATGGCTTGACCCGCACAGTGCCCAGGGTTGTCAGGGTGCCAATGGCTTGACCCGCACAGTGCCCAGGGTTGTCAGGGTGCCAATGGCTTGACCTGCACAGCGCCCAGGGCTGTCAGGGTGCCAATGGCTTGACCTGCACAGCGCCCAGGGCTGTCAGGGTGCCAATGGCTTGACCCACACAGTGCCCAGGGCTGTCAGGGTGCCAATGGCTTGACCTGCACAGTGCCCAGGGTTGTCAGGGTGCCAGTGGCTTGACCCACACAGTGCCCAGGGCTGTCAGGGTGCCAATGGCTTGACCTGCACAGTGCCCAGGGCTGTCAGGGTGCCAGTGGCTTGACCCACACAGTGCCCAGGGCTGTCAGGGTGCCAGTGGCTTGACCCGCATAGTGCCCATAGTTGTGATTCTACAAGGTAAAAACCTGTGGCATTTTGTTGCCATTTTGCCAAGGCACCCCTGAAGAACCCAGGAGGCACACCAGGGTGCCACGGCACCCTGCTTGAATAAGGCTGACTTAGGCTAAGGCAAAAATCAAAAAAAGAGGAAATCGCCTACTCAGCTCTCCTGTCCACACCTCCTCTAGATAACCCCCAGTACCGGGACAGGGTTTATCCAGCACCAATGGTATGGATGTGGAACTGTGCTCCCCCCTCATACTGATATAATGAACGTCATAGAATGAGTGTATTGCTCTGCCCCCCTTCTCTGCCCCCTTGCTCCGGCTGCCCATGGTTGGCAGGAAGTGTGCACTACACATGCATGGCCAATCACTTACTTTCTAGCAGCTAGAAGGTAGTTACACATTCACGGCATGACTTTCACATCAGCTGTGCGCAGATGGGGTAGAGAGTGGGCATATTGGAGCACAATGTGATAGAGCAGACATGAAGCCGCATCCCACTGGTCACCAGTCACTGTTATGGAGAGTGCTGTGAAAGGGAACCCCGCCCAACCATTGCACCTAGGGCGGCAGCACCTCCTGCCCACCCCTTTATCCTGGCCTTGGATATCCCTATCCTTAGAGCAGATGGTAAAAGCAAACCGTGTGACCAATTTCAGAACTGCCTGTGACAGGCAATCATGTGACCAGCAGACTGGGAAGAGTGCAGAACTATTGCCTTGGCAATGCCAGGAGGACTCCCAACATGCAGTAGGAAGGGCTGGGCTCTCCATAACACAGGTAAAGCTTTTACACTCTGCAATTCCTTCACACAGTTTAAGGCGTGTAAAGGAGATTATGCTGTTACAATATTACTTTTTCCATGCAAGAACATTTATTTAAGAGCAGAAACGACTTAGCGCCCTGATCTGTCATATGTATCCTATTTCCAAAATTGTCTGCTCTGGAATTAAAGTGACATTAAATGCCATTTGCAATATGTCTCTCGTTCGCAGAATGCATTAAGTAATATCGGGACGGATTTATGAAAGCGCCAGTCTGCTGATCCTGCTGCTGTCCCTGCAAATCGCATCATTTAACCCAATCTTCGCTGGCACACAGATGTTGCAGTACAGCAGACAGGCCTGGCGGAATGATAAGGACATGATGGATAGAGATTTTAGTGCTGCTTCGATACCTGTCCGCTGGTCCTCCCGGCCTCACGTAGGTTATGACTAAAGGCCTGGATTTGTGCCAGTCTTCTTGTGCCCCACCTGCAAACAAAAAAGAAAAGATAAAATATAAATTAATACATTTTGGTAAAGGTCTTAAGTCCTACCTTTGCTTCTACATGGGGACCTTAAAGCGGTATTAATCCCAAAACCAAAAATTTATTATATTGCATCTTACCAATCAGTAAATGTGGTGGCTACATTAGTTTTCTTTTTTGTAGACTTTTTCCCTCCTGTTTTCAACTGGTGATCTGGCCAGTAACCCACCTCCTGTACTAGTGGAACACAACTCTGGAGGAATGAGCACAGGAGGCAAAGCAGACAGCAGCACTGTCAATCGAGTGTTAAATGTATTAGCAAATTTAGAACCACTAAAAAATTTAAGCCAAATTCCAGCTCACTCTTTACAGCAGTCTATTTCTTTTTGGCATAAAGATTTTGCAAGAACAAATAAAAGCTGACCATTTAAAACCCTCTGCCAGTGTTAAGTGGTTTATCTCGTCCATGTAAACTGATCCATTCTGCTGGAGTGTTTGTACTGTGAAAACCAACTGACTTGCTGGCTGGTACCAGAAGCAAAAACGGGATCGAGAGAGCGGGGAGGATAACCCATTGGAATGAAACCAATCTGGGTAATCCCTTGCTCACGTCCTGTAATCAAGGATTTTAAGAGTCCATTCACACTGGCCCGATCCGACTTCCAGGGGCGACCTGTGAAGTCGAGGTGTATAATAATATAATTGAAGTCAATGCAAGTCGCCTCCAGGTCGCCCCAAAGTAGTACAGGACCCTTTTTCTAAGTCAGAGCGACTTGTGTCGCTCCTATTAGAACGGGTCCTGTGCTAATCAATGGCGAGCGACCGATCGCGACTTGTCAGGCGACTTGGTCACCTGACAAGTTGCGCTAGTGTGAATGGACCTTTAAGGTGATGGGGATGTCAGAGATGAGTAGTGTTTAATATTAAAATACATTTTATTAGCATCAAAAACAGGAAATTTAAAACATGAGTCCTGCCTTAAAATGTAAATACATGACAGAATAGCCTGTAAACAAGTATAGTGGATACAGCATTGGCCGCAAAAGTATGTGGTGTAAGGTCCTTGCTGGCTGGATCACCAGATGAAAATAGAAAAAAATCCTAAAAAAAAAAAAAAAAATGGAGCCATCACATCTAAGAATTGGTAAGCTGCAATATAATAATTGAATGCTTTTGGGTTTAATACCACTTTATTGCAGTCTATGGACAGGTGTGAGGGTACAATAATCAATGGGTCCTGCAACTACCTCCAAACAAATCCAGGCTGATCCAAACTGGCAGGAAGACCAAGGCCCCTTTCACACTTGCAGATCAGTCGGGTCCCCCTGTCAGTTTTTCAGGCAGACCCGATTGGACCCTCCAGTCTCCTCTATGGAGCAGCAGGTGTCATTGGACATGTGTCTATACACCCACCGACATCAGATCCTATCCGGTAAGAACAGACAGATGTGGATCAGTGGACATATTACCCGCTGAGCAGACGGACTCCAACGGGGGGGACTAAGGGGCTATAAACACGTGAGTGTGGGATCCCATTAAAAGCTAGTATAAGTTATTAAAAATAAAAATAGCACTTGTATTCAAGTTACTGTAATTTAGCATCAGCAGACTATTGAAGGTTAACACTACTGGGCATCAGAGGTCTGGGTGAGGTGGCGGTGGATATCCCAAAGCTGGCAGTAAGGGGATCCATTCAGGATGACAGGATGTTCCCTCATAACGCAGAACCTCCTCCCTGTTGTACATAGAGTGTGCAGCCACGAGGACTAATGGCAGCAGTACAAGCCGCTCCCAGTGATTGGACCGCCTGTCATCCAGAGCGAGTCCCCTTACTGCCGACATTGGATAATCCACCGCTGCCTCACCCAGCCCTCAGATGCCCAAAGGTGTAACTCTCTACCATCTGCTGACACTGAATTACAGTAACTTGATTACAAGTTCGCCACTTTTTATAAAATTAATTATGCCAACTTTTAAATGGGATCCCGCACTCCTGTGTTTATATCTTCTTGCCACTGGGGAGACAGCTACTTTTTGTCACTGGGACTCCAAATAAGGCCAGCCATGCACGGTTCGAATTTTGGCAGGTTCAGCAGGAATCAGCCGAGATTCTAATTGTTAATAGGCAGGCCTAATGTACCAAGTCGATCAATTAACTTGGGTACAACCAGCCTGCCGGATTCTCTTGCGATTATCATTAGCGGCTGCTATAGCTGTTGGTGATAATCAATGTCTTCTCCTGGCAGGGACGACTTCCCCTGTTTGCCCCTGCCCCCCCTGGCGGGAGTAGACAAATGCTAGGCAGGAGGGATTCCCTTGTTAGCACGGTCTGTGCTGATGGGAGAATCGTGCAAATTTCTTTCCTGCAACCACAGAAAGAAATTTGCATTGTGTATGGCCCGCCTAAGGTCTCATTAACATGGGGCATACTACAGTATACACCTGTGCAGGGCTGTGTTTACCAACACAGGGATGAATAGGTGTTCCATTCTTCCCTGTGCAGTCAGTCCCAATTTAGGTCAATTGGGACATAGTGACTGCACAGACACAGTCACTGCTTCCAATGTGACATCTGTGTGGGTGTATGGCCCCAAATGCAGACAATGCAAGTTCGGAGGCATGCACCCGCAGCCACACGTCAAAATGGGAGCACTGGCTGTCCATGCAGCCATTGCATCCTGACATCAATGGGACTGCCTGCACAGGGATGTCCTGACATCAATGGGACTGCCTGCACAGGGATGTCCTGACATCAATGGGACTGCCTGCACAGGGATGCACGGAACACCTGTACATCACCATGCGGGCAAAACACGGCCTCGCACGGGCGTATGCTGTAGTAAACTCTGTGTGAACGAGGCCTAAAAGTCTTGTCTATGAGAAAATAAGACAGCAATTAAAATCTTGATGCAGATTCTAATGCTTTTCTACTGTATCCATTTATAGGTTTTAAACATGAAGTTCCACTTCAAATAGCTAAAGAAAAGCAATGTACTGCTTTCTAATGTCTTTAGGAACTACATGATCAGAAACCGTGTGAGGTGCCCTCTGGATTCTGGCTAACATGGATTCCATAAAATTCAGATATCAGTTAACAGGATTTTCTTGACTGCTGGCTTGCATTAGCAGTGGCTCTGAGCATTGCCTGGACTAGCTCTTTATATGTTCTCACGGTCCTCAGGGCCCACTAACAGGCCAGGTTTGCAAGATAACTGAAATACATCCCAGGTGATATAATTTGCTGCTCAATGATTGCAGTACTCTAGTCTGCATCTCCCCAAGGTAATACCTAAAATCTGGCCTGTTAGTGGGCCCTGAGGACCGGAGTTGAGGACCACTGCTCTAAGGTTACCTCTCATTACGAAGCCGAAGCTGTTGCCTTCTTTGCAAAGAGTGATCTCCAGCGTCTTTGGGATGATGGCTGCAGTGTTATCCGGAGCTGAAAAATAACACAGAGGGGTCACAGGTGGTGCTAGAAAACAGAAGACAGTGCCGCACAGAAATGTAGTCATGACTTCTGATGAAGGATCGCTCATGCTAAAGATCATTTACTTTATAGTGCCAATTTTGCGCACTAAGAGAAAACAGTTTAAGGGCTTGTTTACACTGGCTTTGCCCACCGAAAAGTGATCAGTGGTAGACCACTCTTCAGAGGGTGTTTGACAGGTGGTGAGGAGACATTAAGTTACCTGCTCAGTGTCAATTTTAACCCCTAAAAACTGGCATAGGTGGTTGCAGTGTGAAGTGACAAGTGACAGCACTGATGCTTGGCTCCAAATAGCCCCTACACTGAAAACCCCCAAACTCAAATATTTGGAAGGGTTTCCACATTCTTTGGCCATACAGTGAATAAAGCACCATTTTTATCCTGCCCTTTACATTTATGCCACTCTACCTGCACTGTAAATGGATCTCTGCTAATGGTAGCAACCAATCATAGAAGAAATGGCTGCACTCCAGGTGTGATTAAAATTCAGGTTTATTGACTGAACATCCCAATGTGACAATTGTGGCAAGGTAGACGCGTTTCACACACTAGTATATGTGCTTAATCATTACGTAATGATTAAGCACACATACTAGTGTGTGAAACGCGTCTACCTTGCCACAATTGTCACATTGGGATGTTCAGTCAACAAACCTGAATTTTGATCACACCTGGAGTGCAGCCATTTCTTTTACGATTAATTATCCACAGAGGTAAGCCGAGGCATGCACCGGTGTGTCATCGGGCTTCTGGAATCACCTAGAGCAGTGAGTTCTCTTCTCTTTGGTTTAATGGTAGCAACCGTAATACGTCAATAGGTTATTACTTACTGGTTGGAGGTAACTCGTACTCCACCTCCAGCACAACTCTCTCCCCCACGTTCTTCAGTAAACTGATGATTTCTTCATGGCGGAGTTTTGTCAAGTTGATGCCATTCACCGACTTTATATAATCACCGATATTCAGCTGGTCACTCCTGTAAGGAAGACGTTCAGAAGATATGTTAGTGATAATCGAAAATGAACTTTGGGTGCAGGAAAGATGACATTTTACAACAGTTGCATTAAGACTACAATAAGTTCACCTTGCTGCAAGGCCTCCCGGCCTTAGATTGGACACTCGAGGTTTGCCATCTTTGTCCGTGCCCCCTGAGATGGTCAGGCCCAGTGTGCTGCCTTCTTTCTTGATGAGCTCCACAATGGTGACTCCCCGAAACTCATCTGGAAAAAAAAGAAGGTAAACACGTGCTTGTATCCTGTAATTTCTTCTCTCTGCTTATCTTCCACTCGTTTTCTATGTAGGGTAAAACTAGTGTAAGTCACATTCTAAGCCAGGGCTGGCACAAAACATTGTGCTGCCTGGGTCCAAGAATTAAAAAAAAAAAAAAATCACGCCCAGCAAAAGGCCCCCACATCCATTATTTCATATAAATATAAAATGTAGAAAATATTATATATACTGTTATCTTCTGCCATAACTCAACACCGGACTGGTCCACCAAATACCCACTGTCTGTCCTCAGTCCTCCTGTCACTCCTGTGTCTACCATCGCCCTAAAAGATCCAGCCTGCCCTGCGTGAGATGGAGTGCGCTGATGTTGGACGTCATTGCGCACACCACAATCACATGAGGGACGTTCCCCGGAGGAGACGCTCCACCTCCTCATACTCATCAGTGTGCATTACGGACGATAGTAGGAGATGGGGAAATGCCACCCATAACAAGTCGCAAACTGATGACACACAACTGCTGGAGAATAAATTTGAGAGTCAATTTGCTACCCCTCTCCAAGTTCTGCCTGGGTCCAATGGACCCAGCGGGACCCATAGTAGGGCCGGCCCTACCCTCAGCCTAACCTCATAGCAACTAAGAATTGGTAAAAAAGAAAGATGATGGTGACAGGGGATAGAATAGAATAAAATGGAAAGAAAACAAAAAACTAGAGCTGAAGGAGATGGTGTGAATAGGGATATTGTGGCGGTGTAAAACGTTTGAGATATTTCGGAGTATGAAAGGCTTAGTATCCTTAGTTGAGGGACGTAAAAAATAAAAGCACTGGACCCATACAGTTATCCTAATGGTATTGCTATCCTAAAGTTTTCACATAGATATAAATAATATGGTTCCCGGGCAGGCGGGTTCTGCATCCCATAAGATCTCCACAATCTCCTTACAGTGTAATGTAACAAAAATGGAAACTGTAAAACTAAAAAGGCAAAACTTTTTTTTTTAAGTTTTGGATGGAGTGCAGAAGGTTTAGAACCCTTTTTTTTGCTGTCTGTGTCCCCATTGTGGAGATTCATCCTCGCTATTGGTCTTGTTTACCATTATTATTTAAAATGGAAGTAAAAGAAAGCCTACATTTTGGGTTGTTCCCAGAAAGGTAATAGAGGGAGAACCTTACAATGTGGATACTAGTTCTGGTGACCTGGGGGTCCCCAAAGAATTCCTCTGATTTGCAGGGATTTCCTTTCACTTCCTGTTTGACTATGGGACAGGAAGTGAAGGGAAATCTCTGCAAAGAGACACAGATGGCGGGAAAATAAAATACTGACATGTGTTATAACTAGGGATCGACCGATTATCAGCAAGGCCGATATATCGAGGGCCGATATTGACTTTTGCCGATATATCTGTATCGGCCCCAGAACTGGTTCGATATTCCAAATATTGCTCATGTAAGGGTAAATGATGTCACATAGCATAATTCCATTTACAAATGTTATTGAATATGCCACTCACATATGTACAAATTAAAGATATAAGCAATTCCACATTAGCAGATCTGCTGGTAGATCGGTAGCTCTTACCCACTTGCCGTAAGTGATACCCGGGTGATACCGCTCTGTTCGGCATCCACTCAATAGTGCTCTGTCTCTCCCCTGCTCCATCTCCAACCCACCTGATACCGATCCATCTCTCACCCACTTGCTGTAAGTGACACCCAGGTGATAGCGCTCCGTCCGGCATATGATGAAGATCTCGGAGGCCACGTGGTCACGCTGGGCGTGACCACGCACGTGATTTCCGAGATCGTATGCCAGACGGAGCGGTATCACCCGGGTGTCACTTACGGCAAGTGGGTGAGAGATGGATCGGTATCAGGTGGGTTGGAGATGGAGCAGGTGAGAGACAGAGCAGTATTGAGTGGATGCCGAACAGAGCGGTATCACCCAGGTATCACTTACGGCAAGTGGGTGAGAGCTACCAATCTGCCAGCAGATCTGCTAATGTGGAATTGCTTATATCTTTAATTTGTACATATGTGAGTGGCATATTCAATAACATTTGTAAATGGAATTATGCTGTGACATCATTTTACCCTTACATGAGCATCACCACCTAATGGTTGGAGGAGGAGAAGACTAGTCTTGGACCCTGACATAGGATGTACAAGATATCGGCCCATACTGGCCGATAATGATATGCGATGGCCAAAATATGGGTATCGGTTTTGCCTATAGTGCTACTTGAAGCATCATACCACTGGTAAAAGGTCCAGATACAATTTTATTCCAATAAAAGTCAGGGTGATAATCTAAAGAGTAGTCCATGTGTTTCTGGGTTCAAAAACTAAATCAGCTGCTGAAAAGACCTGTGCTTGTAATCACACTAGAAGGAATACCATTCAGTTCACTTCACATTGTTCTCAATCAATCCCTGATGGTCTCTAACATCCACCAGCTCCGTGATGTCATCATGGAGGAGTGGAAGAGGACTCCAATGGCAACCTGTGAAGCTCTGGTGAACTCCATGCCCAAGAGGGTTAAGGCAGTGCTGGAAAATAATGGTGGCCACACAAAACATTGACACTTTGGGCCCAATTTGGCCATTTTCACTTAAGTGTGTACTCACTTTTGGTTTAGACATTAATGGCTGTGTTTGGGGTACTCTACAGAGCCCGTCGTTTTGGCAACACCTGTTTTTTCTTTAAAGTACATATACTGGGGATGTGGTGAAAGTTCCCTTGGCTCACAGGCATTTTAGAGTACGGCACTAATGATATTCTTATTAATGGCTGTGTGTTGAGTTATTTTGAGAGGACAGCAAATTTACACTGTTATACAAGCTGTACACTCACTACTTTACATTGTAGCAAAGTGTAATTTCTTCAGTGTTGTCACATGAAAAGATAGAATAAAACATTTACAAAAATGTGAGGGGTGTACTCACTTCTGTGAGATACTGTATGTTGGTTTGTAAGTATATCATACATTTTTTTGAATGGAACAAGGAATAAAGTGCCTTTAACACCACCTGAGTACCAAATTCAAGCGCAGGAGCCTTTTTGTAAGGCTAAAAACTGGAACCGGAGGCTACCGGCATAGGATTACCATTTTGGACAGCGGAGGACTGAAAACTGGTCATGTGAACCTTGAGTTCCTTTCAAGGCACACAGATTTAGGGCCATTCACTGCATCTAATGCCCCTTACACACGCATCGATAGCTGGCCGTGAATTTTCGGCCAACGTCCGATCGGCCGATTTTCGGCTTGTTAGTATGATGCTTTCGACAACCGACTCCAAATTTTCGGCCGAAAAAAATCTGGTGTGCAGGCTATTAAATTTTTGTTGGCCGTCACCACAACGGCCGATTTTCCGTCAGTCAGTACAGATTTCGGCAGACAAAAATCTGATGAGCAAGACTGGGCATGCTCAGAGAAGAAAAAACACACGGAAAGTAAACCAGCACATGACATCACTTCTGAAGTTGGTTTTTGTTGGCCGAGAAAATTTCTGCGCAGTCTAGAGCACATTTCAACCAACACAACAACACTGGACAAAAGACGGCCGATCGGTCGGCCAACAATCGGTGCGTGTGTACGAGGCTTAAAGAGGTTGTAAACCCGTACAATTTATTTTTTTTTGCCAACCTGTAAGAGAAACACATAATGAGCTAGTATGCATCGCATACTAGCTCATTATGCAATACTTACCTTAGAACGAGCCCCCGCCGTGCAGCCCGCTTACCTGTATGACGGGCGACATATCCAGTTGCCCGTCTTCCGGGATCGCGGCATCCGGCCATCTGATTGGCCGGAGCCGCGGTGACGTCACTCCTGCGCACGCGCGCGGGAGCCGACAGTCACGGCACGGGTCTCTGAAGAAACGGCACCAGCGGCCGTTCCTTCAGAGCGCATGCGCCAGTGACGTCACTGGCTGCATGTAAGGTAAATATCTCCTAAACGGTGCATGTTTAGGAGATATTTACAGTACCTATAGGTAAGTCTTATCATAGGCTTACCTATAGGTAAAAGTGTCAGAGGATGGTTTACTTCCTCTTTAAGTCTAATAGAAAACCATTAAGATGGGGTAGAATGGGAGAGTCACAGCATGAATGCGCAGATATTGCATGATGTAATCACGTCAACATGGGCCAGAATCCTTAAGGCATGTTTGTGTAATGTGGAATCCAAGGCATGAAGAACTGAGGATGTCTTTAGAGTACAGGTAGGCCAACCCAGTAATAGTATAGTGTTCCTAATACATTCTTCTGGTGAACGTATATTCCTAAATAAAGCTTTCTATGAGACAATGGAGATTGAAGGGCAACTAGCTAAAGCCGTCTTTGCCGGTAGCTCAGAATCATTTCCGCAGCACACCTCCTATGAGTGGTATTCTAGCATCTGCCTGGCATTGAAAGGGTTACGTACATTCACAGTTCTGATCCGATTCCTCCTGGATGACTGACTGCTCTGCGGGGATTCGTGTCCTATCAATCTACCCCACCGCTGTGCGAATTACCAGCTGCCCGGGCCCGGCTCCTCATACACATCTTGATATGACTGCAGATGGCACCTTGCAGGGATATTAATGCTCTCTTGCTGGGGTTTAATTTCTGGCCTGACAAAAATTTAAATTGTAGTTATGGCGACCTGCAGCTCTGAGCCGACCTCCGTGGATTTCAGATTACTCAGAGGAGCTAAGAGAACGTATGCCGCAGCGCAACAAAAGAGACCGTGTATGGACAGCTGGACCAGAAATGTATTTCTTGTTACTGAGACGCGTATCCAACATCCACTAATAGGGCTGAACTTTACTTCTGACCATGTCTGGATAAAAGAAGAAATTGGCCATGTTTAAGGATGTTAACGGTCTAAGTAACAATGGAGTCTTGCCATTGCAAATTATTGATGGTGGACCTACTGGTCTTATTTGACTAACCAGAGGGCAGAGTTCAGGAACAACCACAGTATAAACAAAATTTGGTCCACATTTTATATGAAAGGGCTATTCAAATCTTGAAAAAAAAAAAAGGACCTGGTACGGTCACTCTACTCATTCAGGTTCCATCAACAGGCCCCATCTCAAACACTAATACTCCCATACTGTAGGGCAGTGGTCCTCAACTCCGGTCCTCAGGGCCCACTAACAGGCCAGATTTTAAGTATTACCTTTGGGAGATGCAGACTATTGTACTGCAATCACTGAGCAGCAAATTATATCACCTGGGATGTATTTCAGTTATCTTGCAAACCTGGCCTGTTAGTGGGCCCTGAGAACCAGGGTTGAGGACCACTGCTGTAGGGCACATGTGTCAAACACAAGGCCCGCGGGCCGAATCCGGCCCTCCAGGCCATTTCATGTGGCCCTCACACCTCTCCTGCAGCTGCAGGAGAGCTCAAGCCCTCCTCCAGGCCCTGTAATTTTTGCTTTCCAGCAACGCCTACAGCTTCTTCCCAGCAGCTGCACAAGATAAGGGGGATTCACTGTGATGTAAGGGAGGGTGAGGGACTCAACTTCTGATGGTGGTGTTGTTCTTAACATCCTATGTAAAGGTAGGGGATGCTCTGGACATCTTATCTTACACATACAACCGGCCCTTTTGAGGGCAATCATAATGCTGATGCGGCCCGCGATTATCATTTATTTATTTATTTCAGGTTCTTATATAGCGCTGTCAATTTACGCAGTGCTTTACGTATACATTACACATTCACATCAGTCCATGCCCTCAAGGAGCTTACAATCTAAGGTCCCTAACTCACATTCATGCATACATAGTAGGGCCAATTTTATACAGGATCCAATAAACCTACCAGCATGTCTTTGGAGTGTGGGAGGAAACCGGAGTACCCGGAGGAAACCCACGCAGGCACAGGGAGAACATGCAAACTCCAGGCAGGTAGTGTCGTGGTTGGGATTCGAAACTAGCGACCCTCTTGCTGCTAGGTGAAAGTGCTAACCACTACACCATTGTGCCGCCCTACGATTAAATTAACTTTGACACCCCAGCTGTAGGGGATGAGGAAGCTGGCCCACAACCATCCACTATTCAAATAAAACTGGAAGGAGGATGTGATGCATTTGCAAGCATGAGCAATGACGGCATTGAGCATGTGCGCTCCCTTCTCAAGCTCAAGAAAGGAGCGCACATACCCACTGCCAGCATTGCGCATGCTTGGAAACACGTCCCATCCTCCTACCGGTGCCATCACACCCATGCTTCTGTCCATGGTGTGCCTCTGATGATTCTGGCCGGCTTCCTCATCCCCTACAGCAGGTTTCACCTGGACATCACAGCAGATTTTTGCTGAGGACTTGCCGATCTTACCAGATTCTTTTATCGATGAGCCTTCTATCTTTTCTATGATGTGAGTTGTTAACTTTATGAGTGAATAAAATGGTCTTACAGTCTACATTTAGAGGCGCTTCTCTCGTTACTTTTTGTTTCGGATAGTGGCACCATTAAATGGGATGTCAATTAGCCACAGCTCAAGGAACTCCTGTAAACCTCTGAAAGAACCCTAGGATTCCATGGAACCTTAGTTGAGAATAGCTGCTATAGTAATAAAGGAAAGGCTGATCATAAAGAAATCGCAGGCTGTTGACATTGTTCCCTCCGGGGTTCTGGGCCGAGGGAGGATAGCATCTCCTCTACTCCAATCTGATTTGTAGAGTTACTAATGCCTCGTTTCCACTGAGCGGAACGGTTCGGGCCGGTACAGTTTGGAAGGGTTAGAATGGTCCAGTCTATTTAGGTGAGCGTTTCCACTGCAAGTCGGGCCACCAGGGACCATGCGGGATTTACACCAAATGAGGTGTTTGTTTTGCTCTTTTATTTGACGTCAGCATTGAGGTTTTTCTGTCCGTCCAATCAGTGGAATCTATCGTGTGACGCCAGTAGCTCCGCCCTAACCGTACCGTACCATTTCCTATGGCCCTACATCTGAAGCAGGACCAGGAATGGTGCGGTTTGGTTCGGTTGTATGGACCACTTTCATAATGGAGACACTCAAATTAGCGTACCGTACCGAACCGACCCGAACCGATCCGCTCAGTGGAAACGAGGCATAAGTTACCAAGTTTCAAATCTGCATTTATAAGATTGCACTTATAACTGACTATTATACTTGTTTACCTTTGTATTATCCGACATGAAACTGGAAACTGTTTGTCTGTTTTAGTATTACACTCTGTTTTGTTGTAATACTTTGTTTTTGTACTTGAAAATGAATAAAAATTTTACTGAATGAAAAAAAAAAAAAAAAAAAAAAAGAATTTGCGGGCTGTGAATGCAAAGCACATAGCATGCAACAGAGGAGCGGAGGTATGTTGTTCTATATGTTGTTTAATATGGAGGGTTCAAAAACGTTTACATCTTTAGGGTAGATGTTCTACTTTTCCTACCATTCAAAGAATGTCGAACCGAAGCCCAGTTCCAGCAGTTTCAGGTGCTGTTCCTGTTCCTCTTCTTACCAAAACCAGCTTCTGCCCCTAGGACTAGCCTGCCCGGTGGATGGACTTATGTGACTTTTTCTCCTGCCAGCATATTACAGTCAATAGAACTTTATAGGACTATTATTATTTATTCGTCTTTATAGTGGGTATGCCATCTATTGCACCTGTCTCCTCGTGTTGTGATTTTGTCACCATGGTGCTGGGGCCAATGCTACTTGGCAGAGTCAGCTGCATGGCACCAGTGATCTTAAGCTGTCTGTAAGGGTTACATTCTGACCACCATTGTAAGAAGGGCATGTTCACCACCGACCGCCAATGAATTCATTTTAACAGGGGTTCTTCGAGAAAAAATATTTCAGGGTGTCCTCTGACAAAAAAGTTGAGAAAGGCCTGGGATTTATAAGGTGGCTCTGCTTCTTTGCAAGGTCCCTTATGGCACTTTTCCACTCCAAGTACCGGCTTGGCTCCACTCAGCCCTGCTTGGCTCAGTTTGGTTTTCCACTGCATGGTACGGTGTTGGAACGGTTCGGTACGGTTTGCTTTTCCACTAATAGTAAGTGGGTGGGATAACAACAATTCTCTGACCAATCAGTGGCTAGTAGTGACAAACAGTCAAGGCTGCATGCAAAGGATTGTGGGATATGGTACCGGTACGGCCCTCTTGTGGCACTTTTCCACTGCAAGTACCGGCTAGTACCGGCTCGGCTCTACTCGGCCCTGCTTGGCCCGGTTTGCTTTTCCACTGCGGTACTGCATGGTATAGTGTCGGAACGGTTCGGTACGGTATAGGTTTGCTTTTCCACTAAAGTAGTACTAAAGTTAAGTGGGTGGGATAACAACGGGGTGGGTGTGATTCTCTGACCAATCAGTGGCTAGTAGTGACTGCATGCAAAGGATTGTGGGATATGGTACCAGTTTGGTACCTGTTGGAACCACAATCGAGTAGGTACTGTTTTTTCAGAGCCGTACCGTTCGGTTCCATGCAGTGGAAAAGCAAACCTATACCGTACCGTACTGAACCGTTCCGACCCTATACCATGCGGTACCGCAGTGGAAAAGCACAAAAGCGTGCCGAACCGGTATGGTTCTATGCAGTGGAAAAGCGCCATATGAACCACAACCAAGGTGGTACTGTTTAAGCGAGCCGTACTGTTCGGTTCCATGTAGTGGACAAGCGTCGCCGTACCGTACTGAACCGTTCCAACACCGTACCATGCAGTGGAAAAGCGCAAAATCGAGCCGAACCGTTCGGTTCCATGCAG
The DNA here is from genome assembly GCF_965119305.1 of Pelophylax lessonae. Lineage (NCBI taxonomy): Eukaryota > Metazoa > Chordata > Amphibia > Anura > Ranidae > Pelophylax > Pelophylax lessonae. Next base: position 20,313,725 of record NC_138775.1, on the reverse strand, counting down.
TTGAAAAGCGCCATTAGATCCACCCTTACATGTGCCCTCTGGCTGCACCACATTCAGCTACAATCGGTATCTCCAAATGCTGCCATTCAAAACTATGCCCCTGCATCTCCACCAACGGCTTTGGTAAGATTGACTGCCAAAATAACACTTGGATGGAAGTTTGACTGTAATGATGCGAAATGTACAATGCGCACTCCATGATGGGAAATTTGGGGAAATAGTGCTGGAGAGTGAGGCAATGTGATCACTTATAGGAGTTGTAAAGGCAGAAGGTTTATCTTAATCCATTATTTGCATTAAGATAAAAAGCCTTTGTGTGCAGCAGCCTCCCCAGCCCTCCCTAATACTTACCTGAACCCCATCTCTATCCAGCAATGTCCACGAGTCCCTCGGCCGTCCGGAACTCTCCCTCCTGATTGCCTGAGACACAGCAGTGGCACCATTGGCTCCTGCGGCTGTTAACCAAAGTCAGTTATCCAATCAGGAGAGAGAGGGGGCAGGTCGAGCAAGCTGCTTGCTGTGGAGGCACTCGACAGCAGGAAGGGGCTGGGAGCAGTGAAGAGGGACCCGAGGAGAGGAGGATCCAGGCTGCCCTGTGCAAAACCACTCTGTGGTCTATGTACATTGCGCTTTGTTGAAGATTCCTGCCTTTTGTTAAGCTGAAGAAATAGCGGTTTGTTTCTCTGTGTCCATGTGCAATGTGAATGAGAATGGTTTAACAATTATCAATCAGCTGCAGGGCTCTAATGAGGAAATTGGCAGGGTCTGCATCCCTTTAGACATGACTTCCTTTTGGGAGCATCTCACCAAAAAGTAAATTTTTGTTACAGGGGATGCCCAATATCTGACTTTCATCTAAGTGCAGACTTCTGGAATTTTCCCTCCCGATTGGCTGAGACACAGCATTGGTGCCATTGGCTCCAGCGGCTGTTAACCAAAGTCAGTTAGCCAATCAGGAGAGAGAGGGGGCAGGTCGAACGGAAGCTCTGTGGCTGAATGGACACACAGAGCTGCAGCTCGGCTCGGGTGGCCCCATAGCAAGCTGCTTGCTGTGGAGGCACTCGACAGAAGGAAGGGGCTGGGAGCAGCGAAGAGGGACCCGAGAAGGAGGATCCAGGCTGCACTGTGCAAAACCACTGCACAGGGCAGCAAGTATAAAAAATGTGTTATTTAAAAAGAAAAGAAAAAAGACTTTACAATCACTTCAAATGAGATCTATATACAGTATCTCACAAAAGTGAGTACACCCCTCACATTTTTGGAACCACTTTATTATATCTTTTCATGTAATAATGAAGAAATTACACTTTGCTACAATGTAAAGTAGTGAGTGTACAGCTTGTATAACAGTGTAAATTTACTGTCCCCTCAAACTCAAACACACAGCCATTAATGTCTAAACCGCTGGAAACAAAAGTGAGTACACCCCTAAGTGAAAATGTCCAAATAGGGCCCAAAGTGTCAATATTTTGTGTGGCCGCCATTATTTTCCAGCACTGCCTTAACCCTCTTGGGCATGGAGTTCACCAGAGCTTCACAGCAGTCCTCTTCCAGTCCTTCATGACGACATCACAGAGCTGGTTAAGTGACCTTGCGCTCCTCCACCTTCTGTTTGAGGATGCCCCACAAATGCTCAATAGGGTTTAGGTCTGGAGACATGCTTGGCCAGTCCATCACATTTACCCTCAGATTCTTAGCAAGGCAGTGGCCATCTTGGAGGTGTTTGGGGTCGTTATGTTGGAATACTGCCCTGTGGCCCAGTCTCCAAAGGAAGGGGATCATGCTCTGCTTCAGTATGTCACAGTACATGTTGGCATTCATGGTTCCCTCAATGAACTGTAGCTCCCCAGTGCCGGCAGCACTCATGCAGCCCCAGACCATGACACTCCCATCACCATGCTTGACTGTAGGCAAGACAAATTTGTCTTTGTACTCCTCACCTGGTTGCCGCCACACATGCTTGATACCATCTGAACCGAATAAGTTTATCTTGGTCTCATCAGACCACAGGACATGGTTCCAGTAATCCATGTCCTTAGTCTGCTTGTCTTCAGCAAACTGTTTGCGGGGTTTTCTTGAGCATCATCTTTAGAAGAGGCTTCCTTCTGGGACGACAGCCATGCAGACCAATTTTATGCAGTGTGCGACGTATGGTCTGAGCACTGACAGGCTGACCCCCCACCCTTTCAACCTCTGCAGCAATGCTGGCAGCACTCATACCTCTATTTCCCAAAGACAACCTCTGGATATGACGCTGAGCACCTGCACTCAACATCTTTGGTCAACCATCTGAGTGGAACCTGTCCTGGTAAACCGGTTTGATTTTTGGACATGTTTTAAAAAAAATTATTAGTAATGGCAGTGATCAGTGATTTTTAGCGGGACTGCGACATTGCAGGAGACAAATCTGACACGAAGTGACACTTTTTGGAGACCAGTGACACCAATACAGTGATCAGTGCTAAATAATATGCACTGTTACTGTATAAATGACACCGGCAGGGAAGGGGTTAATACTAGGGGTGATCAAGGGGTTAAGTGTGAGCCTAATTGTGCTTACTAACTGTGGGGGGGGCTCTGTGACAGGCACACAGAGATCGGTGATTCAGCTTAGCTGAGACACACAATCTCATTGTGCCTGTGAGGCAGGCGGCTCTCCTGTCAGTTTCCCCAAAGATCGCAGGAGGCCGGTGGCGATCGTGCCACTCCTCCCGCGCAGTCTGGCTCCTGCTATGTCTAATAACAGCAGGACCGAGGCTCCGGTGGCACGCCAACGAGACCGCATGCACATAATCACGTAGATCTACATGATTATGCGCAGCCGAGCTGCCCTGCCGCAGTAAATCTGCACGGGGTGGTCGGCAAGTGGTTAAGAAAAAAAAAAAAAAACACTACCCTCTGGGTGATCTTTGTACATTGCGCTTTGTTGAAGATTCCTGCCATTTGTTAAGCTGAAGAAAAAGCGGTTTGTTTCTCTGTGTCCATGTGCAATGTGAATGAGAATGGGTTAACAATTATCAATCAGCTGCTGCACCTGCAAGGCTCTAATGAGGAAATTGGCAGGGTCTGCATCCCTTTAGACATGACTTCCTTTTGGGAGCATCTCACCAAAAAGGACATTTTTGTTACAGGGGATGCCCAATATCGGACTTTCATCTTAGTGCAGACTTCTGGAAAAAAGTCAGTGAGCCAATCACACAAGCAGGAAATGATGTTGCTGGGGGGAGATCTGTATACAGAATGCCTCCAGGTGGCCATATTGCATTTTAAAGAAAATCACAGTGCTGCAGATTGAAAAGTAAAGGTCACTTTTAATAACATTTAGTTACAATACAACTTGTGTCACGATTGTATATGCTAGATCAGGGATTCCCAAACTACGGCCCTGCAGCTGTTGCAGAACTACACATCCCATGAGGCATTGTAAAACTCTGAAATTCACATACATGACTAGGCATGATGGGAATTGTAGTTCCTGAACAACTGAAGGGCCGTCGTTTGGAAATCCCTGTGCTAGATTATATATTTTTTTTGTTGCTTTTTTCCTAAGAAAGAGGAGTTACCCTTTAAGCCTTGTATCTTCTCACCTGGAATACTTTGACGCCGGGACACCAACGCAACATCATTGCCCGTTGGATCTTTGCCGCCTTTCGAATACGGGCCGTCATCTGGAAAAGAGAAAAAAAAAGGACTAAGGACTGGAAAAATAGTAGGTTGGAAATCTGACTATTATAAATGACTGCAGTGTTCATATAAATACAATCAGTATATGATATGAATGGGTATATGACCACCATGTGTTTATGCTTTTTACACCTCGTCTTTGTTGAAAAGAATGTTATTATTTATGGAGTACATATTCACAATGGCATCTCTGCTTAGTATTGCTACATAGTGGCTGTGCTTTACTGCTCCTCGTGTTTCAGTACCCAGTCTAAGGCTGCCCATAGATGGGTCAGTTTTTCTCGTTCAATCGGTGGGTTGAATAAAAAAAAAAAAAAACTGACCGGGTAATCGAGCATGGGACGTTCTTCCGGACATACGCAGTTTGATCCCAGATGGGGTGTCATCCGGGAGACATGTACTCAGACCCGAACGCCCCTTCCTACCCTACTACCCAAAGACGGCCAATTTGGCACCAGGTGTTCTCCATCGAACAACTACAGACAGGGCCATCTTTAAGGCAGGGCAAAAGGGGCAGCTGCCCCGGGCCCAGTCATTATTGTGGGGCCTAAAGCAGCTGCCCTTTGAGCCCGCACTGCCTGAGAATAGTTGATAAGAGGATTTGGGAGGGCCCAAGAAAATTTTGCCCAGGGTCCAATCAATAACAAAGACGGCCCTGACTACAGATGAGCTTCTTGATCGGTACTTCTAGTTTGCAAGTTGATACAATGTTATATTTGCCCCAGTTCAAATATACTCATGTCACTTTATGTTTTTGCAATATACTTCTACTTTTGATACACATTGTTAAATGCACCCAGATTACCCACTTCTGGACCGGAAGGTTTTGCCCCCCTTAATGACCAGGCCATATTTTGTGATTCGGCACTGCGTTACTTTAACAGACAATTGCACAGTCGTGCGACGCTGTACCCCAAATAAAATTGATGTCCTTTTTTTTTCACACAAATAGAGATTTATTTTGGTGGTATTTGATCACCTGTGCGATTTTTATTTTTGCACTATAAACAAAAAAAGGGCGACAATTCTGAAAAAAAAAAAAAAAAAAAAAAAACAATCTTTTTCCCATTCTGCTATATAACATTCCCAAAAAAAAAAAAAAAAAAATTAAAAATCTAAATTTAACATTTCAGGCCAACTTGTTTTCTGCTACATATTTTTGGTAAAATAAAAAAAATAAAAAATTGCAATAAGCGTATTTTGATTGCTTTGTGCAAAAGTTATCGCGTCTACTAACTACGGGAAAGATTTATATGTCATTTTTATTGTTTTTTTTGTTTATTAGTAATGGCGGCGATCTGCAATTTTTGTGGCGGACAGATCGGACCCCTGACACTTTTGTGGGGACCAGTGACATTACTACAGTAATCAGTGCTAAAAATATGCACTGTTACTGTAATAATGACACTGGCAGGGAAGGGGTTAACATTATGGGTGATCAAGGGGTTAAATGTGAGCCTAGGGGAGTGATTCTAACTGTGGGGGGGCGTGGCTTGTGAAATGATCACAGAGACCTGTGATCCTGTATAGAAGGATCACAGGGGCTCTATGATCATTCCAGAGAGAAGAACGGTTAGCTGTGTTTACAACAGCCGACCGTTCTTCTCTCTCAGCGGGGAACGATCGCGGGTGTCAGGTGGCAATCGGAGCTGCCAGCCCCGTGCATCGGCTTTCTCGCTGATGAGTGGGGGCGGGAGCGCGCCGCCGCCGGCGTGCGCTTGCCCCCTATCTGCCTGCGCGCGACCAACGTATACCTACCGCGGTTTTGCGCAGGAGCGGCTGCCTGCTGCAGTATTACTGCGGCGGGCGGTCGTAAAGTGGTTAAAATTGTTATCTGACAAACCCAATAAAAATTCTATTTTTTTTTTTTTTTTTTTAAATAAAACTGACCGGATTCCCTCGTTCACAAATTCGAGTTGGATGGAGAATCCTCCTGCTGAGCTATTGTATTCTGACAGTGGGGAGACTTTCTTCTGTGCCATCAGAATACACTGATCAGCATTGCAGGCTATAGACTGCAGCGCCGATCAAGTGGTGAAAATCCGATGCCCAGTCATCGTTAGTTCGACTTCTGTACAACCACAGGGGCCATACATGGATCCCAACTTGGGTGGTCCCTGCTGAATTTTAATCCATGTATGGGTGGCTTTAGGCAGCTGATAGACTTTAGATGGTGGCAGACATGCAGGTATCTCCCCTGTACCCCAAACAAAATTTACATACATTTTCTTTCACGCAAACAGAGCTTTTTGAACCACTGGGTTTTTTAATTTTTTGCCGATATAAAAGAAAAAAAAAAAAAAAGACCATATTTTTGAAAAAAATATATATACATTTTTTATTAAAAAAAAAAAAAAAAAAAATACAATAAAAAAGGGTAAAAAAAAAAAAAAAAAAATCGAATTTCTTCATACCCAAAATGTATTCTGCTACATGACTTTTGATAAAAAAAAAATCCCAATGAATGTATATTAGCTTGCATGCAAGTTCTATAGCTTGGAACAGTTTGTAAAATTCTGTGGAACGAACGATAAATTGAAAGGTTAATGCGATTCTCGCCCGAACTGTTTGCACTCGGCATATGTGATAAAATGAATGAAAAAACTGGTTTGTTTATGTCCATTGAATGATTTATCGATCAAAATTCGGTCATTACATGATGGCACGATCGTCTGCTCTGACGACCGAGTGTTTGTTTTTCGAAAATGAGTTTGATTGATTTTTCGTAAGGCATATGGCCAGCATTAGTCACAGGAAACAGCATTAGGTGGACTTCACTGGCAGGATCAACAGGTATTTGTGTGACTGAGAAAGCTATAAGTGCAGATCCACTTATAATGAAGTACCGTATATACTCGAGTATAAGCCGACTTTTTCAGCATGTTTTTTATGCTGGAAAAGCCCCCCCTCTGCTTATACTCGAGTCACAGTATCACTTATCTTTTCCCCGGCCAGTGCGCATGCGCCACCGCCGCTCGGGAAAGCCCGTACACGTTCAGCTATTCCCGGGCAAACGGCGCATGCGCAGTGACGTGTTGGCGCCATTTTTAAATACAAGGCGGAAAGGTAAGCGAGACTCCTCCGCAGCCTCTGCATCTCCTCAGGAGATGTAGTGCTGCGGGCATGGTACAGGAGATTCTCCTATACCATGCCCGCAGCACTGCATCTCCTGTGCCAAGCCTGTACCATCTCCTGTGCCATGCCCACAGCCCTGCATTTCCTGTACCATGCCTGTACCATCTCCTGTGCCATGCCCACAGCCCTGCATTTCCTGTACCATGCCTGTACCATCTCCTGTGCCATGCCTGAACCATCTCCTGTGCCATGCCCACAGCCCTGCATTTCCTGTACCATGCCTGTACCATCTCCTGTGCCATGCCTGAACCATCTCCTGTGCCATGCCCACAGCCCTGCATCTCCTGTACCATGCCTGTACCATCTCCTGTGCCATGCCTGAACCATCTCCTGTGCCATGCCCACAGCCCTACATCTCCTGTACCATGCCCGCAGCCCCTTCACCATGCCCGCAGCCCCGGTTTTGGGTCTCGTGGTGGTCCAGTTGAGTCCAGCAGCTGCTGCATTTCCCACCCTAGGCTTATACTCGAGTCAATAAGTTTTCCCAGGTTTTTTTTGGTATAATTAGGTGCCTCGGCTTATATTCGGGTCGGCTTATACTCGAGTATATACGGTATTGCAGCACATTTGTTTTCTTTTTGCTGGAAGCTATAGTTCTACTTTGTTGCCGCCATCTCTACTTTTCCAAGGCTAGGCGTCTGATTCGCTCTGTCGTTCCTGAACCGCAAAGTTTTGACATTTTGTACGCAGGCTGTAAGTTTGCTGTACAACAGATTACTTTCTTTTTTTAATCTGTCATTTGATAAGCGACTTCAAGGACCGCACGGGCCCGAGACAGCCAAACATTGCCGCAAATAACATTTCCCATCAATGGCTCCCGGAGATTGAAATCACAAGTGAGATGAGGCTGTAAACTAAAAGACAACAAAAAAAAAAAAGATGCCAGAGATTACTGGAGATGGTCTCCCTGCCTGGTACAGACAAAGGATGGAAATCCATCACACTGTCATTGCACTCAGGGCCGCTGTTGTACTGGGCCCAGGCCTCGTCAGGTAAACGGGGGGGGGGGGGGGGGGGCTGCGGTAGCTTATTCATTTCTGCCTAAATGATTACATGGATTTTACTAGACCACACCCACACTCCTCCTATTTGCTTACCAGGACATAGATTACATTTCCCTGAGCCCCATCACGTCAACAGAGGGGCTCAGCAGTTGGGAGCAGAGGGGGGGGGGACTTTTTTCCCCCCATTTTTGGGGTGTAGGTGGACAAAGTCAGTGCTGCTGTTCTCAGGGCTGCTGTTCGAAATCACGGGCCCTGTAAAGACTACCTGGCAGGGCCCCCCCCAAGAAAATATGAAAGATATATTTAGCTAAAATTACAACAAAATCACTATTATCAGACACAAATACAACATAATTCTTGCTAAATCTAAAAAAAAAAAAAAAAAAAAAAAAAAAAAGAACTAACTATGTTAATGAATAAAAATAAAGAGGAGATGAAAAAAAATATACAGGCTGGGCAGTTGGAGCTCCGTGATCAGAGAGACAGAGGGAAAGAAACAAAGTTACAGATAAACTCAGGAGCAGAGCTAACGTTAGAGCCTGTGCTGGGAGGGGGATTAGTGAGGGACAACTGTCTCTTTCTCAGCAGATAAAAGCTGATAGCAGGGAGAGGGACAGATCAGATTCAGGTGCTGGAAGAAGATTTCTGTATTTGTTGTCCATCACTAATCCCCCTCTCTGTGTGGGCCCCCCTGTGTGCTCAGGCCCCCTACATGAGGGCTGGTGGTCCCCCCCTATCAGCGGCCCTGGCTGTTCTGCTGGACATCAGGGGGGGTGGAGGCGCGGTTGGGAGGCCCATTAGGAAGGCTGTATGGGGCCCCATGATTTAAAACAGCAGCCCTGATTGCACTACATTGGAACAAGCTATGCAGTGATGGTGAACCTTGGCACTCCAGATGTTTTGGAACTAAATTTCCCATGAGGCTCGACTTCACTGCAGAGTTCATAAGCATCATGGGAAATGTAGTTCCAAAACATCTGGGGTGCCAAGGTTCACCATCACTGGCGCTTTGGCATCACCATTAAAATAAAAATTTATTGAGGGGGAGGGGATTACATTTTAAAAATTTGGGGAGACTGTCAGGACATGTGTATTGCGTCTATTTATATTCAGGAACAGAAGAAAGTCATATATTGCAGATTTCCAGTCCTTAGATATGGTGGCTGCAGCATTTGCATGCATGCAGTAATGCATTTCCTGTCCTAGAGAGACAACACTAACACACTGCATTGTATCTATGGAAGCAGTGCCGGTGTTCTATCACAATAACGCTACCCATCAGAAAATGCAAACGCAAGTGATTTTGCAAAAAAATTGCTTACTTCGCATGCACTATGCGTTCCAACATGGCCGCTATGCTTTTAAATAAGGTTTCCTAATGTGACAGAATATGAAGGCGGCAGCAGACATCTTCTTACACCCATGCAAGTCTTCAATTTCACACTTATTTTAGCAGTAAACTCACCTTATATAGTAAAATAGACTATTTCACCGCGACCGAGTCAAATAGTCTATTTCACTATATAATCAGTTTTGCGCTGAGCATTGTGGGGTGTACCAAGATGGCCGCCGCCACCTTCTGCCTGCAGGCTTGTCGCGCTATACACTATAATACTAATAATAGTATTATAATATCATTTGAATCTTGTATTTGAGGATATGAGGTGAGTTTAGTCCTAAAATAAGTGTGAAATTGAAGACTTGGCTGGGTGTAAGAAGATGTCCGCTGCTGCCTTCATGTTCTGTCACATTAGGAAACCCATTGGAAAGCATAGCGGCCATGTTGGAATGCATGCTGCATGCGCAGTAGGCATTATTGGCTCACAACGTCATTTCGGTTACTTTTTCCGATGAGTAGCGGTATTCTGACAGAACACCGGGATAAGGTCATCCAGTGTCCAGGGCAAAGATGGGAAACTTCATCACCCTCCACCTACTGGACACCCCCAAACTCATACCCCCAGTTGGATGGAAAAGGGGGACAGAGTCCATAGTGGTGCAAAATGTTTGTGGCATGCAATGAAAAAAAAGAAAAAATTTTCTCATTGGTGGTGTCACTGAAAGGAAAAAATGATCCCTTGTTGGCGGTGTCACTGAGAAAAAAAGTGACCCTGCATTGGTGGTGTCACTGAAATGAAAAAAAATGTCCCAAAGTTAATAGTACCACTGAAAGGAAAAAGCGTCCCCTCGTCAGTGGTTTCACTGAAAGAAAAAAAAGGTCCATCGGTGGGATTACTAAAAAGAAAAAAAATGTCCTTGCTTTGCTACAATGTAAAGTAGTGAGTGTACAGCTTGTATAAGAGCCGGTTCACACTGAGGCAACACGACTTCGGGGGGCGACCTGTAAAGTCGCGTGCACCGCGACTTCGGCGCGACTTGTAGGGACTTCACATAATGGAAGTCTATGCAAGTCGCTCCTAGGTCGCCCCAAAGTAGTACAGGACCCTTTTTCTAAGTCGGAGCGACTTGGGTCGCTACTTTTAGAACGGCTCCTGTACTACACAATGGACCGCGACCGACCACGACTTGTCAGGCTGACAAGTCGCCTGACAAGTCGCGGCAGTGTGAATGGGCTCTTACAGTGTAAATTTGCCGTCACCTCAAAATAACTCAACACACAGCCATTAATGTCTAAACTGCTGGCAACAAAAGTGAGTACACCCCTAAGTGAAATGCCCAAATTGGGTCCGAAGTGTCAATATTTTGTGTGGCCACCATTATTTTCCAGCACTGCCTTAACCCTCTTGGGCATGGAGTTCACCAGAGCTTCACAGGCTGCCACTGGAGTCCTCTTCCACTCCTCCATGATGACATCACGGAGCTGGTGGATGTTAGAGACCTTGCGCTCTTCCACCTTCCATTTGAGGATGCTCCACAGATGCTCAATGGGGTTTAGGTCAGGACTGTCTTAACCCTCTTGGGCATGGAGGTAACCAGAGCTTCACAGGAGTCCTCTTCCACTCCTCCATGATGACATCACAGAGCTGGTGGATGTTAGAGACCTTGCTCTCCTCCACCTTCCGTTTGAGGATGCTCAATAGGGTTTATGTCTGGAGACAGGCTTGGCCAGTCCACCTTTACCCTCAGCTTCTTTAGCAAGGCAGTGGTCGTCTTGGAGGTGTGTTTGGGGTCGTTATCATGTTGGAATACTGCCCTGCGGCCCAGTCTCCGCAGGGAGGGGATCATACTCTGCTTCAGTATGTCACAGTACATGTTGGCATTCATGGTTCCCTCAATGAACTGTAGCTCCCCAGTGCCGGCAGCACTCATGCAGCCCCAGACCATGACACTCCCACCACCATGCTTGACTATAGGCAAGACACACTTGTCTTTGTACTCCTCACCTGTTTGCCGCCACACACGCTTGTCACCATCTGAACCAAATAAGTTTATCTGGGGCTCATCAGACCACAGGACATGGTTCCAGATATCCATGTCATTAGTCTGCTTGTCTTCAGCAAACTGTTTGCAGACTTTCTTGTGCATCATCTTTAGAAGAGGCTTCCTTCTGGGATGACTGCCATGCAGACCAATTTGATGCAGTGTGCGGCGTATGGTCTGAGCACTGACAGGCTGACCCCCCACCCCTTCAACCTCTGCAGCAATGCTGGCAGCACTCATACGTCTATTTCCCAAAGACAACCTCTGGATGTGACGCTGAGCACATGCACTCAACTTCTTTGGTCGAACATAACAAAGCCAGTTCTGAGTGGAACCTGTCCTGGTAAACCGCTGTATCGTCTTGACCACCGCGCTGCAGCTCAGTTTCAGGGTCTTGGCAATCTTCTTATAGCCTAGGCCATATTTATGTGGAGCAACAATTATTTTTTTTTAGATCCTCAGAGAGTTCTTTGCCATGAGGTGCCATGTTGAACTTCCAGTGACCAGTATGAGAGAGTGAGAGCGATAACACCAAATTTAACACACCTGCTCCCCATTCACACCTGAGGGCGAAAATGGCTAATTGGGCCCAAATTGGACATGTTCACTTAGGGGTGTACTCACTTTTGTTGCCAGCGGTTTAGACATTAATGGCTGTGTGTTGAATTATTTTGAGGTGACGGCAAATTTACACTGTTATACAAGCTGTACACTCACTACTTTACATTGTAGCAAAGTGTCATTTCTTCAGGCTCGGTTCACACTATTGCGATGCGGGAAGGCTGCGAATTCGCAGCCTGTTCCCGCATCGCACACGCACCCCCGGCAGTTCACACTGCCATATGCGATCCGCTGGGGGTGTCAATGTAATCTTAACGACACCCCCAGTTTGATCGCATATCGCAGTGCGATCGTGCAGTTCGCACAGGATCGGATCGCACAAGTGTGAACCGCTGTGCGATCCGATCCTGATGCGGCAGCAAAAATGCTTCCTGTGCGTCTTTGCTGCGGGTGCAGTGCGAATTTAGCCATACAAACTGTATGGCTAAACTCGCACCGCACAGCTGATCGCATGTCATGTCGGAGCAGTGCGCTCCGACATGACATGCGAACCCGGCACACGCAGAAGTGTGAACCGGCTCTCAGTGTTGTCACATGGAAAGATATAATAAAATATTTACAAAAATGTGAGGGGTGTACTCACTTTTGTGGGATACTGTATAGATACATACACACACTATATATATATATATATATATATACACATACATACACACACACACTGTATACAGTATATGTACAGACCCAAACAAGTTTTCAGGCCTGTTTTCCAAAGAAAAATGAATTGTAAATGAGTGTTTTTATGAAGTATTGGTCCGGCTGCAATGATTATCTCAGGCCCGCTTTTCAACATATAATAACAGCAAATTGGAATTTTCGGATATTCTTTTTATCATTAGTAAATATTCATCTACAGTTTGAAGTGAATGTGTCCTTGATGTGTTCCGTCGCAGTCACTAGCAGATGTTGTTGATATCCTTATAAAAGGGGTTTATGTAGTACCGCTGATAATTACCATCCCCCGCCAGCCTCCCTCCGATGGGGGGATACGGCAGCGAGCACCCAAAAAAAGAAACCGCTGCCCCTCGCATGCGGCTCGGTACAATACACACTGATGCACATTTGTATGGATGCAGCCTTTCCGGCTCTCCACAACTTTTCTGGTATTCCAATTCCATGTACAGGCGTGTCATTACAGCTTATTAGATGCAGAATGGAGCTTGTATTTTATTTATTTATTTCTGGTAATTCTGTTATATTTAGATTTATTCCACTTTAAAAAAAAAAAAGTGCATTCCGATCCAACATCATCTGCATCCCTCCGCAGAGGTCAGCTCTCCAATCAGCAGAGAGCACAGGCATTACTGACCGGAAATCTATATGTATGTTTCAGGAAGCAGGTGTGCTGGACCTATGCAGAGTGACCACTGCTTACACACAGAACAAGGATCCTTCCCTGCAGCACACTCACTGGCAAGGGGAAGGCTTTTTTACTCAGAAGTACTCTTTCCACTGACCACCAATGTAAGGGACATTCTTCCTACTGACCACCAATGTAAGGGACATTCTTCCCACTGACCTCCAATGTAAGGGACATTCTTCCTACTGACCACCAATGTAAGGGACATTCTTCTCACTGACCTCCAATGTAAGGGACATTCTTCCTACTGACCACCAATGTAAGGGACATTCTTCCTACTGACCACCAATGTAAGGGGCATTCTTCTCACTGACCTCCAATGTAAGGGACATTCTTCTCACTGACCTCCAATGTAAGGGACATTCTTCCCACTGACCTCCAATGTAAGGGACATTCTTCCCACTGACCTCCAATGTAAGGGGCATTCTTCCCACTGACCTCCAATGTAAGGAGCATTCTTCCCACTGACCTCCAATGTAAGGAGCATTCTTCCCACTGACCACCAATGTAAGGAGCATTCTTCTCACTGACCTCCAATGTAAGGGGCATTCTTCTCACTGACCTCCAATGTAAGGGGCATTCTTCCCCCTGACCTCCAATGTAAGGGACATTCTTCCCACTGACCTCCAATGTAAGGAGCATTCTTCCCACTGACCTCCAATGTAAGGAGCATTCTTCCCACTGACCACCAATGTAAGGGGCATTCTTCCCCCTGACCTCCAATGTAAGGGACATTCTTCCCACTGACCTCCAATGTAAGGAGCATTCTTCCCACTGACCACCAATGTAAGGGACATTCTTCCCACTGACCACCAATGTAAGGGGCATTCTTCCCACTGACTACCAATGTAAGGGACATTTTTCCCGACTGACCATCAATGTAAGGGACATTCTTCCCCACTGACCATCAATGTAAGGGACATTTTTACGACTCCCCACTAATGTAAGGGTTCTTTTTCCATTGACCATCAACTAATAAGGGTTTTAATAAATGAAGGGGTCCCCGAGACCTGAAAATATTTTAAGGGTCCCTCTGATGTATCAAAGTTGAGAAAGGCTGTCCTATAAGCTCCACACGTTTACTCATAGCAGAGAAAAGGATTAAATGTATTGCTTATGCTCAGGGTCGGGACAACTACAGGGATGCGGATGCCTGGGGATGCCTTCCTTTTGTTACAAGGCTGACAGGAAGAGTGACAGTGGTATGGATTTTGAGAAGCGAGTGACTACTGGGCTTATTAGCTTACTGTGTCACTATATGGCACTCTGTACCACCATGTATCACCATAAATAACTCTGTACCACCACATATTGCCAGGAAGCACTCTGTACCACCATGAATCACTCTGTACCACCATGAATAGCCATAAATCACTCTGTACCACCATATATCACCATGTAGCACTCTGTACCACCATTAATTACTCTGTACCACCATATAGTACTCTGTATCACCATAAATCACTTTGTACCACCATGTACCACCATGAAGCACTCTGTACCACCATGAAGCTCAATGAAGCACTCTGTACCACCATGAATCACTGTACCACCATGAAGCACTATGTACCACCATATAGTACTCTGTACCACCATGAATCACTCTGTACCACCATAAATCTCCATGAAGCACTCTGTACCACCGTGAAGCACTATGTACCACCATATAGCACTCTTTACCACTATGTATCTCAATATAGCACTCTGTACCACCATGAATCAATCTGTACCACCATACCATATAATACTCAGTACCACCATGAATGACTGTACCACCATATAGCACTCTATACCCCCATGAACCACCATATAGCACCATGTACCACTATATACCACCATATAGCACTCTATCACTATGCATTACATTGCTTTGGCAGTAAATTTGAGGACATACATATACAGTATCCCCCAAAAGTGAGTACACCCCTCACATTTAAATATATTATACCTTTCCATCTGACAACACTGAAGAAATGACACTTTGCTACAATGTAAAGTAGTGAGTGTACAGCTTGTATAACAGTGTAAATTTGCTGTCCCCTCAAAATAACAACACACAGCCATTAATGTCTAAACCGGTGGCAACAAAAGGGAGTACACCCCTAAGAGAAAATTTCTAAATTGGGCCCAATTAACCATTTTCCCTCCCCGGTGTCATGTGACTCGTTAGTGTTACAAGGTCTCAGGTGTAAATGGGGAGCAGGTGTGTTAAATTTGGTGTTATAGCTCTCACTCTCATACTGGTCACTGGAAGTTCAACATGGCACCTCATGGCAAAGAACTCTCTGACAATTTGAAAAAAATAATTGTTGCTCTACATAAAGATGGCCTAGGCTATAAGAAGATTGCCAAGACCCTGAAACTGAGCTACAGCACGGTGGCCAAAACCATACAGCAGTTTAACAGGACAGGTTCCACTCAGAACAGGCCTCATCATGGTCAACCAAAGAAGTTGAGTGCATATGCTCAGTGTCATATCCAGAGCTTGTCTTTGGAAAATAGACATATGAGTGCTGCCAGCATTGCTGCAAAAGGTTGAAGGGGTGGGGGGGTCAGCCTGTCAGTGCTCAGGCCATACACCGCACACTGCATCAAATTGGTCTGCATGGCGGTCATCCCAGAAGGAAGCCTCTTCTAAAGATGATGCACAAGATGCACAAGAAAGCCAGGAAACAGTTTGCTGAAGACAAGCAGACTAAGGACATGGATTACTGGAACCATGTCCTGTGGTCTGATGAGACCAAGATAAACTTATTTGGTTCAGATGGTGTGAAGCGTGTGTGGCGGCACCTAGGTGAGGAGTACAAAGACAAGTGTGTCTTGCCTACAGTCAAGCATGGTGGTGGGAGTGTCATGGTCTGGGGCTGCATGAGTGCTGCCGGCACTGGGGAGCTACAGTTCATTGAGGGAACCATGAATGCCAGCCTGTACTGTGACATACTGAAGCAGAGCATGATAGCCTCTCTTCGGAGACTGGGCCACAGGGCAGTATTCCAACATGATAACGACCCCAAACACCTCCAAGACGACCACTGCCTTGTTAAAGAAGCTGAGGGTAAAGGTGATGGACTGGCCAAGCATGTCTACAGACCTAAACCCTATTGAGCATCTGTGGGGCATTCTCAAACAGAAGGTGGAGGAGTGCAAGGTCTCTAACATCGACCAGCTCCGTGATGTCATCATGGAGGAGTGGAAGAGGACTCCAGTGGCAACCTGTGAAGCTCTGGTGAACTCCATGCCCAAGAGGGTTAAGGCAGTGCTGGAAAAATTGGATTTTTGCCATACTGTAAAATTCTTTTCTCTGAGTTCATTGACGGACGCAGTCTCTGATCTTCATATCAGAAGGGTTATACTGCCCCCTACACTACTCCTGTAGTGGGCAGTATAATCCTACTGATATGAAGATCAGAGACTGCGTCCGTCAATGAACGATAGAGAAATAATGGTGGCCACAAATATTGACACTTGGGCCCAATTTGGACATTGTCACTTAGGGGTGTAGTCAAATTTGTTGCCAGCGGTTTAGACATTAATGGCTGTGTGTTGAGTTATTTTGAGGGGACAGCAAATTTACACTGTTATACAAGCTGTACACTCACTACTTTACATTGTAGCAAAGTGTCATTTCTTGAGTTTTGTCACATGAAAAAAATAGAATTAAATATTTACAAAAATGTGAGGGGTGTACTCACCTTTGTGAGATGCTGTATTTTCCCACCATTGTTTTCAGGGAGACTTTTGCCAAACAGCAGCCAGCCCATGCCTTTCTTGCTATGAATCGGATTTGGTAACATTAGCCCGGTATTTGCAGCTTGGTGTATGGAATGTTGTAAACGCAATGCTAAACGCGTGGGCGCCGTCTCCGCCAGCCAATCTTACACATCTGTTTCCCTAAATAACTTGATGAAACAAAGTTTTATTTCAGCGCCTGATACTATAAAAGCTCCGGCATTACAACCATGCCACCGATCCCTCACCCTGCCTCTCTTCTGATCTAAATGCGTCCTTACAGACTGGCTGTGTGGAAGAGACGCACATTCGATGCTCCTGTAGGAGGTCATCGCCTTGCTGATTACATTGACAGAGGTGCCCAGCATTGCAGAGTGTCATCAGATCTCATGACAAATGTGTACACTGGCATTCTTCTGCAGGGGATTACCCAGAAGCCTTTGCAGTTGAGTTTACATTCCTGGCTGCTTTTCCCTCCGCTCTGCATATCATATAGAATGGTAAAACCAAGTCAGCTTTATTGTTCCATCCATGTCACGTTGGAGAGGTTTCCCTTCACTTCCTGTTTTGTAGACACAACTGTAGAGGAAATGCCCACACAGAGCAAGTGTCCCCATTGGAATGTGCTTTAGAAGCTGCAGCAAGTCAGATACAGCCAGCCTCATTTACTGGCTGGAGATGGTCAAGCAATGTCCGGGCATTCCGAGGCAGACTACATTTGCATGCAAACTGTTCTGGGTGAAGCCTAGGGAGTCACCTAGAACAGTTTGCATGCAAATGTAGTCTGCCTCGCAATGCCCACTACTCCAGACTGACATTTACATTTCCTAACAGCCGGCCTACTGCTTGCATCAGGGCGAAGGGCTTTGAGAGGAGTACTGAGGCAGGGTGCTGTGATGTTTGCAGGAAGCCATGTACAGCACCCTGCCAGCCCCTCCCACCAGCCATGATCTGCTTGCATTGCAAAGCTAAGCACTGAGACCCAGTGATGAAATCACTGGGTCTTAAATGTGATATAGAATTAAAATAGAGAGATTTAAAAAAAAAAAAAAAAAAATATATGTCATTATGGTTAATTAGGTGGGAGGGAAGAACCAGGGAGGGTAAAATATGAGCAGATCATAGGTGTGCACAGCCTATAACATTAGGGTGTGCACCCCAAAGCTCAAACACACCTGCCTTTCTCTGCATCGTCAGCTGCACAGGGCAGCCAATGAATGGGAAGTGCTCTGTGCTGAGCAGCTTCCTGTTCAATCACAAATAAAGCATTGTAAATACAGTTTACTATACTTCAGTTATAAATGGCCACAGCAAGCGAGTGTATTCTCTGTGTTCATTTAAAAAAGGAAGAGGCCGGTAAATTACATATTTACTAACCCCTTCCCTTGCTCTCCATCCTGAAACATCCCACGCAGCAGCCTGGGGAGAGGAGAGGAGGGAAGCCAGCAGCACTGCAGGTTGGCGGGCCTACAAGGGTTGGGAAGCCTGGGCAGTAGGGGGAATCGGCAATGCACATTGTGATTAGGGTTTGCCCATTCACACCCCCTGCGAATTAAGTAGAAAGCATTTTATTGTGTGGACTGGAAGACGTGCTGGACACAGATTACCAAATCATACTAGATTACAAACTTCACTGTTCATCAGTCCCACAGAAAGCAATTTCAGTGGCAAGAGAAAAAACAACTAATTTAAACCCAAAAGACAAACAGCGTAATAAATATATATGGGATGAGTCATACAAGTGGTTCAGAAATAGTTAATTTTTTAGCAGCCAGATAAATCCAGGACATTATATATTTCCACACCAATATATGCAAATCTTAAATTGCTGCTTAGAGGGCGAGATTATCCCAGTACCTACTTAAGAGCTGATAGACTAGCACAGGCAAGAGAAGTGAAGAGCATAAAAGATTTATAAAAGGCGCAGTGCTCTGGCCGCAGAGCAGGAATGGCCTGAATGGGAAACGCTACAGACGGTCACCCGCCAGCGACAACTTTGGTCATCCAGCCAATGAGGGGGAAAGGAGTGCAACCAGAATCACTGGTGTGACATGACCCCAAAAACACGATGCTCAAAATTCGGCCCATAAGCTCTATGTGTGTGGCCCGCCTAGTCCTGGGTTGGGTCAGACTGGCAGTAGGATGCCAGGTGCTGGCATACCTGCCAACTGTCCCATTTTTTCAGGGGCGGTCCCGGCAAATAGGACCCTATCCCGGGTAATTGCATTTGTCCCGGCTGTCTGTAAATGCCTGTCGTTACGGGCAGCCGATGCCCATAAAAAGAATGGTTGCAGGCCGACATCTTAACTGCGCATGCGCAGTTCCAACGCCTGCCAGGCTTGGGAAACCTCTGCCGGGAGGGCGTGTGCGCAGTTACGTAATGGCACCGCCTGGCGCCATTTTTAAATCAAAGGCACTCATTCTCGGCAGCGCCTCGCCGGCACCAGCCGTCACAGTCATCTGCAGAGCAGAGAAGGACCGTCACCTGGGAGTGCTGCTTGACACTACTTGGGGGATGAACATATTCTGTGGAAGGTGAGAAAGCCTTTAATTTTGAATGGGTTTTGTGGCCAATCTCTGACAAGTAGAAGCATTCAAAGGAGAAAATATATGAGATAGGCAGAGGCACTTCCTGGAATTAAAACAGGACTACAAGGACCATTGGAAACTTATTCTGCACCTACTACCCTTCATCAAAAATAAACATAGTATTTATGAGTGCAAGGCTTCGCTTACAAAAATAATGGTATGCATTAAAAGTTGGAAAAGCATATATTGAAAGAACCATTTTAAATTACAATTTAAGCCTTAAGGGAGGGCAAATGTAACCAAAGTGTTTTCAATGAGCATTTGTCACTTATGATATAATTCATTATCATTATATGGGCACCACCCTTTTCAATTTCCTGTAATTATCTCTTTATTGAGTAGACCCTATAATTTGATGACAAGTAGGCGGAGATTATGCAGAGTGGGTGGAGCTTCATGGAAGTGGGTGTGGTAAGTAATTGATAGCTGTGCTGCAAAGTGTCCCTGAAAAATTTAGTTTTCAAATGTTGGCAACTATGTGCTGGTAACACTCTTTGTTTCAGCATCCAGCACTTAAAGAACACCTGAAGTATTGGTAGGCAGAGTGATCTCCAGCTGTCAGTACAAGTATAGTCCAGGCAGGTGGTGGAGCAAGAGTTTGAATAATGAGAGCGAATAATCAGGTAAGCACCACAAATTCAAGAGGGGTGATGTTAACAGTATTGTCACTGACCAGCAATGCAAGGGACGATTGGCGTTAACAATAGTGCCACTAGCAACGTCAAAGGGGAATTAACAGCACAGCCAGGGATCATTGACCATCAATGCAAGGTTAACACTACAAAGGAAAGAGATGCTCAAGGTAATGGGAAGCTTGATGACCAACAGCGGTGCTCGCCCCGGCTCAGCTCTGTGAACAGTCAATAATGAAAAGAAATGGCTACACTCAGATGTGGTCAAAATCCAGGTTTATTGGACACCCCAATGTGGCAAAAAAGTGGCAAGGTAGACGCGTTTCACACACTAAGATGTGTGCTTAATCATTACCTTAATGATTAAGCACACATCTTAGTGTGTGAAACGCGTCTACCTTGCCACTTTTTTGCCACATTGGGATGTCCAATAAACTTGGATTTTGACCACATCTGAGGTCAGCCATTTCTTTTCATTATTAAGGTTAAAACACTACCACTGACTAGCAATGCAATGGTGTGGGGCAACAGCACTGACCAGCAATCAAGAAGGGGGTTAACAGCACCGCCCTTGACCAGCAATCAAGGTGAGGGGTTACAGCACTGCCACTTACCAGAAAAGGAAGGTGGGGGGTTAACACTACCACTGACCAGCAATGCAACAGTGTGGGGTAACAGCACCCCCACGGACCAGCAATGCAACAGGAGGGTGTGGGACGGGGTGGGTTCTGTTAACGCCCCTTCCTTTTTGCTTGTAAAATACTGCCACTGACACCAATGTTGGTACTATTGTTGCACCCACTTGCTGAGGGTTATTGCTGTGGGAATTGACTATTGCTGGTGTCTCTTATCGTGTCCACTAATGCCCCATACACACGTGCAGATTATCTGAAGACTTTTGTCTGCAGACTTACCTTTTCTATGTAGTGCAAGGGCCTGCCGGATTGCATACAAATTGAAAGTGTTTAGGTTTGACCTCATATTATATGGTTTTGGTAAGTCTGCAGACAAAAGTCTTCAGATAATCTGCACGTGTGTATGGGGCATAACACCAATGCTGGGAGTGATTATTGCTGCCACTGACACCAATGTTGAGGATTATTACAGTAACAAAATGATCACCAATGCTGCGTAAATTATTATCGCTGCTGACACTAATGTTAGGGGACATTTTTACTGCCAATGGCACCAGTGTTTGGGATCATTATTGTAGTAACTGACACCAATGCTGGGGGTTATTATTACTGCCACTGGCACCAATGCTGGGGATCATTATTGTAGTGACTGACACCAATGCTGGGGGATTATTTATGCTGCCGCTAACACCAATGCTAGGGGTTATTGTGGCTGACACTGACATCAAACCTGGGGAAATTTACTGCAGCCACTGACACAGGTGATAAGACTTTCTACTCTCGCTTTCTTTTCAGTGTGCATTACAATACATTAAAAAAAAAAAAAAAGCAGCAGGACTGAAAAACTTTGTGTGTCAAAGGCCATTCATTTTAAATAGGCTGCCTAACCCTTTATGCAATGCACCTCAATGCATGCAAACATGCGGATATTGTGCAGTAATTTGGGAGTGTTAGGGGCCACATTTGAGGCCCTCTATAAGTTGACCACCGCTGCCTGAACAGATATGACTCAGGCTAGGGACAGGTTAGTGACCAAGCTTTATTGCATAACTGCAGTGGAGAAAAGTAAGGTCACTTACCTGCCTGTGCTGTGTGGATGAAAAGACTGGTTGTAAATAGATACAAATCCAGTAACCAGATTGGTATTTCAACTGCATGTTTAGCGGTTTGCCTCGAGTTCAGCTTTAAAGACTTTGCACAACAGAATACTTTCAGAGTTCTTCTTGCAGGGCATAAAGACTTAACAGACCGAGTTCTGTTAGAGATCTACATTTATAATATTTGTTCCGCCCTCTGCACCACTGCAATTAAAGTTGCTCAAACATCTTCCTTGTCGTGACAGGGATATCAGGCCAAGGTC
Source organism: Pelophylax lessonae (assembly GCF_965119305.1). Classification (NCBI taxonomy): domain Eukaryota; kingdom Metazoa; phylum Chordata; class Amphibia; order Anura; family Ranidae; genus Pelophylax; species Pelophylax lessonae. The sequence goes on along the minus strand of NC_138775.1, from coordinate 20,291,595 downwards.
TTGACACTGCGCGCTCCACTACAGATAATCGGCGGGAAGACCGCGCTAATAAAGGTTTGCATAGCAACCCAAGCTGCTGGCATCAATCAGCGTGGGTCTAATTGCCCATTAAACCTTAACCCTTTGCCTCTTATAATGGTTTTCTCTGTTGAAAGTTTAAAAGGTTGTCAGTTCTCTGTTCGATGGAGAGGAAAAGTTAAAGAAAGTGTCTTCAAAGATGTACGACACAAGAAAATATTCACAAACTGCACAAGGGTATGGGTGATCTATGTACGAGGAGATTAGACTAAAGTTCAAAACAGATTGGTTTAACATTTATTTGTGTAAAGATGCCCATAGATGTTGGATGAAAGTCTTCTTTCTAGTCATGTAAAGAACGAATGTCTATATGGGGCACCTTGAAGACACCAATGGCAAGGTTCGTTGGGAGCAACAGCAATCAGGCAGGTTAAACAAATTTGCCCAGCCGGTATTGCTTTTCCTGATAAGTCAGAGATGTCTGTAGCTCTCCACCTGAACACACTTGTTTGAACTGTTCCTGGGAAGGGGCTCACCTGTAGCCCAGTTCTGCCTATTATGAGTGGGAGGTATTTAGAACCTAGTTACCCTGTATGATCAAATGAAAGGCACCATAAAAGTGGCTTGGGAGGGACCCAACTGTAGTAGAGTTCTGGTTATTCGTAGGGGATTGTACTTGGAACCCCTTTATAATCAAATGAAAGGCACCATAAAAGTAGCCTGGGAGGGACTCAACTGTAGTCCAGTTCTGGTTGTTCTTAGTGAGTTCTACTTGAAATTCTTTTATGGTCAAGTAATAGATACCATAAAAGGTGGCCTGGGAGGGACCCAACTGTAGTCCAGTTCAGGTTGTTCTTAGTGAGTTCTACTTGAAATCCTTTTATGGTCAAGTAATAGACACCATAAAAGGTGGCCTGGGAGGGACCCAACTGTAGTCCAGTTCTGGTTATTCTTAGTGGGTTATACTTGGAACTCTTTTATGGTCAAATGAAAGGCACCATACACGTGGCCTAGGAGTGACCTAACTGTAGTTCAACTCTGCCTATTTAGAGTGGTTAATGCTTGAAACCTAGGATCCTTGCGTGATCAAATGAAGGGCACCAAAAATGTGGCTTGAGAGGGGTTTAACTGTAGGCTAGCTCTCCTCATTCTAAGTGAACGATGATCATTCTTGGACCTCGAAGCTCACAACTGTCCCTTATTTGGAGGGACTGTCCCTCTTTGCTGATCAGTTGTCCCTCTGCTTGGTGCCACTTATGGACCTCTACTTTTTTTGTAACTACCAAAAGTGCTATGCTACGCCAAATCCCACCTCTAAATTGTTGCATTTGTTATTTTGAAAAGCCAACATAAAAGGAAAATTAGTGGAAAAAAAGCACTTGGGGGGTTTAATCAAGGGTTTTTAGAATATACAGTATTCATTTTTCCTGATACGCAATTAGTGATGCTGTAGTGGTGTTTTTTCTTTGCCTATGGCGCTTTTCCACTGCATGGAACCGAATGGTTCGGCTCGCTTTTGTGCTTTTCCACTGCTGGTACCGCATGCTATGGTGTAGGAACGGTTCGGTACGGTACGGCAGCGCTTTTCCACTGCATGGAACCGAGCGGTACGGCTCTCAAAAACAGTACCACCTCGATTGTGGTTCCAAGAGGTACCATACCCGGTACCATATACCACAATCCTTTGCATGCAGTCACTACTAGCCACTGATTGGTCAGAGAATCGTTGTTATCCCACCCACTTAACTTTAGTACTACTTTAGTGGAAAAGTAAACCATACCGTACCGAACCGTTCCAACACCGTACCATGCGGGACCAGCAGTGGAAAAGCAAACCGGGCCAAGCAGGGCCGAGTAGAGCCGAGCCGGTACTTGCAGTGGAAAAGTGCCACTAATAAAAGGTGTCCCTCATTCTTATCTTAGAAAGGTGGGAGTATGGGGTCTACTGGCTCAAAAGACGTTCTGAAGACGAGGACACCACAGAAATGTATCAGCCGGGTAGCCGGGTGCAGAGGATGAATGCCAGGAAGAAGTGGGGCTGTATAGCAGTTTTGTGTGCCCTGCATTTGTTGAAATGTAGAACTCATGCATTGGACTGTGGTTTACCTTTAATTGAGGAGGGTCGATGACCCCTGTAACTCTAAAATCGCTGTAATTAATTACTGAAATATTTTTGGCACACAATTAATAATATAGATTTCATCTCAGAGCAGAAACCGAAGGAAGGCAACTAGAACAAATCTATTCAATAACTTTCCACCAGACTCTGATTAGTGACAGAGAGCAGATTGGGGCTGATGGATGACCGGGGAGGACTTTGGTAGAAGCATTGGTAGATATTGTAAACATACACATAATATACAGAGTTTGATGTAAGGAGTGAACCACAAAGGGGTCCCAATACATTCGTACAGGGAAGCATCCACCCGAAGGTCAGAGGTCAGGAATGTCTATACATAAAACTGATCTACTAGAGTGAAAGCTTCTCTCTGTTTATAGAACTCCCTTCTAAGTTTACAGAACGCAGAATCCCATTACCTCAAACCCACACAAGGAATTTGGTATCATTCATTATATAAACTCTGCTTACTCTGCAAAGCATATAGAGCCAACAGTATTGGTCTCCTTAGCAATGGGTTATCTCAGACATACACTCCATTAGAACGGATAATCTTCATTTCTAGAGCCCCGTCATATTCCTCAGCGCCTTACAGAAGAGCTAAACGCACTCACTAAAATCTTATATATGTTAATGTAACTTCAAGGGTTGTTTTCTTTAAATCTTCAACTTTCATTAAATAGTTTCTGGTGATCCCGCAGAGAGGTTCAGCCACTTTATATTATATATATATTATAATAATATGACATATTATAGGTCTCACTAATGCTTTGGCAAAGTGAATGCCATAAGTTAGTAATCATTTACAAAAGGTGTAATAAACAGAAGCTTGCGTTTGGTTAATAAAGCGTTCCTAATCATGAATAGCGAATGGTCTAGTATGGTCCCGTACACACAGCATTTTTCCATCACTTTGCGGTAATTTTCATCATACATGCGACCAGGGCTTTTTTTCTCAGAGAAAAGGTGCAGGAACTCCCCTTTCTAAGTTACTTTGTGTCTCCACCCCCTACCCACCTTCCAGCACTAACCCTTGGTTCCACCTCTGAGCACCGACACTTGGATCCACCCCCTACCCAGCTTCCAGTACAGCCCTTTTTAGAGAATATAGAGCCAAGTATAATTTTGTAGTGGAATGTATGGAATTTGGTTATGATAACAAGAAAACCAATAAAATGTATCCCCCACAGCCAACAGCAATATACTCCCCAACCCCAGCAGCAATAGACCACCAGCAGCAGCAAAAGATCTCCCAGCAGCCAGCATCAATAGACTCTCTAGCAGCCAGTAGCAGTAGACCCCGCTCCCCAAACAGTAGATCCCTTCCAGCAACAATTAACCCACAGTATGGAAAGATCCTCCACCAGCAACAATAGATTGCCATCCAAAAATAGATCCCCTCCAGCATCAGTAGACCCTCCAGCACACCTTGCCATGGCATACATTCAGTGCTAGAGGTGCCGGAACTGCGTTCCCCCGTGTTCCCACTAAAAAAAAGCCTTGCATGCAACATTTGGCAGGTGTTGCAACCTGGCTTGCCTGAAACCTTTATTCAGGTCAATGGAAGTGTGCAACCAACGTGTTCTACAAACTCCAAAGGCATTCGGCGTGTGTTTGTGGTGGCTACGGCAAGGCTCTTTCCTTGTTTTGCTCCCCCAATTTGTGATAAAATAAGATGAAATAGACTTACTGATTTAATGGATCCATAACTCTTCCAATTGTCCAGTCCACAACAATTCCATAGTTGGGTGAGCAGACGGATTGCTTTTGATTTATTACTTTACATATTCTTGTAAACAACAAATGGAAATGTCATGGACATAATCATTGGTACTGCTTAGAAATTAAAGTGGAATGTTAATACAGTTTTGCTCTACTCCCCCTACCCTCCTTTATGCAGCAGTAGTAATAGGTTTTTTTAGGTGGGCTTTACAGGCCATCCTGGTCTAGGCCAGAAGGTGAAGGTTTAGAGCACTGCCATTGACCATGAAGGGGAGGGGGGGGGGGGGGGTTAACATTACTGCCTCTGACCAGCAATGCTCAGAATGCATGAAGGTAAAAAACCTTCAGCCTTTACAACCACTTTAATCTCTCCACAGGGCATTATCTTAGAAGAATTGTGGCTTCTCTACATGAATTTCAGCAAACGTCAGTTTGGCTTTTTTGTCTCTCTTAGAGATAAAAAGTTCTTGTTTTGAATTTTTTTTTTTTTGGTTAAGTATTCACCATTTTGGATTATTCTTTCGTTCGATCTGGGGCCCATTCCTATCTTGGGACCACATCTATGGAGATTGGTCATGGCCCCATTGACTTTAGATTGCTTGGTTATATTAGCAAAGGACATTATCATTCACAGCCAGTGAGCCAATGATGAAATAGTAGGAGGTTTGTCTTATGGATGCATAGAGCAGGGCTCAGGAGCAAGCACGCACCAGTGCCCCCATAGCAAGCGTCAAGGGCAAGGAGCCATGCGTGCCGGTGGGGGGACTCGAAAAGAGTTGGATTGGGGCTGCTCTGTGCAAAACCACTGAACACAGCAGTGGAGTTTTTTTTTAAAGATAAACCTTTAATACCACTTTAATAAAAGTGGAGAATTTTTGCAAAGTCACATTGGCTTTATGTTCACTTAAGAAAAACATACTTCAAAAAAAAGAACACTCTCCATACTGTGAAGCATTGAGGAGGAGTCACAATATTATAGGTTTATCTGCTGCCCCTAAGAGAACCCAAGAATGGTTTAAAAGTGGACTTTTCTGGAGTGGCCTGCTAGGAGTCCTGATCTGAATCCAACAGAACATTTATGGAAAAAGCTGAAACTTACGTCAGGAGAAGGAACCCATCTAACCTAAAAAAAAAAACTAAAGCTGTGTACTTGAGAAGATTGGAACAAATTGACAGTTGAGAGTCTTATTTAGAGCTACAAAAAGCACTTGCTTGTAGTTATTGCATTATTTTTTTATTACCTACAAGAATGTTAAGGAAACATTGTTACTTTGCAATTCAGGGAAAAAGGACGGTGTCTTTGTAAGGGGCCCCCTGAACCCTAGCTACTCACCTTGTTAGTATTCCCTCACCACTTCTGCCTCTGTTGCGGATGGGAACAGTACCAAACGCTTACAGGCAGGGCCATCATTAGAAACCATTGGGCCCCATACAGCCTACCCAACAGGGCGTCACCTCCTACTTTCCTCAATCGGTGGCCCTGCCCACACTGTCCCCCCAGCACCCCCAATACCCTGCACTCAGCACACCCCCTTACACTATACCCTATGCATTCCCCATTACCCAGTCTGCACCACCTACATCTCCAATATTCTATCTATCCATCTGTACCTGCATTACACCTTATATGTATCCCTGCCCCGCAACCATTCCACACTCTGCATCTCCCATTGCTCCACATTCTCCATTCCCTATTAGTCAGGGGTGAAGAGCAGAAAAAGGGGGACCCGGGTATAGAAAGCTTGTGGTCTGTGAGCATGGCTGGCATTACTGCTAAGTGAACTAGGCAGCAGTCTAGGGCACAGGCACGGCCGCCGGCTCATACTGTTTGACTTTGACCTACATTAGTTCCTGTCATTTTATGTTTTTTAAAAAACATTTTATTTTTCTTTTTGGTTTTGTATATTTAGTTATTTTCTGTTGGTCCTCAACCAAAAGGGGGAGCTTGGTGTGGTCTAGTGCGGGTTTTGCTCCCTGGTTTCTTCCTATGGCATGTGTTCCTGTGACCCCTGGAGCTCTTTGGATGCTCGGGTCTTCAGGATCGTGCAGACAGGTTGTCCTGCTTTCCCTGTTGCTTCTAGTGCCTGGAGCTCAATAGGTCACCGCCCTGCCCTCTTTCAAGATGGTGGCAGCGGTCATCGGTTCTGCTGCACAGCCATAACTGGCCATCTTGTGAATGCACAGGTGAACTGTGGGACTTAGACTGGGTGAGCACCGTGCACCAGATGGGGGAACCATGTGGGCGGTGCATTCTCTCCCATACGGAGTATATAGGGTGGCTTGGCAGGTCATTTGGCCTCTTGTGGAGGCACTGGTGGTACTAACCTTTATTTATTTCTTTCCCTGGAAGGGGCAGTTGGACTGGTAAGCCTGTCTCTACCTTGTGTTCATTTAGGGGCAGCATTTTGCTGCACACTATCTCCCTGTTACGCTGAGGTTTTTTTCACCTCCTATTTTTCTTCAAAGATATAACATTGCTGACTGGCGAAGGGCGGGGTCAAGTAGCTGGTCTTGCCTTGGGCGCAAAATAGTCTAGCAGCTGCCCTGCCTGTGAAATGCCCACAAACAGCCCCTGCTGAGCCCACCTGTTGACCTGATGTGGCCCAGGCCCCTTACAGGACTACTAGTACCCCTCTACCGGCAGCCCTGCTTACAGGTATAGGGGAGCATGTGACAGTGCTCAGGTTTAGTAGCCAATAACTAGGCCTGAGCACAGTCACGTGACCAGGGGAAGTACCATCACTGCACTCTTTAGCTTCTGACATCTTGAATTTTAGGCCAGCTATGACTGAGAAAAGTGTAGCAAGGGAGCCCTGGCAAGGTGAGGAGTATCAAGGGTTCAGGAGCCCTTTAAAAAAAAAAGACTAAGCCCTGAATGGGATAGGTAATGGTTTCTCTCCTAAAGAAAAACCAAAGTATCTGCTCTACGTTCTTGCTAGGAATTAGGAATAGTGAGTTCCATGTACTTATGTCAGTTTCAAACTTATTTCGATACAAAATGGGGATACTTTGGAAAAAACTGGAGGAGGGGTACCAATGCGTTTGACCAAGACTGTAGGTGATCCCAAAAAGGTAAGCATTAGCAGCTTCCAAAAAGGTAACCATTGGGAGCTTCCAAAAGGGTAAGCATTGGGAGCTTCCAAAAAGGTAGCCATTGGGAGCTTCCAAAAAGGTAGCCATTGGGAGCTTATCATACAAAAACGAATACATAGCCATGGCAGTACTGTACAGATGATTTCACATACAACACTGCGTATAATCAAATCGCTTGCTTTACTTTCCACCAGAGATTCCCTGTCCACAGAATTATTATGTTATCGTCAGACAATTATGTTCAGATAATTATGATAAAAGTGAAAACACTCCCGTGTTTGCATGTGATATACAGCACACTGTCAGGCCGTAATGCTATATTGTGAAAAATCTACCAAGATGACGGATAATTTATACAGTACAGGACTTGTTTTCTAAATCATTTGCTCTGTAAATGAAAGCAATTAAAATGTGTGCACAGAAGAATTACTGAACGGCACAGGAGAGCAAAGATGTCATAATAAAACCAGTTTCCAGGGACAATCTGCTGCCGAGACCCTGCCCATGTCAGACACGCTGCTCTCCAGGCTGGGGCAGAATGTTGAATAGTAAAGCCTCTAGATATGACAAGAATACAATTTATGTTCCATTTTTATAACTTAACAACCACTTATAAAAAAAAATACATCTAAAAGAACCCAAGAATGGTTTAAGAGTGGACTTTTCTGGAGTGGTCTGATCTGAGTCCAACAGAACATTTATGGAAAAAGCTGAAATTTACAGTCAGGAGAAGAAGCCATCTAACCTAAGAAAACTAAAGATGTATATTTGAGAAGATTGGGGCAAATTTCCAGTTTAGAGTGGAGTGTCTCATTTAGAGCTACAAAAAGCACTTGCTTGTAGTTATTGCATTTTTCTTTTTTTGTATTACCTACAAGAATGTTAAGGAAACATTGTTATTTTGCAATTCAGGGAAAAAGGGACTGTCTTTGTAAGGGGTCCCCTGAACCCCAGCTACTCACCTTGTTAGCATTCCGTCACCGCTTCTGCCTCTGTTTCGGATGATAACCGTACCAAAGGCTTACAGGCAGGGCCATCATTAGAAATCATTGGGTCCCAGTAAAATCCTGTAAAAAGGGAGCAGGGGCATGGCCGAGCTGTGCTGTGTGTGTCTATGGATGCAAGCCTTTAGCACCTGGCATGAGTCACCAATACTTCAGTCCAGGGGATGACTGCCAACTTTCAAGTACAAACCAGAGGCCCATGGTGCAGCAACTCGGCCCTCCCACTCTTCCTCTTCTTGGCCTCCTCCTGACCCCCATTCCAGGCTGAAGCTTCGCTCTAGGTACTCTCTACTTAGTACTTAATGGCCGAATATAAGTTCCCGACCAGGCTACCAGGGGGGGTTGGGGGGAGCTGGGACAGCTTGGTCGGGGGGGGTCACCAGGGGGGGCAGAATCTCCAGTGGGGCATGGAAATGGCCTCTGCTCAGACACAAAAAAAGAGAGTTCAGGCGCTGATTCAAAGCACAATGTTCATGTAGTGTCCTTACCCAGAGGGTACAAAACTATAATGGAAATGTATATGATGCACCGCTGGTCGCCTAATCCTTGACACTGGATGGTGTATGGGAGAGTAAAAACGAGAAAAAAGGATGGCGCTCTGGCGTGCATCGGGATTAAAAAGGTACCAGGTTTCCATGACTTCCATCAGGGATCCCTTACATCACAGCTAGGAGATACAGAGGCTTCAAGGTCCGGTAGGAAGTATGCCGTTTGTTTTAATTTACCCTGGATTTACTCAATAAATCTTTATAGACTGCACATGTGAGCTTCATTTGGGGTGATTTTACTTTATCTATGCACGCCAGAGCGCCATCCTTTTTTCTCGTTTTTTTCTGCTCAGGCACAGTTTACACCATCCATGGGGGGGGGGGGGGGGGGGGGGGTCTGCGCTCTGTCCTTGTCTTCATCCCTCACTCAGTAGGTCAGCAGTGGGAACTTTTTACATCTCGTCACAAGGAATCCTTTAGGCATGTCTGTGGCAGAAATGGTGCAGCCTTTTTATGGGGCACCAGAGTGCAGTCCTGCCCTGCTTCAGTCTTCAGTACAAGGGCCACATTGATTATCTGACAAATATAAATGGGCCAAAAGTTTTATAAAAGAATGGTTAAAATTTAAATGGACAAAGCCCCCCCCCCCCCCATTGTTTTTTAACAGAAGCTCCCCCATCACATAACAGACCCCTCTATCAATCAGAGTCCCGCATCACATCATAGCCCCCCCCCCCCCCCCCCCCCCCCCGTCAAATCAGAAGTTCCCCCTCACAACAGAGTCAGAGTTGCTGTAGGCCAGGTAAAATCTTTTAGCGGGCTGGATATGGCACTTGGGTCATATTTTGGAGACTCCTGTTTTATATAATCTTCTCAGCTGCAAGGCCTTGGTATGATCAGCCTAAGGGTCAAAAAGGTCCTTTGGCTTATCGCTTCACAGCAGCCATGAAGGGAGACCATATTATACATATATTTTCACTACAAAAGTTACCTGGCTTCTCAAACCTTAGTAATATTTCCTATTTAAAACAGTTTACTTTCTGAGAATAATTTTTCACAATGCTCCTTACACGGATCACTGACTATTACAACCGAATTACTGAAATCCGCCACCATCTCGAATATTACAAGAAACAGACCATATATTATTATGAGCAGCATAACAATGCACATAAACTAGAACAGTCATTCTGAAGCATTGTGAAAACTGATACAAAGCCGCCATAACACAAAGACACCCGGGGAAATACTTTACGTGGAAATTAATTTTCTCAATAAAACACAATGAAGGCGGCGTTCTACGGCCAGAGACTCCTAGCCTGGAATTGGGGGCCCTCTGCCAGTTTCAGCTGAATGAGCCCCTAAAAAAAAAAAAGGTACCAAGGTGACGTTTTCATTAACAGACAGTTTGGCGAGAGTTACCAATTGTTCAAAGTGCCACACCATCATGCACAAAATATACAATAGTGTTGCACTTTGAACAATTGGTAAATCCAACTCTACTTGTCAATGAAAACCTTGGTTCCTACTTTTCTTCCTTTGGTACCTTAGCGGCAAAGGATGACCATATATGCTGGCCTATAAGACGACTTTTTAACCTTAAGTGTCCATTCACATTGATTCGACTTGTCAGGCGACTTGTCAGCCTGACAAGTCGCGGTCCTCACGCTCCCACTGTGTAGTACAGGAGCTGTTCTAATAGGAGCGACACAAGTCGCTCCGACTTAGAAAAAGGGTCCTGTACTACTTCGGGGCGACCTGGAGGTGACTTGCATAGACATTCATGTTATGAAGTCCGTGAAAATCGCGCCGAAGTCGCGCTGCACACGACTTCACAGGTCGCCCCCTAAGTCGGAGCGACCTAATGTGAACGGAAGCTTAAACATCCCCCAAAAATCAGTGTGGGGTTGGGGGGGGGGGGGGGGTGGCGTCTTATATGCCGAGTAAAAAATGCGAACCTTAGAGAACTTCAGGTTTAGGACTGCCAGGCTGGCCCAAAATGAATGTCCCTAATCTGTCAGCCCACTGGATGTGCGGTAATACTGTATGTACCGTAGCTTCGGCTACATACAATATACCGCGCTGAGCCAATCACGGGCGAGCGATGTATTCTATTAATGAATATAAAGCCAGCTCAGATTGGCTGAGTCAGAGGATGTAACATTATTAGCCCGCCTCTCTGATTCAGCAGGCTTTGTATTCATTAATAGAATACATCACTCACCGGGTTTGGCTCAGCACAGTATACTGAATGTAGCCGTAGCTACGGTACATATCAGTATTACCGCTCATCCAGCGGGTTGGACAGATTAGGAATATTCATGTGGTAGTCCTAAACGTGGAGTCCTCTTAAAGTTGACATTTTATACTCCTGTCTGATTAGTGGGTGTAAATGGCTGCTAGACAAGACCCCATCATGGGTTAGGGGGGTAGTCTTATACGGCGAGCATGGCCCATAACCTAGGTTTTAACTGGAAAATTTGGGGGTCGTCTTATACGCCGTCATCTTATACACCGGCATGTAGATCTATCATTTAAAAACCATAAGGCCTTATGCAGACTGGGGACAAGGCTCTGGCATTAAGGTGCAAGTGGAAGGTACAGGCTCACTAATCACCCCAACTGCCGGAAGACTGTCAAATGCAATGAGAGGCTGACAGCTGCTGCGGCTGGATGGTGCACCAAGAGGTACTTACATTTAGTGCAGTATTCGGGATGAATGCCGAGAATGAAGACTGCCTGTGGTCTTGGCATTTGTCCCTGAGTGCCTACTGCACTATATGTAAGTACCACTCAATGCACTTACTGTAAAATAAAAGCTGCAGGCAACACTACTGGATAGTAAACCTGTAGCCTCATACTCCCAGTGTGCATAAGGCCTAAATGTTTGGTTAAAGTGTATCTTCAGCCAAAACATTTTTATTTTTTTTTAGATTTGGATAGAGTAGGGAAGGACTGGAACGCCTATGAGATTTTTTCCTGTCTACGGCCCATTCAGAGATGTCACCTTGGCTTCCTGTCCCAGTGACAGTATTGTCACCAGGATGAAGAGTAAGGTTAAGGGCAATTCTCTAACAGGGACACAGACAAAAACACTTTTTAGGTTAAGGGATACCTAGAATGGGAGGCCTAACTAGAGTCATTAGTGCCCTAGTGCAAGAAACCATGAAGGCCCCCCACAGGCCCTTTCCACCTGTCCAAGGGCCCTTCTCTTTGGGTCAGGCCCTTTACTCCCATTGCTGGGCCCAATGGGACTCCAGTCACAGTAACAGTAAAAAAGGTCCCTGCACTACTTTTCTGCTACTTTGGTGCACTTTGATTACCGTAGACTGCTATGGTAAATCACAAAAGTCGCAAGCAAGTCATAAGTGAACAGCAAGCAAGTTGCATGACTTTGGGGTCACAGCAGTGTGAACTGAGCCTGATGGTCCTGTACCAGGACCCTTTCACATGTTTTGACACTCAAAGGATCGCACAGAATATTGAGTGAACGTAGTTCTATAGAAAGCTGTCAAAGACTGCGGACAAGCAACATGAGACGGTCAAAGACTATGTGCTTGTTACAAGAGATGGTCAAAGACTACAGACATGCAACAGGAGATGGTTAGAGACTACAAGTTTGTGACAAGAGATGGTCAGAGTCTGCAGACATGCTACAGGAGATGCTCAAAAAGGAGGAGTTCTGCCTCCCTCCCTATGAAAAAATTAAAAGTCAGCAGCTACAAATACTGTAGCTGCAGACTTTTAAAATATTAAAACTTGCCTGTCATGAGTTCCTGCGATGTCAGCACCCGAAGCTGATTTTTGTATCGGCTCTCAGGTGCTGCCACTGCCATTCAGGGTAAGGGAACCTGGCAGTGAAACCTTTCGGCTTCACAGCTGGTTCTCTTATGCACATGCACGAAGCGCACTGCGCTTTGTAATTGGTCCGGCGGCAGAGAAAGAAGGAGGGGGCCGAACTTCCAAGGAACAGCGCCGCGCCGCTTTCTCCTGGAACTGGGGAAGGGTACCTGTCAAAAACAGGTACCCATTCCCTCCTCCCTTAAAAGGTGCCAAATGTGGCACCGGAGGAAGCATACAAGCAGAAGTTCCACTTTTGGGTGGAGCTCCACTTTAAAGTAATAAATTGATGTAGCTGGAGCCTTGGGATAAGAAGTGATATTTTAATGCTGAAGCTTTATGTCAATGTTATGCTAATGATTTCCCTCTAGGGCATCTGGATGATAAGTAGGCAGCTTCCATGCACCGAGGGATTACTGCAAACGCCTCAGGATGTAAAGGCAATAGTTGAACCTAAAACTGAAGGGCCACATCAAAGTTTTTGACTCAATACAGCTGGAGTAAAATATTTTGGTGTGGCGATTCAATTTCATATTCTAACAATGATACAAAGATGGCCAGAGACCGCAGACACGCGGCAGGAGATGGCCAGAGACCGCAGACACGCGGCAGGAGATGGCCACAGACCCCAGACACGCGGCACGAGATGGCCACAGACCCCAGACACGCGGCACGAGATGGCCACAGACCCCAGACACGCGGCACGAGATGGCCACAGACCCCAGACACGTGGCACGAGATGGCCACAGACCGCAGGCACGTGGCAGGAGATGGCCACAGACCGCAGGCACGCGGCAGGAGATGGCCACAGACCGCAGGCACGCGGCAGGAGATGGCCACAGACCGCAGGCACGCGGCAGGAGATGGCCAGAGACCGCAGACACGCGGCAGGAGATGGCCAGAGACCGCAGACACGCGGCAGGAGATGGCCAGAGACCGCAGACACGCGGCAGGAGATGGCCAGAGACCGCAGACACGCGGCAGGAGATGGCCAGAGACCGCAGACACGCGGCAGGAGATGGCCAGAGACCGCAGACACGCGGCAGGAGATGGCCAGAGACCGCAGACACGCGGCAGGAGATGGCCAGAGACCGCAGACACGCGGCAGGAGATGGCCAGAGACCGCAGACACGCGGCAGGAGATGGCCAGAGACCGCAGACACGCGGCAGGAGATGGCCAGAGACCGCAGACACGCGGCAGGAGATGCAATCTATGTCTAATGTCTATGTCTAATACTTCTATGTTTCCTTTGTGCAGCAGCTCACAATAATAATTGCTATCACAATTACTTGATTAGCGCAGAAAACCCCACCACTTCACACGCGGCAGGAGATGGCCAGAGACCGCAGACACGCGGTGGGAGATGGCCAGAGACTGCAGAGAGGATTGTTAGGAGACTGGAGACATACTTCAAGACAGACTTGACACACTACAAAGACTGCTAGAAATCACTGCTATTAGAGTACAAAAGGGAAACACAGATTTCTGATTTTAGACACCATGAGGGCCACACAAAAATGACCAAACAGCAGAAGGTTAGGCACCATGGCTCTAAAGGGATGACAGCACTGAAGCTTACATCTTTAAAAATTAATCAGCTTGCATTTCACAGCAGCAGTAAATGGGTCTACAGCTCTTGTGGGACAAGTTCTGGAGGTTTACAAAAACTAATTTTAACAGTTCGTTTCCCAGAGCGTGTTCTCGATGGAATATTAATTGCACACTACCGTGTACATTTTATTAATCTGAAAAACACTGAATATTTTTTGGGAAAGGTGATTGACCTTGAAATAAATCAGGTCTCAGGGAACCTCTGCTAAAAGTAGTTCATCAGGGGTCAGTGGGAAAAATTCCCCTTACACATCAGGGGTCAGAGAGAAGAATGTCCCCCTACAGTCAGCTAAGAGATCATTGGTGTCACGCCATCCACTGTACCAAGTGATGTTGGTCTTGGAACTATGCAGGCATCAGGGGCGTAACTACAGGGGTTGCAATTGCAACCGGGCCCCACACTCCAGGGGGCCTGTGTGGCTCTCCTGTACACCTGGATAAGAGGGGGCGGGGCAGCATATAGAGAAATCACTGTCCTCCTTTTTCCTCCTATAGCTGCAGGAGGAAAATGGAGGAGATTGGTTCCTCTGTATGCTGCCCCCACCACTCCTCCTATCCAGTTCACTTGTGTTCTGCTGTCTCTGGGCCCCTGTGGGCCCTAGGATCAGTGGGAAGAGTCGAAGGGCCCCGGCCAGGGGTCCCTTCATGGTTTCTTGCACTGGGGCCCCGAAGGCTCTAGTTAAGCCTCTGGCAGGCACCATCATATTGGAGGTCAATCAGCCACAGTTTAAGGAACTCCAAGCAAACTCCGGAGGAAACCTAGAAATCCACACAACACTTGGTTGAAAATGGATGGTCAAAAGCAGAGTTTTTCAACTAGGGTTCCTCCAAAGGTTGCTAGGGGTTCCTTGAGAAATTTCTGCCTCTTAGATAAGTTCCCCTGACACCATTAAACTTTTTAGCTATCTGTAAGGGGGTAATTCTTCCCAAATGACCACAAGTGTAAGGAGCATTCTTCCCACTGACCATCAGACCAATATATCATGAGTTGTAGATCTAGTAGTAATTATAAGCAAGGGTTCCCTGAGACCAGAAAGTTATTTCAAGGGTTCCTCGGTGTTGAAAAGGTTGAGAAAGGCTGGTCTACAGTTTGCAGGGTTTTTCAATCGATTTCTCAATGTTAACAATGGGGAACTAGAAGTCCCAGCTTGCTAAAAAAGCCCACACAGACTCCAACTGAATGAAGCAAGGTGCTACCCACAACAATTTATCGGTTGTAACCATTACACAGATCAATAGTTTGAAACATCACTACATTTTCATGACTATCTGTAGCTTTTAGTTCTCTATGCCTGGAGAAATATTCTTCCTTGTAGAACTGATGCAGAAGAACAAATCCAACAGTCACAAGGCAATACAAGGGAATCCAATGGATTAAACAAATCAGGATTCAATTGTAATACACCAAAAATTAAGAGACAGATCCTATTATAGGAAAATAAACTGCTTATACCTACACACAAGTAATAATTACTTCCCACATTTACCTGCTGCATCATGTAAAAAGTTATGCCATTCACATCGGTCCCTCCACCAGAGAAGCTTACAATCTACTAGTCTCACCAGAGTCTTACATGCACTCATTCATGCTCCATGTCCAGTTTGGAAAGTGGTGAACACGGAGAGAATATTAAGAAAAAAAAAAAATCTTGAAATTAAAAACCTAGAAAAAAAAAAGAAAAAAAATCTTAATTTATGAAAGTTCTGGTAGTTACAGAACCCAGGAGCCCAGGACCAAAAGGCCAAAGAAACCCATCCGAGACAGAGAAAATATAAAGAAAAAAAAATATTAATATAAAAAATCTAAAAAAAAAAAAAAAATTAGGAAAAAATATGGGTTGATCAAAGTTTGGTTACTAAATCAAGGACCCCAGTATCCAAAGGCCAAAGTGTCACCCAGGACCCCAGTATCCAAAGTGTCACCCAGGACCCCAGTATCCAAAGGCCAAAGTGTCACCCAGGACCCCAGTATCCAAAGGCCAAAGTGTCACCCAGGACCCCAGTATCCAAAGACCAAAGTGTCACCCAGGACCCCAGTATTCAAAGTGTCACCCAGGACCCCAGTATCCAAAGGCCAAAGTGTCACCCAGGACCCCAGTATCCAAAGGCCAAAGTATCATACAGGACCCCAGTATCCAAAGGCCAAAGTGTCACCAAGGACCCCAGTATCCAAAGTGTCGCCCAGGACCCCAGTATCCAAAGGCCAAAGTGTCACCCAGGACCCCAGTATCCAAAGGCCAAAGTGTCACCCAGGACCCCAGTATCCAAAGGCCAAAGTGTCACCCAGGACCCCAGTTTTCAAAGACCAAAGTGTCACCCAGGACCCCAGTTTTCAAAGGCCAAAGTGTCACCCACCCAAGAATCCCTGCTGCCTCTTCAGCGAGGACCAACCTGACCTATGGGCATGCAAACTGACAGCGGAGGAAAATTTTGGTTAACCTGCTAGTTTTTAAGCGCATTATAAAAAAAAATTAATTTTCTTACATACACTCATTCATACTCCATGTCCAACTTAGAAAGTGGTTAACCTGTTAGTTTCTGGAAGGTGAAAACCATCCAACACAGAGAGAGAATATGAAGAAAAAAAAATCTTAATATTAAAAATCTAAAAAAACAAACAAATTAATTAAGAAAAAATCCAGATTGTTTAAAGTTTGGGTATTTACTAAACCCAGGAACGCCAATATCCAAAAGGCCAAAGTGTCACCCAGGACCCCATTATCCAAAGGCCAAAAATGTCCCCCACCCAAGAATCCCTGTTGCTTCTTCAGCCAGGACCACCCTGACCTATGTGCATGCAAGCTGACAGACAGCAAAGGAAAATTTTGGATTAACCTGCAAGTTTTTAATCGCATTCTAAAAAAATTTAATTTTCTTATACACTCATTCATGCTCCATGTCCAGGTTGGAAAGTGGTTAACCTGTTATTGTCTGGAAGGTGAAAACCATCCAACACAGAGAGAGAGAATATGAAGAAAAAAAATCTTAATATTAAAAATCTAAAAAAAAAAAAAAAAAAAAAAAAAAGAATTAAGAAAAATATCCATATTGTTTAAGGTTCAGGTAGTTACTGTACCCAAGACCCCAGTATGCAAAGGCCAAAGTGTCACCAACCAAGAATCCCTGCTGCATCTTCAGCAAGGACCACCCTGACCCATGTGCATGCAAGTGGACAGCGGAGGAAATTTTGGGATTAACCTGCTAGTTTTTAATCGCATTATAAAGAAATTAAATTTTCTTACACACACTCATTCATGCTCCATGTCCAACATGGAAAGTGGTTAACCTATTATTGTCTGGAAGGTGAAACCCATCCAACACAGAGAGAATATGAAGAAAAAAAAATCTTATTAAATAATTAAAAATCTAAAAAAAAATAAAAAATCCAGATTGTTTAAAGTTCTGGTTGCTACTAAACCCAGGACCCCAGTATCCAAAGGCCAAAGTGTCACCCACCCAAGAATCCCTGCTACTTCTTAAGCCAGGGCCACCCTGACCTATGTGCATGTAAGTTGACAGTGGAGGAAAATTTTGGATTAGCCTGCAAGTTTTTAATCGCATAATAAAGAAATTTAATTTTCTTACACACACTCATTCATGCTCCATGTCCAACTTGGAAAGTGGTTAACCTGTTAGTTTCTGGAAGGTGGAACTCATCCAAACACAGAGAGAATATGAAGAAAAAAAAAAATCTTAATAATTAAATAATTAAAAATCTAAAAAAATAAAATAAAATTAAGAAAAAATCCAGATTGTTTAAAGTTCTAGTAATTACTAAACCCAGGACCCCAGTATCCAAAAGGCCAAAATGTCACCCACCCAAGAATCCCTGCTGCTTCTTCAGCCAGGACCACCCTGACCTATGTGCATGCAAGCTGACAGCGGAGGAAAATTTGGATTAACCTGCAAGTTTTTGCAAGTAATTGCATTATTATATTATATATTATAATGCAAGTAATTGCATTATAAGAAAATGTATTTTCACCGAGGTAGAAAAGGACATCTAGGAAGCAAAATATTCCAGCAAGAAGCAGATACAGATCACAGCGCTTCTCTTGTAGCCTGCTGACTTGTGTGATGAAACTGTCAGCCGTAACCTAGAAATAGAATAGGGGAAAGAACCCACTTACCGAAATCTGACTGAAAATCCTTCTTCAGCCCGCAGAGCATGGTCCACTGGAGTCACCCTCAGACAGACATGCAGCTAGTGACAGCTCCAGCTATGCTCCCAGCTCAGCCCTGCCAGGCTCTGCCCACATGGCCCCCCCATCCTGCACTGATTGGCTGATGCAGCTGAGCAAACTTTCTCTCTCTTGTAAAGATGTGATCTAGCTCTGGGATACTTTGTATTTCTTTTATGTCAAGCAGTGATTTTCAGTGTACAGATAAAAGGGTTGCTTGCATCTGTACTTCCTATTTCCAGTATTGATAGATTGTAACTTATGTTTATCAGAGATGACTGTAAAATCTGTGCGTTCCCTGTGTCAGCCTTGGTTAAAGAGTTAAACTGTCTTCACCTCTAGAAGATTTACCCCCCCCCCTCATGACCAGGCCATTTTTTTGCGATACGGCACTGTGTTATTTTAACTGACAATTGCGTGGTCGCGATGCTGAAACTAAATATTGATGTCCTTTATTTCCCACAAATAGAGCTTTCTTTTGGTGGCATTTGATCACCTCTACCGTTTTTATTTTTTGCGCTATAAACAAAAAGAAAAAAAAAAAAAAAAAAAAAGAAAAAAGAAGGGAGGACAGACAATTAAAAACAAAAACAAACAATATTTTTTACTTTCTGCTATAAATCATATCCAATAAAATTTATTTTTTAAAAATCAAATGTCTTAATAAATTTAGGCCAATATGTATTCTGCTACATATTTTTGGTAAAAAAAAAAAAAAATACCAATAAGCGTATATTGATTGGTTTGCGTAAAAAGCCTCTTTCACACGGGCGTTCCATATGTCCGTATATCACCCCATCCGTTTTCGAGTGATATACGGACATAATGTAAGTCTATGGGATTGCAGATGTCAGTGGATGACCATCCGCTGACATCCGATTTGCGTCCTTTCAGTTCTGTTCCGTTTTTTGGAACGGAACAGACCTGATTTTAATTCTGTTTAAAAAGCGCAAAATCGGATGTCAGCGGTTTACCACCCAGAAGAGGCGCCGATTGGCTGCCTTCTGGGGGGCGTGGGGGGCGTAACCTGGGCGCAAGGCAGATTCCTTGGAAACCCCCACTTCGTGGATTCCTGGCTGTGATTGGTCCAGCCTCCAGCCTGGACCAATCACAGCATCCAGGACATCCAACGCTGACCCCGCTGACGTCACTCGCAGCAGTGGACCGGACCGCGGGCGATGGAGTCGGGTGGACACCGGACGGGAGTGACGGCGGCACCGGAGAGGAGACCAGACCACCGGAGGTCATCTGCTGGAAGAAGACATCACCACCGGTGAGTCCTCGTGGTCCTCCTGTCCTGTCAGTCCTCCATGACCACCCATCCAGCTTTTCCACTGCCATCCCCCTATGCTCTGCCTCATCCCATGACCATCCATCCATCCATCCAGCCTTTCCACCGCCATCCCCCTCTGCTCTGCCTCATCCCATGACCATCCATCCATCCATCCATCCAGCCTTTCCACCGCCATCCCCCACTGCTCTGCCTCATCCCATGACCATCCATCCATCCAGCCTTTCCACCGCCATCCCCCTCTGCTCTGCCTCATCCCATGACCATCCATCCATCCATCCAGCCTTTCCACCGCCATCCCCCTCTGCTCTGCCTCATCCCATGACCATCCATCCATCCAGCCTTTCCACCGCCATCCCCCTCTGCTCTGCCTCATCCCATGACCATCCATCCATCCATCCATCCAGCCTTTCCACCGCCGTCCCCCTCTGCTCTGCCTCATCCCATGACCATCCATCCATCCATCCAGCCTTTCCACCGCCGTCCCCCTCTGCTCTGCCTCATCCCATGACCATCCATCCATCCAGCCTTTCCACCGCCATCCCCCTCTGCTCTGCCTCATCCCATGACCATCCATCCATCCAGCCTTTCCACCGCCGTCCCCCTCTGCTCTGCCTCATCCCATGACCATCCCTCCCACTGCCATCCCTCTCTGCCTCATGCCCTCATCCCTCCCACCGCCATCCCTTTGCCTGATCCCATCTCTCCCACCACCATCCCTCTGCCTGATCCCATCTCTCTCACCTCCATCCCTCTGCCTGATCCCATCTCTCCCACCACCATCCCTCTGCCTGATCCCATCTCTCCCACCACCATCCCTCTGCCTGATCCCATCTCTCCCACTGCCATACCTCTGCAGGGGGCATGTACGCTGGTCACTGTATTGAAAGGGGGCATGCACGCTGGTCACTGCATTGAAAGGGGGAATGTACGCTGGTCACTGCATTGAAAGGGGGCATGTACGCTGGTCACTACATTGAAAGGGGGCATGTACGCTGGTCACTGCATTGAAAGGGGGAATGTACGCTGGTCACTACATTGAAAGGGGCATGTATGCTGGTCACTACATTGAAAGGGGCATGTATGCTGGTCACTACATTGAAAGGGGGCATGTATGCTGGTCACTACATTGAAAGGGGGCATGTATGCTGGTCACTACATTGAAAGGGGGCATGTATGCTGGTCACTACATTGAAAGGGGGCATGTATGCTGGTCACTACATTGAAAGGGGGCATGTATGCTGGTCACTACATTGAAAGGGGGCATGTATGCTGGTCACTACATTGAAAGGGGGCATGTATGCTGGTCACTACATTGAAAGGGGGCATGTATGCTGGTCACTACATTGAAAGGGGGCATGTATGCTGGTCACTACATTGAAAGGGGGCATGTACGCTGGTCACTACATTGAAAGGGGGCATGTATGCTGGTCACTACATTGAAAGGGGCATGTATGCTGGTCACTACATTGAAAGGGGGCCTGTATACTGGTCACTACATTGAAAGGGGCCTGTATACTGGTCACTACATTGAAAGGGGCCTGTATACTGGTCACTACATTGAAAGGGGGCCTGTATGCTGGTCACTACATTGAAGGGGGCATGTACTCTGGTCACTACATTGAAAGGGGGCATGTACGCTGGTCACTACATTGAAAGGGGGCATGTACGCTGGTCACTACATTGAAAGGGGGCATGTACTGTGTGGTCTGTGCTAGGGGGTCTGTACTGTGGGGTTTGTACAAGGGGCCTGTACTGTGGGGTTTGTGCCACTCTGTCAGTGTATCCCATAATAGGGCCCCTGCTCCCTATTATGGGATATACTAGTACTGATGGAGCCCTTAATATGTGATATATTGGGAGAATTGGTTCACGCAAGCAAAATACAGGGGACAAAATGGGTGGGGTCTATAAGGGGTGTGGCTTCTGAGAAATGGGAGGGGCCAAAATAGAAGGGCGGGGTCTTGCGCCCCCCCATCTTAAAACTTCACCAGCCGCCACTGCTAACGACACTGGCTGGGGAAGGGTTAACATCAGGCGCTGTCAAACAGTTGTTTCCTGTGTGGCTCATTCACACTGCAAAGCAGCCCTCAATGTATCCCACTACCTATGGGATGTAGGCTTATTCATCTTCATTGGGCCAGAATAATTATCCTATGCATTTTATTGCAGTACACTGTACAGCAGCGCAGCAAATTGCGATTTGTACAGCACAATGAATGAAGTGTATGTTTTGTACACTCCAAATAAAGATTGTCCAAAAACAAAAAAAGTCATCCATGTGATGTGCTGAATACTGCCCCCTAGTGAAGTCAGGAGCATACAGCTGTTGAACAGGTAAAGCGCTCCAACAGCTGTCCACTCTAGTGTGAGCCCAGGCCAAGACCCCGTTCACACTGGGGCGACCTGTCAGGCGACCTGGTCGCCTGACAGGTTGCCTGCCATAGAGAAGCTGTGGACCCGTTCTAATAGGAGCGACACAAGTTGCTCCGACTTAGAAAAAGGGTCCGGAGCTTCTTTGGGGCGACCTGCATTGACTTCAATGATATGAAGTCCGTGCCGGCTGCTCCGAGGTCGCGGTGCGAGCTGCGCGCCGTGACTTGTGAGGTCGCCCCGGCAAGTCGGATCGCCCCAGTGTGAACGGGGCCTAAAGGTCCGTACACACGATAAGAAAATCTGTAGGGAAAATTCGTCCGACGACCGATCTGTCTGATTTCGGATTGTTAGTATAATGCTTTCGACAGCCGACTCCCGACTTTTCGGCTGACAAAATCCTGATGTGCAGGCAATTTAATTTTTGTCGTCCGTAATACAACGTCCGATTTTCGTCTCATTAGTACAGATTTTGACGGAAAAAAATCTTAAGAGCAAGACTAGGCATGCTCAGAGACGAAAGAACACATACAAAGCAATCCAACACATGACATCACTTCTAAAGTAGAATTCTGTCGTATGGGAAAATTCGTATGAAAATAACCTCTTCACTTTCCACATCAGACTAGCATGCCACAAAAAACAGACGACAGGTCGTTCAATAATCTGATCGCGTGTACGGGGCTTTAGTCTACAGCTAGGTTCACACCATACAGATGCGACGGGGCGTGTTTCCGCACGTGTTGAAATAAATGGGCTGCCCTACACGCGAGAAACAAGTCTCTAACCCTTTTTCAAAATTGTACCCACATCATGCAGTTTGGCACATGCATTAGCAGGTGTGTAGGGGTGCCAATAACAATGAATGACATCACTGCACCTTTGCTAAAGGGCAGCACGTTTCTATGCGTGACGGTAAAGTGCCCGATTTTGCGTGTGTTCCTGACATGTACAAGGTGTGAATCTAGACTTCCAGTTCAATTTCTTTAGAAAGCAGCCTCCCCCCACCATGCTGTGGTTAAGGATCCTTGCTCTGTGTGTGGAAGCAGTGGTCTCTATAACGAAATCTGACATAACGGTTGAATCAGATTAGTTCTGCCATTAGTAGAGCTAAAGGACTGATTCGTTAGGGAGTGGTCAGACCTCTGTGGAGAGACCACTGCTTCCACACAGAGAACAAGAATCTCTCTGCACCATGCTGGCAGAGGACAGGCTTTTCTACTCAGACTGTGGCTGCTTTTTAAAGAAAATAAACTGTGAAACTTTGCACATCTTTTGTTGTAATGTACCTGGAATGCATTATCTGAAAGTTCATTCCGGCTTTAAAAAAATATATAAACCCAACATTTTATATTCCTGATATGAGTCTGCTGTACCATGTACTTGTATGAGAATGTTTACTGTTCTCTTTGTATTGCTTCCTTTATGTGAAATCCCCGGTGATCCTGCCAGTCCCTCTGCTTTCCTATTAAATAAACTGACCACACTAGATAGGAGAGCACAGTGTGGTCAGTTCTCTAGCTGTGCTGGGAACTCTCCTTCAATGATCAGCCCCCCCCCCCCCCACTGCACAGCCTTTCACTAGGAAGATCAGTGTGCTTCTGTTTCTCCTGCCCTCAGCTCTTATGTAGCTGAGAACAGAAGGAATGTGATCACTTAAAAAAAAAAGGTGTGAATCCCAGCAAAAGGAATCAGTAGATTCCTGCTGCTGGATTTGAAGTGTTGCAAATGTCTGTGTGAATGGTGCCTAAAGCGAACTTGTGCTTTGGCTCTTCAATAGGGTCAATTAACTGTTCCTTTCAGTTACTTATTCTTTATTTTACCTTTCCTGGTGTTCATCTATTTGCTCCTTAGTTTGCCTCTTATGTGACCTATTTTTTCAGTATGGTGGAGCAAACATGCAACTCTTTAGCCTTCCTGCTCCAATGTAGAATAAGGCGCTTTTCCACTGCATGGAACTGAACGGTTCGGCTTGCTTTTGTGCTTTTCCACTGCATGGTACCGCATGGTATGGTGTAGGAACGGTTCGGTACGGCGGCGCTTTTCCACTGCATGGAACCGAACGGTACGGCTCTTAAAAACAGTACCTACTCGATTGTGGTTCCAAGAGGTACAATACCCGGTACCATATCCCACAATCCTTTGCATGCAGTCACTACTAGCCACTGATTGGTCAGAGAATCCCACCCACCCCGTTGTTATCCCACCCACTTAACTTTAGTGGAAAAGCAAACCATACCGTACCGTTCCAACACCGTACCATGCGCTACCAGCAGTGGAAAAGCAAACCGGGCCGAGTAGAGCCGAGCCGGTACTTGCAGTGGAAAAGTGCCATAGTAACCAATCTCGAGCACCAAGCAGTGCCACAGTGGGGACAGGGAGAGGGTCCTTTGCTCTAAGTGAACTCTCACCAGATTGACTTCAGATCACTCAGACAGCTGAACAGAGCGGTGGGGGATGGAAATTGAAGTAAGCAGAAGGGGTACTGGACTTCACTTATTACTAAACATAGCTTTGGGGTGTACCCTTTAATTTTTGAGGATAGTTATTTGGGAGCTGACATTGCTAACATGCTTCATAGATGTTCAGGGACTGCAGCTGCCACCATCATCCCGGCTTTTCTATATTTTGAACTACTGATCAGGGATACAGAATATATCAGTGGAATTCTGAACGTTTAGACTTTGCTGGTCACCTTTTTGTAGACAGAGGTTAACTTATTTCCTAGCTAGGTGGCTCTTCCTTTACAGGATGTGACCCATTGTCCCTGCACCTCTGGCAGGATCCCTACCTAAGGTGGGTGGAGCCTAGGAGAGAAGGGAGTTGTGATGTACCTTGGAATTTGGAAGAATGTTAAATGGCCAAGCAGAACCATGTTAGTTCCCCTACGTGGGCTTCCCTAGGTATGTCTCCGAATTCACCAGTACAGTACTGGCCTAACAGGAAAAATAATTTTAAAGCTGTATCAGAAGATGTGGGTTTATTGGACTTAAGTGTAAAGTGCCTTCTCCCCCTTGCCATAGGTTTTGAAGTATTAAAGCGGAGTTCCGGCCTCAAATACCTTTTTTAACTAAAAATACCCCTATAATACTAATCCATCGCCCTTTACAGAACCGCTATTCTCATACTTACAGGGTGTACGGTATTGGATTTTAGTCAAAATCTTTCTTTTATAAAAAGGGTGTCTGGGTGCGGCCATCTTGGATGTGGGCATCTGAAGCCGCAGTGTAATCTTCTGTGCCCTTCTTCCTGATTCCAGGGAGTGTTCTGGGAGCTATTCCTGATTCCAGCCTCCTTGGAGTGATGACCAACAGCTCCCAGGATGCAATGCAAAGGCAGAAGTGATTTCGGTGGCCGCGGCCACAGAGGGGGGAGAAGGAGGAAGTACAATCAAAAATGCCCTGAAAATAAGGTAGGGGCCCCCGAAAAAAATTGAAAATGCCCAATTGTTGATCAGCATAGCGAGCGCTCCAGGAATCACTAAAGTTGCAAAATAGGCCGGAACTCCACTTTAAGTTTTATTTGAGTAAAGGAACTGGACTTTTCTTTTGGTTGGGGGGACATTATTCAAGAAGATGCCTTAGCACTGAGTGCAAGTGTGTAAGGTGGGCCAATACACAGTTAAGTTGCAGGTGGCTATTCATGGTGCAACTCCTGAAAC
Source organism: Pelophylax lessonae (assembly GCF_965119305.1). Taxonomy (NCBI): domain Eukaryota; kingdom Metazoa; phylum Chordata; class Amphibia; order Anura; family Ranidae; genus Pelophylax; species Pelophylax lessonae. Next base: position 20,266,193 of record NC_138775.1, on the reverse strand, counting down.
GTCACACAAGTGCTGGTGGACAAGGTCCTGGATACAAAGTACGCAGTGTAAACCTACTTGGGTTGGTAGTGGTGGCGGTCAGGGAAATAAGTCATCCTCCTGGCAGTGAAGAGCAGACCCTCCTTCAGAACATGTGCCAGGGCTTCCATGTGACATGGGCCCCGGGTGTATGGCTACACAGTTGAGCCCTGATTTGGAACCATAGAGAAACCATAGACCTTGCACCATGAGTACCACTAACCACTAATGGGTCATTGCTACACAATGCTGCAGATGGGGCAGTCTGCATGGGTTGTGGGGAGGTTGTGGCATTAATCCCAAGACAGTCTTGTATTGTAGTGGGCCTCCTAGCGGTGTGTTGTGTTACATAGTAGGCGAGGTTGAATAAAGACAATAGTCCATCCAGTTCAACCTGTGTAGGTGTGTGTGGCCGTAATCATCTCACATAGCCCTGAATGTTCTGATCCTTGAGATGTACGTCTAAGAGTCTTTTGAAAGCCACCATACTTCCTGCAGAAACCACCTCTTGTGGTAGAGAATTCCACAATCTTGTAGCCCTAACAGTAAAGAACCCCCCAAGTTGCCTGAGGTTAAAACGCTTCTTTGTATGCCCTTGAGTCCTCATGCAATCCTTTCGACTGAATAGCTTTTTTTCTATGCTGAGATCACCATTGAGATATTTATAAATTGCTATCATGTCCCCTCTCAGGTGTCTCTTCTCCAGGGAGAATAAATCAAGCGATTGCAGACGCTCTTCATAATTAAGGTCCTCCAATCAGAAGATGGCTAAGGACCTGTTTACCCGCACTAGGACAGCCATTCTCAACTTGGATCATTATTATTCACTATTTATTGTTTAGTACATGTATACATTGATGGTGATATACTGTTTAATTTGCTGTAATTATCTGTATGTAATCACTTAAGAGGTAGGGCAGCATCTTTATCCTATTTGTTTATTGTTTAGTGATTGGTTCAACAGCATTTGATGCAAGCTGCAACCCATCAATAAATGTCACATTCATTTAGATGTTATTGCAATATTTTTTAAACTAGAGCGCAAGTGGTAGCGTAGGAGTTATCTACCATTACACATTCTCAGCTTGTGAGGGGTTCCTGGAGCTGTGGCTGATTGACCTCCCATTGAATGGCGTTCCATAGTTAAGGGTACAATGCTTCTTGGCAGAGCCTGCAGCCAGGGCCATCTTACTGAATGGGCATGCTGGGCAGTTGCCCGGGGGGGGGGGGGGGACCACCTGCCTGGCGTACCAGCCCCAGCCAAGCATTAGTCCCGATTCCCGTGTGCGGCCCACCACTGAACTTGGCAGGTGGCAAGCACCTGTCGGCCCTGTGCTGCTGTCAGGCCACTTGGGCCATGGAGGGGGGAGCCCACAACTGCAGGAATGCCTGTCTGCCTCCACGGGAACAGGCACACAGGACAGTCGAGTCTGACTCCCGATCGTGTGTGTGTGCTCACCGGACCCAGCCGCCCAACTTGGAAGCTGTCATTAGCCTGGCACTGCTGTACCAATAAATATAGCCTTATCGATAATTTGCATTTTAATTCTCGTAGGTGATTGTGTAGGAAGGGCCTCAGTGCACTGCATTGCCCGGGGCCCTTTAATGCTCTTAAGATGGCAGAGCCAGCAGCATTACTTTTTAGGGGTCTGTAAGGGTGAGCTTCTGAACATCACTTTAAGGGGGCAGTTTTCTCACTGACCAAAATGCGTGAACTGCCTCACTGAAAATAGTGATACAGAAGACTGAGCCATTTCTTTTATGAAGAGAATTTTGAAATGTTCAAAGAAACAGAATTGCAAACAGGCATCAAAAGACAATGGTGTCAAAAAGGTGAGGCAATAGGAGACAAAGAAAAACAGGCTGATAGGCCTACTGTTATGCATCACCCTCCTAGGTAGGTGCTAGTGAGAGAGTATAGTTTTTGGCTCTGTCTGCCTATCAGAGGGGCTGCAGGTAAATCTATATTGTTCTCTGCTTACCAGAGAGCAGGATCTGATAGTGAGGTCTGCTCATTGTGCTCAGTATGCGATTCACTCAGTCTAGAGAGTGTTTCACGTTGGTCCAACAGGGAGGCATGTTGGACAGTGGGAGGAGACTTGACAAATGGGTGCATTGATACAGTCCTGGTGATTGGCAGAGGCAGGTCACCTCGGTGCATTCTGGGATACTGTATAAAAGTCAGGAGAACATGTGCTGCGGGGTCTTTGGCTGGAGAGTGGAGTCCCAGAGGGAGGGAGGCGGCTGCCTCCTCATCTGTAGAGGTGCCATGCGGACGCAGGGCCTGAGGAACGGTTGAGAGGTGCTGAACCCAGAAGGTCCAGGATCGCTGACTGAGAGGGGAGACACTGGAGACCCTGGGGCCACATTATCGTGAATACAGGGACTGGTGTCAAGGGGCCTGACCTGAGGGGGGCCACCCCTGTGAGTAGGATAGTCAGTGGACGGGTTTCAGCAGAGGAAGAGAAAGAGGATACTGGGGAGAGTGTCCTGAAGATAATTGTTTGTTCACTGAGTCATCTGAAGAAAAGAGACTCAATCCAAATTCATCCAAAGTGGCAGGGTGAATCAACAGCCTGGCTGTATCAGAAGATAGGAGTCCTCAACATTGTCTATAGTTAAATTGGAGTATCCCACTGTTTCCGTCTCCTATCCCCAATTTACAATAAACCACAAAACAACCAAATACACCTGGACTGATTATTGGAGTGAGCCGAGTGGAGGATTTAAAGAGGAAGTAAACCCTCCTCTGCAACTTATACCTATAGGTAAGCCTATGATAAAGCTTACCTATAGGTACTGTAAATATCTCCTAAACATGTACCGTTTAGGAGATATTTACTTTGCATGCAGCCAGTGACACCACTGGCGTATGCGCTCTGAAGGAACGGCCGCTCGTGCCGTTCCTTCAGAGCCCCGTGCCGTGACCGTATGCTCGCGCGCGTTATAGCGGCTCCAGTCATGCAGATTGCCAGATGCCGCAAACCCGGAAGAAGGGTGACTTAACATGTCACCCATGAGACAGGTGAGCGGTTGGCACTGCGGGGGCTTCGTTCTAAGGTAAGTATTTCATAATGAGCTAGTATGCGATGCATACTAGCTCATTATGCGTTTGTCTTTCAGGTGTTCGTTTTTTTTTTTTTTTTAATTCTAAGGTTTACAACCTCTTTAAGAAATTGTAATCGGTCATGATTGTGCGCTGGTAACTCAGGGGAACCAGTAGAGAGAATAACTGGCAGTCCTTACGGGGGGCAGTGCTACAGTTAAAAAGGCAATACAAAGGCAGAGGAGTTGTACAACAGTAACCACCAGGGCTGAGCTATTTCTACATGTGGATACCTCAGATCTGTGAGTTTTGGTAGTCATTCTAAAACAATAGGAATGGTTGGAAACCATTACCAAGGGGCACTTGACATAAGGTGACCCACACAAGGGGGCACTAGTAAACAGTAACGTTTATAAAAGAAGGCATACTAGAATAAAATGAGAAGCACCAGACTTTACCAGTCTGATGATTTACAGATCAGCCAAATATTGGGCTTGTTCTGCCTTGCAGGCACGGCCAGCGTTGAGCTGTAACAGAGAACTGGCCAGTGGCAGGTCATGGGGTCTCCGTCACATGGCGGGTCGTAGCAGCTGTTGTGGTTACATGCAACGCAGCGCAGGGCTGAATGCTGGCAACAGCTGTCTAATGAAACTGATCTCTCAGACTGGAGCAGAGCCAATAACTAGTCCTGGACCTTTCCTTAAAGGGTAACTCCACTTCGTGGGGAAAACAAAAAGCAAATAAAGAGAAAACAATATAAGCGTATACAATTGCAGCACAAGTCATATTGTAGCGGAAGGTTATTCAAAATTACCTTTCCTTTTCAATCTGCAGTGCTGTAATTTTCTGAAAATGCAATATGGCAACCTGGAGGCGTTCTGTATACAGAAAGTGTACAGAACGCCCCCCAGAAACATCATTTCCTGCTTGTGTGATTGGCTGACTTTCACAGAAGTCTGCACGAAGATACAAGTCAGATTTCTAGCATCCCTGGAACAAAAAAATGGATTTTTGTAAAATCTTACCGTAAAATCCTTTTCTCTTAGCTCATCGACAGACGTAGTCCTCGGTGATACACCACCTTCGGGTTATGTTACCTCCGCAGGAGCAGGACTAGACAGGAAATTAAAAAGCTCTGGCCACACCCTAGGGGCAGTCCCAGAGGGTATATCCTCTCTCTCTCTGCCTCAGCAAATCAGTTATGTGAAAAAGCAGTGCTTAGAGAATTTAACCCAACCCAACTCCAAAACAGAGGGGCGGGGACTACGTCTGTCGATGAGCTAAGAGAAAAGGATTTTACGGTAAGATTTTACAAAAATCCATTTTTCTCTAGCGCTCATCGACAGACGTAGTCCTCGGTGATACACCACCTTCGGGACGTCCCAGAGCAGTATCACAACTGAGGGGTGGGAAAATGGAAATCAAATCCCAATCTAGAAGGCCCAACCGGTGCCAACTAGAAGTTTACAATGCTCATCCTTAATGATGAGACTCAACCAAAAAAAGATAAAACAATTTTTTTTTTTTTTTTTCAAACAGAAAAAAACCCTCGAGGTAGACCACCGGTCTCCTCAAATTGTGGCCTGCAAAACCTTGCGGCCAAATGAGGCATCCGCCGATGCCGTCACATCAATTTTATAGAATTTTGTAAAGGTATGTACCGACGACCAGGTGGCCGCCTTACATACCTGGACCACTGACGCCTGATGGCGAAAGGCCCAGGAAGTACTGAGCGCTCGAGTGGAGTGCGCCCTAACAGGGAACGGAGGACTCTGACCCTTAATAGAATAAGCCTGTACCACCGTTTGTCTAATCCATTTGGCAATGGTCGCGGCAGATGCAGGCAAACCCTTACTGGGGCCATCCGTGATCACAAAAAGTGAATCCGTCTTACGGAATGATTCCGTAGCTTTCAGGTATACCCTGATTGCCCGAACCACATCTAAGGAATGCAACGCATGTTCCCGATGATGCTTGGGCTGAGGACACAAGGAAGGTAGTACAATATCTTCATTCAGATGAAAATCTGAAACCACCTTGGGAAGAAAAGATGGCTTAGGATGAAGTACTACCTTATCCCTATGAATCACTAGGTATGGTGACTGGCATGATAATGCAGCCAGTTCTGACACCCTGCGAGCAGAAGTAATAGCCACCAAGAAGGCCACCTTCTGGGATAGAGTAAGCAAGGGAATCTCCCTGATGTTTTCAAAGGGAGGTTTCTGTAGAACCGACAAAACCAAATTAAGATCCCAGGGCGGTAAGGGCGCGCGGACTGGAGGAGCCAGGTGCCGCACCCCCTGGATGAAATTCCGCACCAAGGATTTGGTAGCTAAAGGCTTCTGAAAGAAGATTGCTAATGCTGAAACTTGACCCTTGATGGTGCTCAAGGCTAGCTTCTGCTCAACCCCTTGTTGCAAAAAGGCCAATATTCGAGTCACCGAATAGGTACGTGGAGGAAATCCTAAAGATTCGCACCACGCAATATAAGTCTTCCATGTGGGATAATAGACTTTGCTGGAAGTCGCTTTCCTTGCTTTAATAAGGGTAGGAATGACTGAAGTAGACAAACCTCTGTCCTTCAGTACTTGGGTCTCAATGGCCAGGCCATTAAAACCAGCGACTGTAAAGCACGAAGGTAAATTGGTCCTTGAGACCACAGACACTCCCTGAGACGAAGTTCCCACGGAACGTCTGCGACTAACATGTCCAAGTCGGCCAGGCCGGCTTGAGGAGGCCAGCCTAGAATTTCTAGGACCACTGGCGCTGATTGGATCTGAACCAGGCGTCCCTAGAGCTATCTGGCCCCGACCATCCGAGAAAGTCTGGTCGTTTTCTGTTCCCACACATTTATCAGATACCTGATAGTTATCAGGAAAGGTGATCTTTTCTGGTTGAACCTCAGGGACCGAAGTCACCCGACTAGAGGCTACTTGGCCTATCTGGTCAACCAGATCCGATTCCTGTGAGGTATCGGGACTAATCTTAGGAAAAGGTAAAGGAAAAGATCTTTCCAGGGAACGGTAACTACCGCTTCCTGTGGTACTTAAATGTTGGAAGGGAAGAATCGCACCGGTAGTAGTGGTTGATGCTCGATCTAATGTCCTGAATACCGGTGAAAACGTCCCCCCACCCTGAAACCGGGTGGGGGCGCACCTTCAGGCTGTGTACTCCTTTGCTTCGGGTTTGGCTGGGTTGGTCCCCTTCTTGAACCCTCCTGGAGGAGTCTTGCCTTTCCCGCTAGTACCAGCCGAGCGCCCTTTATGGGCGGTAAAGAAAGGTCCTCGCTTGTTGCGAGGTCCCTTAGCTTTTGCAGCCTGTGGCAAAAAAGTGCTCTTGCCCCCAGTGGCATCCTTAATGATTTCATCTAGGTTGGCTCCAAATAGACGATTCCCCTGAAAGGGGAGATTGGTCAAGGTTTTTTTGGAACCTAGGTCAGCTGACCAGCATTTTAACCACAGCACATGTCTGAGGATCACTGCTAACTTAGATGCATGCCCTAATAAGGGAGTAGTGTCCAAGGCTGCGTCACAGATAAACCGTAGCCCTTGTATGATCTGTTCCATCAAATCAGATGTCTCCTGGGAAATATCTTTTCCCCTAAGATCTTGGCGTACCATTTTCGCCCATTCCGTAAGTGTCTGGGAAACTAGACCAATAACGATTACTGGTCTAAATGCTGACCCTATCAGAGAAAAGATAGTGCGGGACTCTGCTTCTATCTTTCGATCCACCGGATCCTTAAAGGACGAAGTGTCCTCCACTGGAATAACCGTGGCTTTATTCAGCCTGGAAATAGGCGGATCCACGACTGGTGGTACCGTCCATTTCTTAATGATGGATTCCTCAAACGGATAGCGTCTAGCAATACGCTTGGAAATAGTAAAGGTACGTTTAGAATGCTCCCATTCTCCTTTAATCTGATTACCAAAACATTTAGGTACAGGAAAAGCCTTCGCCGTCTTGATGGGCTTATTAGTCCCAAAAGGCCTCTCTGTTTCAGTTGCCTCTGCCGGTAAAGCCTCAAGTTTTAAGGTTTCTTGCACTGCCACAACTAGTGCGTCCACCAATGCTTCTTCCTGAATTATAGCAAGAGAAGAAGCGTCCTCCTCACTGTCTGAGGGGGCTTTACCTGGGATAACAGCCCTTACAGAGGAACCTGCAACTGCCGTGACCATCTCTGAATCTGAGTCAGAGGTGTCAGATGGTATAGGGGTAGGCGGGGGTCGCTTCCTTGACCCCCGTCCCTGACAGGCCGCCTCCACCCGAGCCACCATAGACTCCAAAATTGCTGTAAATGACTCTATACTCTGTGCACCGGCGGGTCCCGAGGCCCCCTCGAGGGAAACAGGTGGGGGAATATGTGTGGCAGGGTCCATAATAACTCCAGTTACTTCCTGGATAATATAATTCAAAAGTAAAGAAAAAAACTTTTTTTTTTTTTTTTTTTTTTTTTTCTGACCCCCAGCGCCACAAAAAAGCCCCTTAGTGTTACCTGCTTAGGGATCCCTATCGATCGAGAGAGAGAGAGAGATAGACCCCCAGGCTCACCACTTGATGCTCAGAGTTAAACTGCAACAGCTTACAGCGCTGTCTTGACAAACAGGAAGTCTTTTGGCTGGCTGCCCAGGAAGAAAGGAGGCGGCTCCGCCCCTCTGCACGCCTTCCGGCGCCTCCCCCAAGCTCCACGAGGTGTAGGATCACCTCAAACATGGCCGCCCCCATGCTGGAGACACGAGGCTACGCCAAAATGGCGGCTCGTGCGATCCAGCAAAAAAAAATGGCGGCGGCCTAAACTGAATAGCGGTGTGCTGCAGGGCACACAACACTCTCTCTGCATGGGGATATGGCGTGGTTGGCGGTACCGGCCCTGGCGGACCGCGTGGCCGTTCGGGAGGCCTGCTAATAGCTGGAGATCTGATTTGGAAGGCAGTCTACATGTCCGTGGCTTCTGACTGGTAGGTAGCTTATACTTAACCCATAAGATTCCCAGAATGCCACAGATTACATCTTTAAAACATGTATACAATAGATTGTTAGCTCCCAAACCAAGCCTCCTGGCTTTTTGCACACATAAATCACACTCAAAGTAGGAGGATTTGTGACATGTTATAGGATAGAAAGGACTCTTTCTTACCATACAGAGAGGGGCCCGCGTTCACCACAAAACCCGTCAGGGAAAAAGGGGGAACATACTACTCACCATACCGGAACCAGGCGGGCACCAACTCCTGACAGTACCCCTCTCCACCGGGGCGGGAGGGCTGTCGACCGATACGGACGCCGTGACTCATGGTCTTTGGCGTTTCGGCGAGACGTTTAACTCGCGTGGACAGTCCTTTAATGGGACTTTGTCGCGGCCGACCCAGCGCGGAGCTATGGCCTGCACGCGCTCGTAGGCTGAACTGGGGTGACCACCGGATCTCAACATCCAGCCCGTCGCCCAGTTCAGCTTTCTTGCTTGAAGATCTCACAGGAACACTGGAGAAAAAAGCTGTCTAAAAAAATCCTTTAAGAAAAAATTCTTGCCAGGACCTAAGATCCCAGCAAGGTGTCTAGGTCCTTACTCCTAACTAGACAGAAAATAACTGATTTGCTGAGGCAGAGAGAGAGAGGATATACCCTCTGGGACTGCCCCTAGGGTGTGGCCAGAGCTTTTTAATTTCCTGTCTAGTCCTGCTCCTGCGGAGGTAACATAACCCGAAGGTGGTGTATCACCGAGGACTACGTCTGTCGATGAGCGCTAGAGAAATGTCATTTGTGGTGAGATACTCCCACTAGGAACACGTCTAAAGGGACGCAGACCCTGCCATTTTCCTCATTAGTGCTCTGCAGCTGCCACAGCTGAATGATAATTATGAAACCACTCCCATTAGACCCACTCCGCCCAGGGGCACAGAGGAACAAACAGGGACTTCTTCAGGTAGGAATCTGCAATAAAGTTTGTTATAATCCTTGCAATGTACAGAGATCACCTAGAAGGGAATGTTTTTTTTCTCAACAAAAGTGGAGTTACACTTTAAAGCTATACTCCACTTTAAAAAAACAAAAACAAACAATGAGGCACATACAGTGAGCACAGCTCACCTGTGCTGCAGTGAATCAGTCCACCCCCCACACTGTATTTTTTCTGACCTGTGATGTGGGATCCCCTGTTGTAATGCAGGAAAGGAATTCACAAACATCCACTGGAGAGTCCTTGTTGTTTCTCACCAAAAAAAAAAATAAAAGTTTGATTTTTTTTTTTTTTATTTTTTACATTTACCAATTGTTTTGCAAAGTTGAAAATGGTGGGTGATGGGAGAAGCAGAAAGATCTGGAGTTACACAACACATACTCTTCAGGAAGTACACTCCCAGTGACCCTGCAAGGAGTGCTTTGGATCCTGAGATAGAGGCAAGGGATATTAGTTGGCTTTTCCTCCCTGCCATCTTCTGAGCCTTCTGTCAAATTAAAGTGAACCTGTAATTTGCTCCAGGATGGCAAAGCAACGGGTTTATTCTCCCCTGCAGCAAATATATACCTTTCATTGATCCGTCATTGCTCCATTTAGTCTCCAGGAGTCATGGATGACCCGGGGCTATGGCCTATCCTGTGGCAGCTCTTATTGGATCAGTGTGGTCACATTTAGTTTGTATATGTTGGGGATGGTGGGGATTAAAGCTGAATTCCAGGTATGGAGTTGTTTTACAGAGTTACTTTACGCCAATTGTATTATGCACATGACATACCTGTGGGGCCGCTGTGGAAGCTGAGAATCACTGAAGTAGTTGCCGCTACTACAGTGATCGCCACTGTCCCATAACGTGCTGCTGCCCTGTTGCAAAGTAACCACAGGGGTTCGCTTGTTTGGCACAGGCATTCACAGAATGCCTTGCATTTTATTTATTGACTGGATGAGGTCAGTGACATCATAATCTTTACCTTGCCCAATCAGAGAACACTTTGCATTCATTGAGCAGAATGCAATGCAAGCTGTGAAAAGGGTCTGTGGCCAAGCAGGTGACCCTCTGTGGTAAAGGTGTGACCAATGTAGCAGCAACAACTACTACAGTGGATCTCAGCTTCCACAGCAGTCCCACGGGTATGGTATATGCATACTTACAACAAGCCATATCTGGATCCCAGCTTTAAAGCAAACCTGTTACTTTTCCCTGAACAGGCACATTAAAAGGTTCAATTTGAAGCCCAATTTAGCCTCCTACTTTTAATAATACGGTCAGTACAGTAATACATTATATTGTAAACAGCAGCATTTCCCAAATGGTGTTCCGCGGAACCCTAGGTTTCCCTGAGAACAAAGCTGGGGTTCCGTGGCAGTTTGCCAAATCCAAGATGGCGGCCGCCTGCTGTTCCTGGAAGGTCGGAAACAGCAGAGATTGCGGGAGCGTGATCCTAACCACGCCCAGACGTCAACCCTGCCATCAGCCAGCCACTTACAAAGCTCGTCCATGAGAGAGCCCGCCCAGCCGTCAGCCATTTTCTATCACAGTGATAGAGAGTGGAGTTAATTTCTAAAGCTCAGTTATTGTCAGATAGAAATCTCTGTTAGGTGGGGACAATTAAATTCTCTGTTAAAAAGGACATTGAAAGGCTCTGTCAGGGACATTGAAATTCTCTGCTAGGGACATTAAAGGGCTCTGTCAGGGACATTAAAAGGCTCTGTCAGGGGCATTGAAATTCTCTGCTAGGGACATTAAAGGGCTCTGTCAGGGACATTAAAGGGCTCTGTCAGGGACATTAAAGGGCTCTGTCAGGGACATTAAAGGGCTCTGTCAGGGACATTAAAGGGCTCTGTCAGGGACATTAAAGGGCTCTGTCAGGGACATTAAAGGGCTCCGTCAGGGACATTAAAGGGCTCCGTCAGGGGCATTAAAGGGCTCCGTCAGGGGCATTGAAAGGCTCCGCCAGGGGCATTGAAAGGCTCTGCCAGGACTCGGTCAACAATTAAACCAGATATAAAAATAATTTGCCAGCAAAAGAGAACATTATAGTCTGCTCATTAAAAGGTTTGCACTGCGCTACTCTACGGCACACATTTTTTTTTTTAGGGTTCCAAAGTTTTGCTATACCCTGTCAAAGGGGTTCCAAGGGAAAAATTAATTGGGAAACCCTGGTATACAGAATTACATTTATCTTTTTCTGTTCAGGCCCTGGCAGCACGCTGGAGAGTTGTAGCATTGCTCACACACACAACACACACACCAGCATGGTCTCCAGTGGTCTGACCATACATCCCCCCTTATCCCCAGTTCCAGTGCACTGCCTAAAACAGTAGTGCTCTTTCAGCCATGCAGAAAAGGCCTATTTCTCCCTGTGTGGAAGCAGTAGCCTTTCTGCAAAAGTCTAAGGCCCCTTTCACATGGGCTTTCCAATCAGGTCCCTGTGTTTTTCAGGCGGACCTGATTGGATGCTCCGTGCATCCCTATGGAGCAGCAGACGTCAGAGGTGACATGTCCGTTGACACCCGCTGCTATCCGATCCGATTCTGTCCGTGAAATCTAGACGGATGCAAACCCTATTTTCCATCCGTCTGGAGGATCGGATAAAAAATAAAACGGATAGGCGGTCCGTTTTCATCCGATCTCCCATAGAGGAGAGCGGGGATCTGACAGGTCTGTCTCTGCCAAGTAAGCGGAGACAGTCCTGTCATCCGCCTGCTTAGTGGGGATCGGCGGATCGATCCCCGCTGAGCAAAAACAGACTCCGCCAGGCGGAAAGCCCGTGTGAAAGGACTCCAACACATCCCCTAAAATGGAGCTCTCCAATCAGCAGCAAGAAGCATATGTTTTGGTGTTGCAGAGCCATCAGTCTGACATCTGCGGAGAGACCACTGCTTTCACCGGGGGCAGACTGGCAACTTTCGGCCCAGGGGGCAAGTACAAACCAGAGGCCCATGGTGCAGCGACTCAGCCCCCCCTCCCACTCTCCCTCTTCCTGTCCTCCTCCTGACTCCCATTCCAGACTGAAGCTTCTCTCCCGACACTCTCCACTCACTGGCTGAATTTGGGTTCCCGACCTGGCCAGCAGGGGGCTGTTGGGGGGAGCTGGGACAGCTCGGTTGGGGCTGGTCAGGGGAGGAAAGTCCAGTGGGGCACTAAACCGGCCTCTGCTCACATACAATTTACACCATCCATGCTGGGGGGGAGGCCTGTGCTCTGTCCTTCAAAACCCCCTCAGTAGGTCAGCGGCAGGGACTTTTTACTCCTCTTTACCAGGAATCCTTTATGCATGTCTGTGGCAGAAGTGGTGCAGCCTTTTTACGGGGCATCAGAGAGGCCCGGGGGGAAATTGCCCCCCTGCCCCCTGGCCCAGTCCTCCCCTAGCTTTCACACAGAGCACAAGAATCCTTCTCTGCAGCATTCCAACAGGTGACAGGCTTTTCTACTCAGACTGTGGCTGTTTTCTTAAAAAAAAAAACTGTAAGACTTTGAGCATACTTTGTTTGGCTGTGTCTAGGATGTATTTAGCTGATTTAAAACTGAAAAGTTATATTGGGTTTTTAGGAAAACTGAAAGATACAACATACCAGCCAGAGCTCCAGACAAGGTGTAGCGGGGAGTCAGTCTCAGTCAGTATAGAATTCTCGAATTGGGGCCATAACTCATTACCAACTATCGTTCATATTGAGTGACAGACCCCTCCTGGGGTGAAAGTACTCCAACCCTCAAGTTACCTACTCATGCATTAGAAGAATCAATTAATCAGTACACCATCGATTCACCCTCCTGCTGCGGCTTTTCCTAGACTCTCATTAATTCCACAGCAAATTGGGCTTTAGCGGAGAGACTGAAAATATTGTTACACTACAATTAATTAAGCCACCCATTGGTATGATTCAGGTTTGAAAATCAAAGAGGAGCTCGGAAAAGTTACATTAACAAGGACCGGTAATGGGGACTGGGGCAACTTCGGATGTTGTCAAAACATTTTCTCGCAGCATCTGTGTCTAAATTGAATTTAAAAAAAGGGTCACCGCAGCTGAAAATGGATAAAATGTAAAAATAAAATGTACATAAATGTCAAACTGTGTGTGTTTGCAGTTTCACATTCTGACGGCGGGCTGCTGCAGTACCTGCTCTGAAAATTACTTGGCAGAAAAAGAAAAGACCAACAACTGCATGAATAAGGACGACCCTGCGGGTCACATGACCAATCTAAAGACAACTGGAAGAAGTAAAAAAAAAAAAAAAGCATGCCTCTTGGGGAAGGGGAGGAGAGATGCTGGCAGGGAACCAAGTCTGGATTTTAAATGAAAAAAAATAAAATAAATTATTATATATATATATATATATATATATATATATATATATATATATATATATATATATATATATATATATATATATATATACATACACACACACACATATACATACACATATACATATATACACTGTACATACACATACATACACACACATACACACACACACAGTGCCTTGCGAAAGTATTTGGCCCCCTTGAACTTTTCGAACTTTTGCCACATTTCAGGCTTCAAAACATAAAGATATAAAATTGTAATATTTTGTGAAGAGTCAACAACAAGTGGGACACAATCATGAAGTGGAACGAAATTTATTGGATATTTCAAACTTTGTTAACAAGTAAAAAACTGAAAAATTGGGTGTGCAAAATTATTCAGCCCCTTTACTTTCAGTGCAGCAAACTCTCTCGAGAAGTTCAGCGAGGATCTCTGAATGATCCAATGTTGACCTAAATGACTAATAATGATAAATAGAATCCACCTGTGTGTAATCAAGTCTCCGTATAAATGCACCTGCACTGTGATAGTCTCAGAGGTCCGTTTAAAGCGCAGAGAGCATCATGAAGAACAAGGAACACACCAGGCAGGCCCGAGATACTGTTGTGGAGAAGTTTAAAGCCGGATTTGGATACAAAAAGATTTCCCAAGCTTTAAACATCCCAAGGAGCACTGTGCAAGCCATAATATTGAAATGGAAGGAGTATCAGACCACTGCAAATCTACGAAGACCTGGCCGTCCCTCTAAACTTTCAGCTCATACAAGGAGAAGACTGATCCGAGATGCAGCCAAGAGGCCCATGATCACTCTGGATGAACTGCAGAGATCTACAGCTGAGGTGGGAGACTCTGTCCATAGGACAACAATCAGTCGTATACTGCACAAATCTGGCCTTTATGGAAGAGTGACAAGAAGAAAGCCATTTCTTAAAAATATCCATAAAAAGTGTCGTTTAAAGTTTGCCACAAGCCACCTGGGAGACACCAAACATGTGGAAGAAGGAGCTCTGGTCAGATGAAACCAAACTTTTTGGCAACAATGCAAAACGTTATGTTTGGCGTAAAAGCAACACAGCTTCTCACCCTGAACACACCATCCCCACTGTCAAACATGGTGGTGGCAGCATCATGGTTTGGGTCTGCTTTTCTTCAGCAGGGACAGGGAAGATGGTTAAAATTGATGAGAAGATGGATGGAGCCAAATACAGGACCATTCTGGAAGAAAACCTGATGGAGTCCGCAAAAGACCTGAGACTGGGATGGAGATTTGTCTTCCAACAAGACAATGATCCAAAACAAAGCAAAATCTACAATGGAATGGTTCAAGAATAAACATATCCAGGTGTTAGAATGGCCAAGTCAAAGTCCAGACCTGAATCCAATCGAGAATCTGTGGAAAGAACTGAAAACTGCTGTTCACAAACGCTCTCCATCCAACCTCACTGAGCTCGAGCTGTTTTGCAAGGAGGAATGGGCAAAACATTTCAGTCTCTCGATGTGAAAAACTGATAGAGACATACCCCAAGCGACTTACAGCTGTAATCGCAGCAAAAGGTGACGCTACAAAGTATTAACATAAGGGGGATGAATCATTTTGCACTGATCAGCCATAACATTATGACCACGGAAAGGTAAAGTGAATAACACTGATTATTTCACAATGTCATTTGAAA
Source organism: Pelophylax lessonae (assembly GCF_965119305.1). Lineage (NCBI taxonomy): Eukaryota > Metazoa > Chordata > Amphibia > Anura > Ranidae > Pelophylax > Pelophylax lessonae. The sequence continues at coordinate 20,251,192 of NC_138775.1, read as the reverse complement.
ATGGGTGGGATATATCAAGGCAGTAAGTGAACATGTTGTCTCTGAAGTTGATGTGTTAAAAGCAAGAAGAAAATTGCAAAGCATAAGGACGACTGTGTCAAAGCAACTCCAAAACTGCAGCCCTTGTGGGATGTTCCCGGTCTGCAGTGGTCAGGAGTCAGGACTGACCAAAGTTGGCCCAAAGTTGGCCAAAGTTGGAAAATTGGTGAACCGGCCGACAGGATCATGGGTGGCCAAGGCTCATTGATGCATGTGTGGAGCAAAGACTGGCCTCTGTAGTCTTTTCCAATAGAAGAGCTACTGGAGCTCAGATTGCTGAAAAGGGAATGCCGGTTCTGATAGAAAGGTGTCAGAACACACAGAGCATTGCAGTTTGTTGCATATGGGGCTGTGTAGCCGCAGACCGGTCAGGGTGTCCATGCTGACCCGTGTCCACAGCCAAAAGCACCTACAATGGGCATGTGAGCATCACAGAACTGGACCACGGAGCAATGGAAGAAGGTGGCCTGGTCTGTTGAATTCAAAAATGGTTTAAAGCGGTTGTAAACCCTATTAAAAAAAAAATAAAAAAAAAAAAACCTGCAAGACAAAGGCATAATGAGCTAGTATGCATCGCATACTAGCCCATTATGTGTAACTTACCTTAAAACGAAGCCCCGACACCCGGACAGCGCTGCGGGCGCTGCCATGATCCCTTGTCGTCTCTTCCGGGTTCGGCGGCTCCGGCGCGCTGATTGGCCGGGAGAGACGGCTCCGGCGCGATGATTGGCCGGAGCCGCGATGACGTCACTCCCGCGCATGCGCGCGGGGGTGATTTTTCCGGCAAGCTCCCGGCAACTTAATTGAAGGTCCCCCCGGACCTTCAGAGCGCATGCGCCGCTCGCGCGAGCGGCTGCATGCACTGTAAATATCTCCTAAACCGTGCCGGTTTAGGAGATATTATTTGTACCTACAGGTAAGCCTTATTATAGGCTTACCTGTAGGTAAAAGTGTCAAAAAGCGGGATACTACCGCTTTAAAAGGACACAACAATGAGTTTTAGGTGTTGACTTGGGCTCCAAATTCTCCAGATCTCAATCCAATTGAGCATCTGTAGGATGTGCTGGTAAAACAAGTCTGATTCATGGAGGCCCCACCTCCCAACTTACAGGACCTAAAGGATCTCTGCCACGTCTTTCTTAGCTCCCTCCTTACCGAAAGTATAAGACCCGGCTCACACATATGCGATTTGTGTGAAATAAAGGACGTCAATTGTATTTGGGTACAGCGTCGCACAACCGTGCAATTATCCGTTAAAATAACGCAGTGCCGAATCGCAAAATAGGGTCTGGTCATTAAGGGGGAAAATCTTCTGGCCCAGAACTGGTTAAAATCCAAATTTGTTTTTTTTTTTCTGTTTATATTATGCAATCATGGATGATGGCCAATTAGATCATGGGAATTTTTCTATATACTCCCTATAGGAACACATCTAAAAAGGGATGCAGGCCCATCAGCTTTCCTCATTAGAGCCCTGCAGCTGCCCCAGCTGATGGATAATTATGAAACCACTCCCATTAGACCCACTCAGCACAGAGGAACAAACAATGATTTCTTCAGAATAATAATAGTTAGGAATCTGCAACAAAGTTTGTTAAAATCCTTGCAATGTACAGAGATCACCCAGAGGGGAATGTTTTTTTTTTTTTTCTCAATAAAAGTGGAGTTACGCTTTAAGATTCCAAAACGACAGCCTCAGCTGTCGGAAAGAAAAGGCGGGTGACATTTCAGCACATGAAGCACTGTGGACAGAAAATCAATATTTCAAAAGTGACATTTCCAGGGAATAAAAGACTCATTATTCTGAGCAGGACTCTGGCACAGTATGAAGGTGGGGCTCCAGAAACAGGACAGAGCCGGGGAAGCTTCCATCTATCTTCTATGGGAAAAATACTTCTACTTCCAACCAGACCTAGGGTGGTGAACAGGGCTGCTGTTAGAAATCGCGGGGTCCCATACAGGCTACCTGGCAGGGCCCCCCCAAGAAACTATTAAAGATATATTTAGCTAAAGTTACAACAAAATCACTATTCGCAGACACAAATATAACATAACTCACATAATTCCTGCTAAATCTAAAAGAAAAAAAACTGTTAATAAATAAAAATAAAGATGAGATGGAAAAAAATATACAGGCTGGGCAGTTGGAGCTCTGGGATGAGAGAGACAGAGAGAGAGAAACAAAGTTACAGCAGAGCTAACATTAGAGCCAGTGCTGGGAGGGGGGCCCACACAGGGAGGGGGATTAGTGAGGGACAACTGTCTCTTTCTCAACAGATAAAAGCTGATAGCAAGGAGAGGGACGGAGATCAGATTCAGGTGCTGGAAGAAGATTTCTGTATTTGTTGTCCATCACTAATCCCCCTCTTTGTGTGGGCCCCTCTGTGTGCTCGTGTCCCCTACAAGTGGGCTGGTGGTCCCCCCCTATCAGCGGCCCTGGTGGTGAATGTAGAACAAATCATTCAATACATTATATGGAAAAAAGGTTTTAAAGTAACAGAAAAAAAAAAAAAATCTAAAAATGGCAAATAATAGCTTTCTTTGGGGTTCAAAACAGATAATTTACCAAATCAATGGCAGACCACCAAGGTCGCACTTGCGACTGGGCCCTTGTGTTCTGCCACTATCGGGGGGGCCTCAGCGTAGTTGCTGGCCCTGGGCTGTATAAGAGAGACGCTTCAGCTCAGACACCGATAGGTGGCACTGATGAGCAGCACCAATAGGCGACATTGCTGGGCACTGATAGGCAGCACGGATAATCAGTGCAAACAATGTACTGATAGCCTTGTTGGTTAACAACTCTCCTTTCCTCATACAGACACAGCGTGGGAGGAAAGGACTGCCGATAACCGGCAAATCTGATCACATGGTAAAGGGCCGCTGTGATTGGCCCTTTACCACAATCTGTGATCAGCTGTGTCCTAAGGACACATACAGCACACTCTGACTGCTGAATGACCAAGGGGGCATGTGGGAGGATGTCCATGGATGCCACCCCAGAACCTGAAGCCCAAAGCTTGGATGGAAAGGGGGGGCGGGGTTCAGGTGGTTCCTTAATGGTTTCTTGCACTGGGGCCCTGAAGGTTCTAGTTATGCCTCTGTACCAAATGTTCTTCTATATACACTACATTTATAGAACCCCTGCAGCCCCTATAGTGACTGTTTGATTCTTTACATCACTCTGGTTGCGAATATAAAAAAATAAATAAATAAAACTTGATGACAACCCACTTAATTTTGTATAGGTCTCCGTTTTGCTGCCACAACAGTCCTGACCCATCTCGGCATGGACTCAACTAGACCTCTAGAGGTATACTGTGGTATCTGGCACCAATCCATCAGTTGCAGATGCTTTAGGTCCTGCAAGTTGTAAAGTGGGGCCTCCATGGATCAGACTTGTTTTGCACTTTCCACAGATGCTCAATTGGACTGAGATTTGGAGAATTTGGAGGCAAAGTCAACACCTCAAACTTGTTGTGTTGCTCAAACCATTCTTTGACCATTTTTGCAGGGCGTAGTATTACCCAGCTTAGAGAGGCTACTGCCATCAGGAAATACAGTTTCCATGAAGGGGCTTACTTGGTCACCAACAATGTTTAGGTAGGTGGTACTTGTCAAAGTAACATTCACATGAATGGCAGGAGCCCAGGTCTCACAGCAGAACATTGCCCAAAGCATTACACTGCCTCCACCAGTTTGCCTTCTTCCCATACTGCATCCTGGTGCCCTCTCTTCTGCAGGTAAGGGACGCACACACACCATTCACATGATCTACAGGAAAACGTGAATTATTAGACCAGGCCTCCTTCCCTTGCTCCCTGGTCCAGTTCGGATGCTCACGTGCCCATTGAAGGGCGCTTTCGGTTGTGGAAATGGGTCAGCCTGCGTACCCTGACAGGTCTGTGGCAGCCCTATACACAACAAACTGCAGTGCTAATTTTTTCTGCTTTTAACAGATCAACTTGAAGGGCAACATGTTTACTTGGGGTCCTTTGACTTTTTTTGTGCAGTCCTTAGGTCCCCTGCATGCATTGGTTTCCTATTGCCTTGTAATAGCATTGATCTCTAGCAGTCTCATGTCATTTGTCTGCTGTCTCCTGAAGCAAGTCCCCGGTCTACCTCAACTCCTAGCATGCCCCTAGTCTCTGACCATCTCCTGTAGCATGCCCCTAGTCTCTGACCATCTCCTGTAGCATGCCCCTAGTCTCTGACCATCTCCTGTAGCATGCCCCTAGTCTCTGACCATCTCCTGTAGCATGCCCCTAGTCTCTGACCATCTCCTGTAGCATGCCCCTAGTCTCTGACCATCTCCTGTAGCATGCCCCTAGTCTCTGACCATCTCTTGTAGCATGCCCCTAGTCTCTGACCATCTCCTGTAGCATGCCCCTAGTCTCTGACCATCTCCTGTAGCATGCCCCTAGTCTCTGACCATCTCTTGTAGCATGCCCCTAGTCTCGGACCATCTCCAGTAGCATGCCCCTAGTCTCTGACCATCTCCTGTAGCAAGCCCCTAGTCTCTGAACATCTCCTGTAGCAAGCCCCCTAGTCTCTGACCATCTCCTGTAGCAAGCCCCCTAGTCTCTGACCATCTCCTGTAGCAAGCCCCCTAGTCTCTGACCATCTCCTGTAGCAAGCCCCCTAGTCTCTGACCATCTCCTGTAGCAAGCCCCTGGTCTCTGACCATCTCCTGTAGCAAGCCCCCTAGTCTCTGACCATCTCCTGTAGCAAGCCCCTAGTCTCTGACCATCTCCTGTAGCAAGCCCCTGGTCTCTGACCATCTCCTGTAGCAAGCCCCCTAGTCTCTGAGCATCTCCTGTAGCAAGCCCCTAGTCTCTGAGCATCTCCTGTAGCAAGCCCCCTAGCCTCTGACCATCTCCTGTAGCAAGCCCCTAGTCTCTGACCATCTCCTGTAGCAAGCCCCTGGTCTCTGACCATCTCCTGTAGCAAGCCCCCTAGTCTCTGACTATCTCCTGTAGCAAGCCCCCTAGTCTCCTGCAGTATGTCTGCAGTATGGCAGCTTTGTAATACTACAGTCATTGAATATTATGTTCGGCCCTTTGATGTTAGAGGGGGCCTCAAGTGTGGCTCCTCCTATCTAAAAAAGTTGACCACCACTGATTTACATTTCTTTTCTGAGACTCTGGGAAAATGTTCAGTTAAACATTTCTACCTTTTTGAGCAAATTATAATTTTTAAATACTAAATAAATAATTTGTGAGCTGTGTTTTGGCCAGGACAATTGAGCGCTCATATTCTTCAAAGCGTGAAAATATTTTTATTTTCAACAACATAATTATTTTTGTTCTTCTCTGTCAAAGGAGATACAGAGAACAATCCATTGATGAGTACAGCCAAGTGCAACAGTGACCCCCACAGGCCATATGGATGTCTTCCAACCATGTACATCATAAAGCTACAGATGCTCTATTCTAAAGCCCCCATACACACGTTCAGATAATCGGACAACTTATCGTTCGCATTTTGTTGCATGATACTAACATCAAATTCAACAATGCGTACAAACCGTATGATTTTTGTCGTACGATTCTCGAAAAGCTTCCTGGTTGCTTAGCTGCGTATCAGATGGTGCAAAAAAAAACAAAAAACAATGGCAGCCGGGCTTTTTCCGTGCTATTTTAGTGTTTCTGATCATGCGCGGTCTTTGTCGATCGATTTTTAGCGGACGCATATTGTGCTGATTAAACGATTGTCGTTCGCAGGGCTATCGTACGACATTAGTTTTCCTGTTTGTCCCTTCGGATTTTGTTGAATGAACTGTCGTGATCGGCTGTCGAAAGCTGTGTACTAACGATCAGATTATCGTGCGATCAGGCCGAAAGCGAGTTTTATGGTACGATTATCGGAACGTGTGCACGGGGCATTAGGCCCCATTCACACGGGCTGTCCAATCAGGTCTGTCTGTCTGTTTTTTTCAGGCGCACCTGATCGGACCCTCCAGTCTCTTCTATGGAGTTGCGGATGGCAGTGGACACATGTCTGCCACCCGATCCGATCCTGTCTGCCATAAACAGGCAACCTCTCCCCTCCCTCTTCCCTATCCGTTCAGCGGATCGGATGGAAACAGACAGGCGGTCAGTTTCCATCCGATTGCCCCATAGAGGAGAGCTGGACTGGGTTTATGTCCATTCTGCATAGCGGAGCGGACACGGACCTGTCATTCGTCTGCTTGGCGGGGATCAGCGGGGAGATCTGCATAGTGGAGGCACCCGTGTGTAAGAGGCCTCAGGTGTTTGAGTGCTCCCCTGGAAGTCTGTAAAGGGCCTAAAACACACCATGTCTCATCAAAAGACGGACACATGTAAACTGGCCCTAAAGGCAAGAATGGAATTCCTCTTGTCATGCATTGCCACTTGACAAATCTCACAGGTGTGAAGTCACTCACATGGGCATTCCGATCTGTACACCCGTGTGAAGGAGCAGTCTTCACTGGCGCAGAATGCACAGGCGTTCTGTGCAGGCAGTCCATTGAAATTAATGACAGGCAGCAGGGCTACAAGGATCTCCATGTGCATTCCAGAGTGTACATCTGTGCAGGTCCCATGTACAGATAAGGACACAGACAGACTGCATTCTGATCCATGCATTGAACCCGCAGAGATGTACACTCTGGAATGCACATGGAGACCCACACAGCCTCCTGCCTGTCATTGATTTGAATGGGCTGCCTGCACAGAACACCTGCGCATTCTGTGCCAGTGAAGACAGCTCCTTCACAGGGGTGTACCGATTGCTAAGCCCCTGTGAATGAGGCCAAAGCCTGATTTAAAGCCGAGATCTAGACGCCTCCCAAACACCACATAGATCAGATGAAGCCCATGTTATAACTTTACATTAACCAAAAAGAAAAGAAAATCGAGTGATTTTTTTTTATTTTACTTTCTTTACTTAAAGCGGAAGTATCGTCGCTTTTTTACCTTTTACCTACAGGTGAGCCTATAATAAGGCCTATAATAAGGCTTACCTGTAGGTAAAATTATCATCTCCTAAACCTGCAAGGTTTAGAAGATATTCGCCCTGCATGCAGCCACTGAAACCAGCGGCAAAATGCGCTCTGAAGGTCCAGCGGAAAGTGACTCCTGCGCGCATGAGCGGGAGTGAAGTCACCGCGGCTCCGGCCACTCACAGCGCCGGAGCCACCGAACCCGAAGCCGAGGGAACATGACAGCTCCCTCAGCGGTGTCCGAGCGACCGTGTCGGGGTTTCGTTTTAAGGTAAGTATTTCATAATGAGCTAGTGTGCGATGCATACTAGCTCATTATGCCTTTGTCCTGCAGGGTTTGTCTTTTTTTCAGTGAGGATACAATCGCTTTAAAATTATCTTCTTATTAGGGCAGATTCACACAGTAATGCATGCGTTACAGAAAGGCACAGTGCATGCATTTATTCTGTATAGCACCCCAAAACACTAAGGCGATACACCTGCATTGCATTAATAAATAAGGGTCAGGTGCAGTTTCCTGTGCGCTGGTGCATGTTTAAAAATGAACAGGCTGCAAACTATAGCCAAGGCCTGGAAATCCCCATCATTATGTCTCTTGGAAGCTAAGAACAGGGTTACCCAAGCAATGATCCATTGTAAGATTGAGGCAACCATATTGGATAAGATTTCAAAGCATCTGAAAGTTTGGCAACCTTGGGAGAATCACTTTCTTCCACCAAACTTCGATCACTTCCATACCATAATTATCCTATTTTTGCTTTACAGCGGACAGAGAACCCCCCTACCCTTTGGTGAGCCAGCGGCCTCACCGTTTCCCTTCTTCTCTGTTATTGCTGTTCTTCCTGCTCTTTGTTAGGGATGATCGAACGGTTCGGGTCGACCATCGGTTCGACCCGAACATTGGCTGTTCGAGGTTCAGGCGAATTTAGAACTTTCTGCCCAAAAAGTTCGGAATTCGGCAACCAGAACCGACCAAAATGCAATGGTTTAGGAAATGGGTTTTAAAAGCCCGTGATTGGACCAGAACCATCAGTAAAAGCCAATTGAGGGGGCAGGAGAATGCTAGGAATGTGATTGGAGTGAATAGGGGGTCCATAGTCCAATTATTAGTGAATACGCCCCCCAGTATATAAGATAGCCCCCGCCAAATTCCTAGCATTCTTATACAGGGACATGGAAGAGAGTGGAATGCTGTTCGGTTACTTCTGTTACAAAGTGTTACAAAGTGTAATTTAGCAAATTTTAGTGTGAGGAAAGGGATATCTAGTGTAGTTAGGGTGCTATTTTCCACTATAGTTAGCTTTCATTTATTCAGTTTCTGTAGGGAAAGTGTTAAGTGTAAGGGGACCGTAGTGTAGTGTAGGGTTAACTGACTGACTGCTATGGAAGGGTGACAAAATCCATAGCAGGGTGACCGCTATAGAGAAAAGATTGTTTCTCTTGTGTCACTTCAGAGCAGGGATATGGCTCCGCTCCCGTCAGCATTCTTTATGCTGCAGGGGTTGCTAGTGCTTTTTTGAGGACATGTTTGGAGTCAGGCATGACATCTGAACATGTCTATAGGGGTATATATACACGCCCATGTCTGTATATATAAACCTGCACATATATTAGGTGTTAAAGGAGCAGAACACTATACTTTTGCTAGTGAAATAATTTGCACTAATATGGCTACGCTCCCAACACACCTGTATATGTGTAAGTGTAATATACATATGTGTGTGTGTGTATATATACCCCTATACAGAAGTTCAGATGTTTTGCCTGCCTCCAAAGAACCCAAAAAAATGCCCAAAAAACTGCCTGCAAGAACAAACCTGGGCATTTTTTTTTTTTGGCACTGGCATTTTTTTGGGGTTCTTTGGAGGCAGGCAAAACATCTGAACTTCTGTATAGGGGTATATAAAAACATACACTTATATGTATATATACCCATAAACATATATAGGTGTGAAAGGAGCAGAACACTATACTTTTGCTAATGAAATAATTTGCACTAATAGGGCTCCGCTCCTAACACACCTATATATGTGTAAGTGTAATATACATATAAGTGTGTGTGTGTATATATATATATATATATATATATACCCTTATATACAGAAGTTCAGATGTTTTGCCTGCCTCCAAAGAACCCAAAAAAATGCCTGCAAGAACAAACCTGGGCATTTTTTTTTTGGCGCTGGCATTTTTTTGGGCATTTTTGGGGGTTTTTTGGAGGCAGGCAAAACATCTGCCACCAACTCCACTGTCAGCACTCTGGATCTTCTGCAGCTCAGCTCACTAGGCCGACTGCCTGAACCACCTTCCTCACACCTGCAGGAGGAGAGACCAGCCATCTGCCTCCTCCTGGGACTCTGCTTCCTGCCAAAGATGCCCGGTCACATGTCCCCTCAGTATTTATGGTCAATCCCAGGATGCATTGCAGGAATGCCCTCCCACTGGGACTGCCAAAAAAAAAAAAAACAATGTGCCACTGGCTGGGTTTCCTCCACTGTCCAACAAGCTCCCTCATTGGATACAGTGGGGACACTCCCTCAGACCCAGTGAATCACACCTGGAAATATGAGACAGGCAAACTAATAGATCAGGCTCCCCTGATAAGCAGCAGGAGCAACAGATGCTTTTACATAGCACCTACCTAACTAGGAGGGTGCTACATCTATTATAATTATACAGGATTTTTATAGTGCCAACAGTTTTGCGCAGCACTTTACAATATGAGGGAAGTTACAACACAATTCAATACAGGAGGAATTAGAGGGCCCGGCTCGTTAGGAGGGGGCTCTGTACTGAGGGGATGGGGGGGGGTGGTCATACTGAGAAGGTAGGTTAGGAGGGGGCTCTGTACTGAGGGGGTGTGGTCTATTCTTGGTGGTGGGGTCATACTGAGTGGGTAGGTTAGGAGGGGGCTCTGTACTGAAGGGGTGGGGTCTATTCTTGGGGGGGGGGTCATACTGTGGGGGTAGGTTAGGAGGGGGCAATGTACTGAGGGGGTGGGGTCTATTCTTGGTGGTGGGGTCATACTGAGGGGGTAGGTTAGGTGGGGCCTCTGTATTGAGGGGGTAGGGTCTATTCCTGGGGGGGGGTCATACTGAGGGGGTAGGTTAGGAGGGGGCTCTGTATTGAAGGGGTAGGGTCTATTCCGGGGGGGTCATACTGAGGGGGTAGGTTAGGAGGGGGAAATGTATTGAGGGGGTAGGGACTAGTCCTGGGCGGGTAATACTGAGTGGGTAGGTTAGGAGGGGGGGGTCTGTATTAAGGGGGTGGGGTCTATTCCTGGGGGGGCATACTGAGGAGGTAGGTTAGGAGGGGGCTCTGTACTGAGGGGGTGGGGTCATACTGAGGGGGTAGGTTAGGAGGGGGCTCTGTATTGAGGGGGTAGGGGTCATACTGAGGGGGTAGGTTAGGAGGGGGCTCTGTATTAAGGGGGTAGGGACTAGTCCTGGGCGGGTCATACTGAGGAGGTAGGGTAGGAGGGGGCACTGTAGTAAGGGAGGAAAAGGCTATACCTACGGGAAGCAGGTCTGCACCAAGCGGGTTATTTAGAGCTGTGGGAGGGAATTTGTACTGGGGTGCAATTGGGGCTGCTGGGGGACAGCTGTACTGTGGGGGATATGGGCTTGTGGGGGGGGGGGGGTATTTTTTGATTGTATTTGGTATCCTGTACTCTCACACACTCCTGACCCCTACACTCTCTGTGTTGTGTACTCCTGCCCCCTGAACTCTTTGTGATGCAACTCCTATGCTTTCCAGGGACAAATGCCAAGAACACAGGTCTTCTCATTCCTCCTCGTTCGTCCCAGGGCATGTAGGGCCCTAAACACGATTATCGCGCAGTATAGATATCAGCCCCCCCCCCCCCCTCTAGCTGCAGAACACCATAGACTATGACAAACTGCAGGCAGCAGGGCTGGATGCTGCACCTGCACCAAAACCCCAGGAGGGGCGCACAGCAGCTTTACCCCCCCCTCCCCCCCATTTGCAATGGGCCTTTTAGGGTCTTAGACTCCTAAATACTAATATTTCCATTTGAACTCCTCTCCATCTTTGGTGATGGCTACTTCCGATTAGAAGCAATATCGGTTTTTCAGTTGGATCAGTGATCTATAAGCGGTAGCCATTCCAGGCTTTTTACAGAACAAAAAGTCAAAAACACAGCAAAGCCACTTAAAATCAGCAATATGTAAATGTGTCTTTTTGTTCTGTCAGTCTCTCTTGGAATAAAGAACACAGATTTGGGGGAATTTTATTATACTGGTGGAAAAATAATTTGACGTACATCATTTTCTGGGATATGAAAAAAAAACAGCAAAAAAAAGGTCTAAAAATGAACACAGGCCACCTGCTGTGAGCCGAGTGGTGTTATGCCGAATGTCTGCCATCAGGAGGCGGCGTGATTGGTGCATGTAGGATGACATTTTCAAAATTTAAATAGTTTAGATCATTTGTATGAAGAAATAAAGGAGCGGGCACCTCAAACTTTGCTCGCAGAATATGACATTTTAAAAGTAAATTTGACATAATAAAAAAGGCGCACAAGCGGACCTGGCTTCAGGAATTAATGAAGGAGTTTGGACCTTTAGTTACTCATTAAAACCTGAAATGACGTGTCGCCGAACAAAGGAAGGTTGTATCATTTGTTCCCTTACAAAAAAGGGGTAATAAAGTGTATGTCTAGATAAAAACTGGCATTTTCTTTGGAGTGGGGAAGGGCATCGCTAGCATTGGGCACCCAGGGCCCTGCATCTCCTGTAGGGTGCCCTAGGTCCCCTACCACCCCGCAACTGCTGCAGCCAGCATCGCTCGCCACCAGTGGCAGCTGCCGGTCACACATTTCAGAGCAGAGTCTGACATATCACATGATGCACAGGGGGAGGAGCCTAGGAGGAAGAAAAATCGCCCATGCTGCGCTATATCTGAGGTCTGTATACACAAGGGGGATATTGGACCATGGAACAGACTGACCTTGGAAGTGGAGGGGGGATAACTAAAATTGTTGCTGGGGGGGGGTATAGAAGGATAAGTGCTAGGAGGGGGAATTTAGTGGGGAAGGATTTGTGCTGAAGAGGTGGAATTTGGGAGAAAAAGAGGATCTGTGCTAGGAGGGAGGATTATTTGGGGGGTGTGGGAGGTTTTTTCTAGGAGGGGGGAGATTAGGAAGGGAAGGGATTTGTGCTAGGAGGGCGATAAAATGGGGGGGGTGATTTTTGCTGGAGAGGTGGAATTTGGGAGGCAGGAGAGGATTTGTGCTAGAAGGGAGAATGATTTAAGAAAGGGGCGGGGTTTTTCTGGGAGGGGGGACTTTGGCGGAGAAAGGATTTGTGCTAGGAGGGAGATGGGGAGGTGGGGGATATGTGGCAAGCAGGGGATTTAGGAGTTGATTTTTGCTGGGGAAGTGGAATTTGGGAGAAGGAGAAGATTTGTGCCAAGGAGGGAGGATTATTTGGGGGGGGGGGATAATTTGTGCTGGGGAGGTGGAATTTTGTAAAAGATAATTTGTTCCAAGAGGAAGGATTATTTAAGGGGATTGTTGGATGGGGGGGGGGGGGGTTTGTGCTGGAGAGGAGGAATTTAGGAGAAGGAGAGGATGTGTGCTAAGAGGGAGGATTATTGGGGGGTGGGGGGAATTTGGTGAGCAAAGGTTTTGTGCTTGGAGGTTGATGGGAGGGAATTTTGCCAAGAGGAGGGATTTGTGCGGAGAGGATTGGTACGGAGGATGTGGAATTTGGGAGAAGGAGAGGATTTGTGCCAAGATGGAGGATTATTAGGTGGGGGGTTGCTGGGAGGGGGGATTTGGTGGGGAAAGGATTTGTGATAGGGGGGGGGATTGGGGGGGGGATTGTGTCAAGAGGAGGAATTTGAGAGGGAGGGGAGGATTTGAGCTAGGTGGGTGTTGGGGGGGGGGGGGGGACTGTGCCTATAGGAGGAATTTCTGCTGGGGAGGTGGAATTTGAGATGGAGGGGAGGATTTGGCAGGGAAAGGATTTGAGCTAGGTGGGTGTTGGGGGGGGGGGGGACTGTGCCTATAGGAGGAATTTCTGCTGGGGGGGTGGAATTTGAGATGGAGGGGAGGATTTGGCAGGGAAAGGATTTGTGCTAGGAGGGTGTTGGAGGGGGGGGGGGGGAGAAACTGTGCCTATAGGAGGATTTTGTGCTGGGGAGGTGGAATTTGAAAGGAAGGGGAGGATTTGGCAGGGAAAGGATTTATGCTAGGAGGGTGTTGGGGGCAATGGTGCCAAGAGGATGAATTTGTGCAGGGGAGGTGGAATTTATGAGGGAGGGGAGGATTTGTGCTAGGAGGGAGAGGAGATTTGGAGGGGAAAGAATTAGTTCTGTAAGGGGGGGGGGGGAGTGGTGTTTGTGTTGAGGGGGGGTTTGTGCTGGGAGTGTGGAAGAGGATTAGCACTTGGAGGTAGACTGCCTCCTTGGCAATGATCACTAGGACCGATAGGGTGAATCTCTCTCCAACAAGTCCAACAGTCTCCATCCATAACCAAGCCATAGGAACACCAGGAATGCCGGATCTTCCAGTTCAGCAAAGCAGAAATCCTCAACTCAACTTTTTACTATTAATGATATGAGTCAATTCACATCTGCACTGGGATGACAGCTTGTCTCTGGCTCTAAGCCCGTGTCACAATAGACATTATATATATATATATATATATACACACACATATATATATTCCATTTACTCCCCCTGGGGAAAGAGTCCCGCGTGCGGAGAGGAATAGCGCTAACCACAGGACATACTGTTCGGTTTTGTTTAAGTGGCGAGGCACAGCTGTACCCAGAGGAAATTTCTGAGAGGTAAAGAGGAGCTGGAGGCCAGGGCGGTCATCGATTATCTGAAAGAGCATTCGGAGGAATACAGCCAACAATTAAGAGGTGAAAAGTTAAAGTTCATCTTTTCAACTCAAACTAAAAAGTAAAAAAAAAATCCCTTCTGATGCTTTATGAATAAATATTATTTTTCCTAGATCATCTCTTTTGTTTTTCTTCCATTTGTTTTGTCGATAAGACTACCAATACTGCGTCAATCATGCTTCCCCTTCCAATTCTTCATGATTTACCAAACCTTTTATTTACACAACTTTTTTGGTAGATTGCTGTTATGCAGGTGCAGTCTACTTTCTCCACTTTAGGTGGCGCCTTAACTGCAGTAGCATTGGAAAGGGAGAGGAAGTCACGAGGAACACAATTCCTCCAAGGTTTCCTGGGTCACTGGAGGAGCTATCCGATTAGATGCTGGTGCCCCATGCAACTCTGGTGGCCATCTTGGGTCAGGCGCAGTCTATTATGGACCCTGGCTCCCAAGCTTGGCACGCATATCCTGTGTGGGTAGTGTAGGGACAGGTCTCTAGTCTGTCAGGAATAGTAATTAGTGGCAGGGAGAGGTTCTAGATGAGTAGGGAAAGAGTAGGGATACATCATCCTTCCTGGAAGCCTCCCCATTATGGTTCAGACTGGCCAGGACGCATTCTGCCCCTTTGGGACAGATGCTTTTGCTGCAACATTCTGTAAGTGCGCCTAGTCAGGTTGTCTTACCGCCGAGTAGTTGTGCTTTATTAAACTTTAACTTCATTACAGTTCTGCAACTGGACTCTGAGTTTTTTACTGCCTTTGCACCTTCCCACATGCTGGCTATAAATCAATTTTTTGGGATAAGGCCGGAATCTTCAAATATTTCAGTACAAGGGCCCCATCGCATATTTTACAGATATTTTTTTTTTTTTTTTTGGGGGGGGGGGGGTCCAGTTCTATAAATGAATAAATACATTTTACTGCTAAATTTTTTTTTCCAAGTTATAGAGAAAAAAAAAACCCTAAGCAATTCCCAATTCCCCCAGTGGTTGGGAAATATCACTAAAGGCAACTTGGATAAACCTAGATCAGTATTAACAGAATAAGGATTGGTATAAACCCAACTACTATCACGGCTGTTGGGTGGCAATTAACAAGTGTCTATTCACATTAAAGTGGTTGTATGCCCCCCTGTTATGTTTGTACTGTAGCAGAGTGTCCCAGAGAGAGCCAGGAAAAGTCCTGTTCGGGGTTTATACATCACCCAGGCATCTCTGGTATACCTTTAGGGATCTCTGATCCATGATCCAGTTCGGATCTTGGTCCTCTTCACCAGGCCAATTTAAAATCACCTGAGACAGACAGCAGTGCTCTCTCAGCCTGGGAAATTAGACAACGTTTGTCTAGGAGAGCAGAAGATTGGTAACACTGTCAGTGTGTGTCTTTGGAAGCTGACAAGCTGTAGGCTTGCTCAGTCTGTGTTAGTTAGGGACTGCATTGTGTGTAGTAAGCGCCGGGACATGGCTAGGCTTTTGTGTATTATTATTATTCCTGCTTGTTTTCCTTAAAGCACTGTACAGCACCTGTTTATAAACTTGTATATAGCACCAATAAACACCGCACTGTTTGTCACTGCCTAACTGGATTTGGTATCTGTGCCTGAAAGACTGCTCATCCCAGGGAGCTTTGCACCTGCTACCTGTTCCCCAGCTTATAGTACCTATAGGTAAGCTTTGTTTTAGGCTTACCAATAGGTACTATACATATCTCCTAAACTTGCACCGACGGATGCAGCCTCCAGCGGGGACGACGCAGGCTTCGTTTGCAGGTAAGTGTCACATAATGTGCTAGTATGTGTTGCATACTAGCACATTATGCATTTACTTTGCGGGTGACCAAAAAGAAGAAAAAAAAAAAAAAAAACACATTTCAGGCTTTACTTCCTCTTTAATTATAAGCTCTTCACAGACAATATGTATGCAGCAGTCAGATATAATTCACTCTATGAGTGACTACATAACTTTTCAGGAGTTAGGCTGGATTCACACAATGCTTTTTGCATAAATGCATTTTTTTTTTAACATGGGTTCCTATGGAACACATTCACGTCAATGCATTTTTGTGCCTCTGCATTTTTGGAAAGGGTGGGGGACTTTTGCCCTGCAAAACGCAGCTTTCTGCATGTAATAGACTTCAATGGACCTGCATCCAAAACACAAGTAAAACAATTTTACTTCAATTTTGATGAGATTTGCATGCTTTAATCTGCCCAACAACAAAATTTTTTCAAAAAACAAAAAGCATGCGCGGTTAAAAAAAAAAAAAAAAAAAAAGTGGAAAGCACAGCAGAAATGCTCAAAAACAACATGCATAGGTGTGAATCGAGCCTCAGGCCGGACAATAAGCTAATGGCTCATAATTAGTCACTCGTGCACACAAATACAGATAAAGAAAAAAAATGAGGGAGGAAAAGAAATGAGAGAGGAAAAGAATAAGCTGGAAATGGTATTAAACCCAAATCCAAAAACCATTGTTTAAAGGAGTTGTAAAGTCAGAAGGTTTCTTATTCCAATGCATTCTTTGCATTAAGATAAAAAAAACCTGTGTGTAGCAGCCCCCCCAGCACCCTCTCATACTTACCTGAGCCCCATCACTGTCCACAAGTCCCTCGGTCCTTCGGGACTCTCCCTCCTGATTGGCTGCCATTGGCTCACATCAATGTCAATGTCAATCAAAGTTTTTTTTTTTTTTTTTAAAGCCCGTAGCGTGTGCAACACACTCAAAAGACTCCACCCGGTGCATAAAAAAGTGCACACACACAAAGTGAGAACACAAAAAAGCACAGGGTGTGCGAAAACGTATGGTCTTCCCTCCGAAGAGGTAGGACCCGAAACCTCAATCCCCCGGGGCGCAAGACTCCTGACAGGGACATAAGGTACTCATGGTCTGTCTGGCCGAAACCAGACCGACCCCGTTCTTCAGGGGGACTGCCGAAACAGCCCCCGAGTACTAAGTAGGGCTCCCCCGAAGGGAGACCCCATGGGAGAGGGCGGGCGAACTAAGCCAAAAGGCTTTATCCACCCCCTCCCAAGACTTAAGGCTGGGCCCGAGGACCCACACACTCCAGTATGTGCAAATAAAGAAAAAAGGTGACAGTGCAGTGATGGACTCCAAAGAAAAAGACAAACAAACACAAAGGTGGGGAAAGGGAAGTGGGGAAAGTGCGATGGTGCCATGTGAGGGACCAAGGCAGGCCTTCCAGCCGGAATAAAAAATTCCTCTGGTGCAAGCCAAAAGGCCTGTCCCAAGAGGCAGGTGTGAAAAAAGTGTGCAGTGACCAAGGTGCCGAAAAAACTCACAGCGAGCTGCCCCTCACCAGTGAGAAATTAAGGCACCCCTGGGCTGCCACCCCAGGGGCACTTACACTACGGGCTTTTTCAATCTCAGCCCCCGGCCAGACCGAGTGTAGCCTATCCCCACCAGCAGACATCAGAACCTGGACAGCTTAGAGAGAGCTTACCTACAACTGGGGACAGGCCCGCCACCAAGCCAGATCAAAACCCAGGAGAGAAAGCCCTCCCCTCGCCATCCTGTTCCTCAGCCCATTACATCCAGGAGCAGTTCCACCGGCCACCCAGTCAGACCGGCTTTCCTGCCCCCTTCAAACTGGTTAGGACAGTTCAACCCATTCGAATCAGAAGGCGGCGGGCCCCACATGCTTTCCCAGATGACCTACTCCCCATACCTCAATGTTTAGAGCGCTCCGGGTTTCGGTCATACTGGTACTAGCTAAGGCCCATACCAACTGATAAGAACAGATACTACACTTGATCTTAGCCAAAAGGCCGAGAAGCGATAAATCAAATCAAAGTCAATCAAAAGTCAATCAAAGTCAAAGTCAGTTAGCCAATCAGGAGATAGAGGGGTGGAGTCGAATTGGACACATGGAGCTGCAGCTTGGATCAGGTGCCCCCATAGCAAGCCGCTTGCTGTGGGGGCACTCGATAGGAGGGAGGGGCCCGGAGCAGCAAAGAGGGACCTGAGAAGAGGAAGATCCGGGGTGCTCTGTGCAAAACCAACTACACAGAGGAGGCAAGTATAATATCTTTTTTTTTTTTGTTTTTTCTTTTAAAAACAAACAAGAAGATTTTACAATTATTTTAAAAAGGCACATGTGCCAAACACAAGGGCAGTAGGCTGAATTCAGCTCGCCTGGCCATTTCATGTGGCCCTCACCTCGCCTACAGTTGCAGGACTCCCCTCGTCCCTGCATCCACCCTGACTCAGCAAGTAGTAAGAGAGGAGAGGACGACAGAACTCCTCCACCAGATCCTGCGCTTCTTTGCGCAGCCGCCAAGAGTCTTGCCTCTGCCCCCTCCCGTCTCAGAAAGCGGCATTAGAGAGGACATACTCCTCCTACAGATCCTGCACCTCTGGGCAGCCACAGCACCCCCTCGTCTCCTACTCCCTTGGTCCCAGCATTCAGCAGAACCCAGCAGCTGATTCCAGCCCTCCTCTGGTCCACCACCAGACCCTGCACTATCAGCTTATTCCTGGCAGCAGCACAAGGTAAGGGGGTGCACTGCTGTAAGAGAGGGTGGGGAGACTCGTGACATCGGATGTAAAGGGGGGGGGGATTCTTTGGACATCTTACAGAGATAGAGACAGCCAATAACCAGCAAGTCTGTTTACATGTGTTCAGCTTTAATTGGACACAGCTGATCACATGGTAAAGAGCCACTGTGATTGGCCCTTTGCCCTGATCTGGGATCAGCTGTGTCCAAAAGATAAAGCGGCCCAAGACCGCTTCCAATGTGCAGAGCAGGCCATGGGGATTTGGGAGAACATCTCTGGATGCCCTCCCAGAAGGAAAGTGCCGTGAGGTAGCTGCCTTTTGGCTATAGAGCAATACTAAAAAGTGGTTAAAGGGCAAATTCCCTTTTGTGGAAAAAAAGTTAGCAAATTAAAAAAAAAAAAATAGCCATTTAAAAAAGTTACACAAGCTATTGTAATTCCTTTCCCTTTTTTATCTGCAGTGCTGAAATGTTCTGTTAAATGCAATATGGCAACCTGGAGGCATTGTCGACATTTGGTGTACGAAACACCTCCAGAAAGGTCATCTCCTGCTTGTGTGATTGGCTCACTGATTTCTCCAGAAGATACAAGTCAGATTTTAGGCATCCCCTGCAATAGAAACATAATTTTTGATGAGATACTCCAAGGGTTAAATACTTCTAAAAGGAATGCAGGCTCTGCATCTCATCAAAACACAGAGTGCACCAGGTGATTATAATGAACCAGACCCTGCCATTCAGAATCAGTCTGCACAGGACATGGTGAAACAAACCGCTATTTCTTCAGAACAACACGAGGTAGTAATCTGCTGCAAAATGCACATAGATCACCCAGAAGAGGTTACGTTTTTTTTTCTTTTTTCTCAAAAGAAGTGGAGTTATGCCCCATACACACGTGCAGATTATCTGCAGACTTTTGTCTGCAGACTTACCAAAAACATATAATATGAGGTCACACCTAAACACTTTCAATTTGTATGCAATCCGGCAGGCCCTTGCACTACATAGAAAAGGTAAGTCTGCAGACAAAAGTCTGCAGATAATCTGCACGTGTGTATGGGGTATTATTCTTTACATGCCAGGCAACTAAAAGTCCCAGCATGCATTAGAATTGTTTCAAATGCACCTAAAGGCAAGCTACACAAGCCCTGTGTTCATTTTACCTCCCCATGGATGTATAGAGAGGACAAACAGTCCCAGAAGTAAACCAAAGTCCATGTACACTGGCCCTGTACACCGGGCCCTGACTGTTCATCAGGAAAGGTTCCATGGTAAGTGATGTGACTATCCACACATGCTCTGCCGCAGCAAATCAAGAGGAAGACAACGGGGAGGGGCCTTCCCAGATGTGCGCTATGCGCAGCTCGCCTGAAAACGCATGGTGGTGGGGGGGGGGGAGCTCACGGGATGGGGGGAGCTCACGGGATGGGGAATGAGCACGCTGTAACATTTTTAGAAGCTGCTCACTTCATACGGTTCACATTTAATACGTAAGAAAAACAGACAGTTTAATAACAGACCTGTCACAGTAATCAGAAAAGATTTCTTAATTACACACGCACAATGCTGACATGTTCCCATCACGAGCTGCGGAGGCATGACGGAGGAGAACAGCGCAACAAGGGACTATTAACTCATTCTTACCACCTCACTTCACAACCCTGCCAGCAATGAAGAGGTTAAACGTACGCTCTAATCCGACGTGAAAAGTTCTGCGTTTAAGCGATTCAGGGGACTCAACCCCGTTTGGTGAAAGACCCCAATGTTTCCATTTTTTACACCTAGCTGTCTTGATGGCATTTATTACCTCTCACAGAGATCACAGTGGCGATGCCTTCATCGGCTTTTCTCTCCAGAAGGACAGCGCCATCTTTGTTCAGTCATCATCCACATACACCATCTATTTTCTGGACTGAGATGCCAGCTTAGAGATAACACAATTATGTAAATCCTGCTGCTTGTGCAGTTCCTGGCTGTGTTCACAAATGTCCGGCACACTTTTGTTGCCAGCGGTTTAGACATTAATGGCTGTGTGTTGAGTTATTTTGAGGGGACAGCAAAGTTACACTGTTATACAAGCTGTACACTCACTACTTTACATTGTAGCAAAATGTCATTTCTTCAGTGCTGTCACCATAGCTGTGCACAGCCTATTGCATTAGGGTGTGCACCTCAAAGCTCAAACACACACATATGTGTGTGTATATATTTGTATTTTATTTT
Organism: Pelophylax lessonae; assembly: GCF_965119305.1. Lineage (NCBI taxonomy): Eukaryota > Metazoa > Chordata > Amphibia > Anura > Ranidae > Pelophylax > Pelophylax lessonae. Next base: position 20,230,588 of record NC_138775.1, on the reverse strand, counting down.
TTACACATTTTTTATGAGGCCCATTAGGGGACTTTGGTAAAATATCAGGGGTTTCACCACTTTACCACCGGAGGATTTTGCTGTCTTACGTCCAGGACACTTTTTGCGATTCAGCACTGTGCAACTTTAACTGACAATTGCGCGGTCGTGCGATGCCGTACCCAAACGAAATTTTCGTCTTTTTTTTCCCACAAATAGAGCTTTCTTTTGATGGTATTTGATCATCTGTGCGATTTTTACTTTTTGCGCTATAAACAAAAATAGAGCGTAAATTTTGAAAAAATAACAATATTTTTCACATTTTTTTATTTGAAATTCCCCCCAAAAAAAATGTAAAAATCTAAATTTTTTTCAATTTTTGGCCAATTTGTTTTCTGCTACCTATGTTTGGTAAAAAAAAAAAAAAAAAAAAAAAAAAATCACAAGCGTATTTTGATTGGTTTGCGCAAAAGTTATTGCGTTTACTAACTAAGGGAAAAATTTCTGTCATTTTTGGTGTTTTTTTTTTTAATGAGTAATGGCGGCGATCTGCGATTTTTTTTTTGCGGGACTGCAACATTGCGGCGGACAGATCGGACCCTTGACTGACATTTTTGACACTTTTGGGGGTACCAGTGACATTACTGCAGTAATCAGTGCTATAAATATGCAATGTTACTGTAAAAATGACACTGGCAGGGAAGGGGTTAATTTTATTGGAGAGGGAGGGGTTAATGTATGCCTGGTGCTTACTAACGTGTGTGGGGGGAGGTGACTGAGTGACACAGGGACAGATCGCATGTTCAGCTATGCTGAACCCTGCAATCTGTCACTGTCTGTCACTTAGGAGATCCGCCCGCTCTGTTTACACAAGCGGGCAGATCTCCACACTCAATTCCCCGACGAGCGGCGGTGATTACTCCCCTGGCCCGACTCCCGCTGTGACTGAAAACAGCGGGAGCGAGCCTCCGGCGGCGTGCGAGCGCCGCCCACAAGGGGGAGGAGTCCAGCGACGTAGGTCTACGTTGCTGGATGGAATCGAGCCACTTTGCCGCAGTACAGTCCCAGTGACTGGTCGGCAAGTGGTTAAGCAGGGGGAATCTGCGCCACCCAGAGTGATTAGGGTGTGCGCAGGCACACCCTGTGTGCACGCCTATGTTGGTGGCAGGAGAGGTGTCTCCCCCCCCGCCACTTCCCGGTCATTTTATTCTCCATAGTCTTTGCTAAAAAAATATATATGTTTAATGTTTGGGGGTTCTAAATAATTTTCTAGCAAAAAATATTGATTTTAACTTATACACTTAAGTGTCAGAAATGGGCTCAGTCCTTAAGTGGTTAAATGCTAATTTTCTTTTTTTGGAAAAAATACACTTTAGTCCCCGTTCACACTGTAGCGATTTGTCATGACAGCTCTCACCCTATTGTTGGCCATGGCACTGTTCAATTCGGTGCAACTTTGACTTTGCGTCGGTGCATTGATTTGAAAAAGTAATTCCTGCACTACTTTTGGCGGGGGGGGGGGGGGGGGGCGATTCGCATAGACGTCGGTGTATGAAACCGCACAGATGTCATGTCTGCCAAGTTGCACCTGAACTTTGCAAGGGCATACGGCTTTGAAAGCGTGCAATTTCAGATGAAGTCGCACGATTTCAAAGCCGCATTCAATGTAAATGAGGGCTTCATGAATGTTATTGTGAAAAGAACACCATAGATAAACCATTTTTTTTGTAAAATATAAAAGATGATGTTTCGCCGAGGAAATTGATACCCAACATGCTTTATAATTGTACGCGCTTGTGAAATGGCGACAAACTACGCTATTTAAAAATCTGCCAGTGTCGGATTGCTCCCGCTGCATCACCGATCGGTCAGGTAAGCCCCGGAACAACTGATGGGTGGTGGGGGAGGGGCACCTGGGGGGGGGGGGGCTTCTAATAGTGGTCCCACTGCGAATCTGCCTGCAAAACCACTTTTATCTGAAAGAGAATCTCCTATAGTAAAAAAAAAAAAAATACCTCGGTATTTAACCACTTCAGCCCGAAAGGTTTTATTAAATTTAGTTTGACACCCCTGCTCTAGACCAACCTTTTTCAACCAGGGTGCCCAGGAACCCTGGGGTGCCTTGAGCTTTCTTCAGGGGTGCCTTGACAAAATACCTAAAAATTGCACAAAATTGTATAAAAGCCAGCAGATGAATGAAGCCTGCCCTTTAGTTACACAAAGCTAAAGGATTTTATATTGCACTATTATAGCCTTCTAGCTGCCAGCGTCCTAACAACCAATGATCCTCCCTTGCCCCTCTCTGTCACTACCAGTGTGCAAAAGTGTATTGGATTTGGAAGAATAAATCTAACGTTGGGTGTCCTATGTGTGGATGTTGATGTTTTAGAATAGTTTTTTACATTTTAGAATAGAGTGCCTCGAGACAGTCCAAAATGTTAGAGGGTGCCTTGAGATTGTCTAGAATTTTAAAGGGTGCATTGACTGAAAAAAGGGGTCGAGAAACACTGCTCTAGACCACCCACTCAAAAATAAGTTGAAAAAATAATAAAAACAAACACTCACTGGATATCTAAGAAGTGTATACTTTAACCACTTGCCGACCGCCGCAAGTACATATACTGTGGCGGTCAGCCCCTCACAGACAAAGTGACGTGTGGGTACGTCCCTAGCCTGTGAGGCTCTGGGGAGCGAGCGTGCACCGCCGGAGGCGCGCTCCCGCAAGGTCACGGACCCCCCCCCCCCCCCCGCTCGTGTGACCGGCGGACCCGATGTCCGCCGGTCACTCGGCGATCGTCGGTGGAGGTGGAGAAAGGCAGGCGGCTGATGTAAACAAGCCGCCTGTCATTCTCCCCTGTGTAGAAACAGTGATGATACGGTTCTACTATGTAGGACCGTTGATCACTGTTCCTACACCTCAAGCCACAGCCAATCACAGTTAGAATCAGGGACACACATAACCCCTCCTTCTCAAAAAAAGTTAACCCCTTCACTACCAGTGTCATTTTACAGTAACAGTGCATATGTATAGCACTGATTACTGTAGAAATGTCACTGGTAACCCCAAAAGTGTCAAAAATGTCAGTCAAGGGTCCGATCTGTCCGCCCCAATGTCGCAGTCCTGCAAAAAAAAAAAAAAAAAAAAATCGCAGATCGCCACCATTACACGTTAAAAAAAAAAAAATAACAAAAATGACAAAAATCTTTCCCTTAGAAAACGCAATAACTTTTGCGCAAACCAATCAAAATACGCTTTTTGCGTTTTTTTTTTTACCAAACATATGTAGCATAAAACAAATTGGCCGAAAATGTTAAAAATTTTGATTTTTACATTTTTTTTTTTTTGGGGAATTTCATATAAAAAATTTGAAAAATATTGTTATTTTTGCAAAATTGTCGCTCTTTTTTTGTTTATAGCGCATGATCAAAAAATCGCACAGGTGATCAAATACCACCAAAAGAAAGCTCTGTTTGTGGGGAAAAAAGGACGTCAAATTTGTTTAGGTACAGCGTCGCACGCCCGCGCAATTGTCCGTTAAACTCACGCAGCGCCGAATCACAAAATACCCCCTGGTCAGGAAGGGGGTAAAATCGTCGGGGCTTTAGTGGTTAATTAGAACACAAAAACAAAATACCAGATCAAGGATCTGGGCAAGATAACAAGAAGTACAAAATTTGGTACCAAGGACAAAACACAGACGCACTTACTGAAAAACATCCTTTAATTATCAGAGGGATGACCATTCTGTTTGCCTTTTGGACCACAGGAGGGCAGCATAATCACATCTCCAATACACCAGCCATAAGCTTGACCTCCCCTGGCACTCAGCAAGCCTGAATCATTACCATAGTAAACCTTTTTAATTAATTTTAGTTAGGTGAAATGCAAGAAGCGCTCCAAAGCAATATGAGCCTGCAAATAAAAAAGCCAGCCCCGCTTCCCGGAAATTAAACTTTGTGGGCCGCAGAACTAATGCTAAGGCTTGACCTCCCTGCTAGACATGGAACACGAGAGAGTCATTCGATACAGGGAAGGCAAAAAAAAGATAAAAGCAGATTGTTCTGCTTTTTTCTTTTTTTTTTTCTCCTTAATTCAGGTCTGAAGAACGCCAACCCAGAAAAAAAAAAAAAAAAAAAAATTAATATCAGGTGATGCGCATATTGTTTGATTGTAATCTGTAGCAGTACTTGCACTTATTGAATGGTACGGATCAGCTTCCGCTGCCGACAGCAGGTTACAAATCATGTGGAATACAAGAGAGAAATTATTAAACCTACGCTTTTTTGTTTCCTTCATTACTAAATCTGGCCATAGAGGAGTCAGTTTTTTTCTTTCCGTTTAACCACTTCAGCTCCGGAAGCTTTTACCCCCTTAATGACCAGGCCATTTTTTTTTTGCAATTCGGCACTGCGTTACTAACAATTTGCGCGGTCGTGCAACACTTTACCCAAATACAACTGATGTTCTTTTTTTTACCACAAGTCTAGCTTTCTTTTGGTGGTATTTGATCACCTGTGCGGTTTTTAGATTTTGCGCTATAAACAAAAGAAGAGCAACAATTAAGAAAAATAAAACTATATTTTTTACTTTCTGCTATAAAACATCCCCAACAAAAAATCTAAAAAAATCATTTTTTTTTTTTTTTTTTAATCAGTTTAGGCCAATTTGTATTCTGCTACATATTTTTGGCAAAAAAGAAAAATCCCAAAAAGCGTATTTTAATTGGTTTGTGCAAAAATTATAGCATTTACAAACTATGGGATAGATGTTTGGACTTTATTTATTTTTTTTACATTTATTTTATTAGTAATGGTGGCGATCAGCAATTTTTAGTGGGACTGTGACATTGCGGTGGACAGATCAGACCCTTAAAGAGGTTGTAAACTCGTTTAAAAATTTTTTTTTTTTTTTACAACCTGCAAGAGAAAGACATAATGAGCTAGTATGCATCGCATACTAGCTCATTATGAAATACTTACCTTAGAACGAGCCCCCGCCGTGCCGCTCTCTTACCTGTATGACGGGCGACATGACATGTCGCCCGTCTTCCGGGATCGCGGCATCCGGTCATCTGATTGGCCGGAGCCGCGGTGACGTCACTCCCGCGCACGCGCGCGGGAGCCGACGGTCACGGCACGGGGCTCTGAAGGAACGGCACGATCAGCCGTTCCTTCAGAGCGCATGCGCCAGTGACGTCACTTGCTGCATTAAAGGTAAATATCTCCTAAACGGTGCAAGTTTAGGAGATATTTACAGTACCTATAGGTAAGCCTTATCATAGACTTACCTATAGGTACAAGTGTCAGAGGAGGGTTTACTTCCTCTTTAACTGACATGTTTGATACTTTTTGGGGACCAGTGACATTAATACAGTGATCAGTGCTTAATAATATGCACTTTTACTGTATAAATTACACTGGCAGGGAAGGGGTTAACGCTGGGGGTGCTCAAGGGGATAAGTGTGCTCCTAAATGTGCTTACTAACTGTGTGGGGGAGGGTTCTGTGACAGGCACCCAGTGATCGGTGTTTCAGCTTAGCTGAGACGCATGATCTCACTGTGCCTGTCTGACAGGAGAGCCGCCCGGTTTGTTTACATAGGCAGCCGGCTCTCCTGTCAGTTGCCCCCGAAGATCGTGGGAGGCTGGCGGCGATCGTGCTCGCTCCTCCCACGATCTAGCTCCCGCTTTGTCGAATCACAGCGGGAGCGTGGCTCCGGCACTGGGCACGCGTGCCTCCAAGACCGCGTTCACATAATCAGGTATATGTACGCGATTTTGCACAGCCGAGCCGCCCTGCTGCAGTAGATCTGCGTGGGGCAGTCGGCAAGTGATTAAACAGTAAAACGAAGGGAGGGATTTGACTCCCTCACCCACACATTTGGGAGGTGCATGGGGGAATCCTGTGCACTGTGTCTTTGTAGTCTGACAGTGGGGAGACTTCCCTGCCATCAGAGTGCACAGATCAGTGCTGCAGGCTATAGCAGCGAAAATCCAACAGGGTGGAACAGAAGTGGATCAGTAGATCGACTTCTGTTTAACCAGTGGCCATACATGGATCCCCAGCCAAATTTCAATCCATTTTTGGCAAGCTTAGGACTCCCTATGGGTCACTGAGGACCCCCATCCTATTAAAAGGACAGAGAGGCTCTAAAGCAGCCTCTTTCAACATTTTTAAGACAGAGGATCCCTTGAAATAACTCCAGGGAACCCCTGATATTATTTACCACGTCTACAGCTCACTGTACATTGGTGTGATGGTCACAGGGAAGAATGCCCTTTATATTTGCAGGCATTGGATAGAATTCCCTTCTTAACCACTTGAGGACCGGAGGATTTGGCTGCTCAATGACCAGGCCATATTTTGCGATTCGGCGCTGCGTGACTTTAACGGACAATTGCGCGGTCGTGCGACGCTGTACCCAAACTAAATTGATGTCCTTTTTGATCCCACAAACAGAGCTTTCTTTTGGTGGTATTTGATCACCTGTGCGGTTTTTATTTTTTGTGCTTTAAACAAAAAAAAAAAAGAGCGACAATTATGAAAAAACAAAATTTTTCACATTCTTTTATATGAAATTCTCAAAAAACAAAAAAAAAAAAATCTTTTTTACATTTTAGGCCAATTTGTTTTCTGCTACATATTTTTGGTAAAAAAAAAAAAAAAATCACAATAAGCGTATTTTGATTGGTTTGCGCAACTACAGGAAAGATTTATGTCATTTTTATTGTTTTTTTGTTGGCCATTAAAGTCCCCCTTTAACCACTTGCCGACTGCCGCCCGACTTTATACGGCGGCAGTCAGCCCCTCACAGGCAAAGTGACGTATGGGTATATCACTAGCCTGTAAGGCTCTAGGGAGCGGGCGCGCTCCCGCGCAGTCACGGAGCCCCCCCCACGCGAGTGAGCGGCGGAACCAATGTCCGCCGCTCACTTGCGATCCTCCGAGACAGCGGGAGAAAGGCAGGAGGCTAATGTAAACAAAGCCGTCTGTCAGTCTCCCCTGTGTAAGAATGGAGATCATACGGTTCTACTATGTAGGACCGTTGATCACTGTTAGTACACATCAAGCCACAGCCAATCACAGTTAGAATCACGCCCCTAGGGACACACATAACCCCTCCCTCTCAAATAAAGATAACCCCTTCACTGCCAGTGTCATTTTACAGTAACAGTGCATATGTATAGCACTGATTACTGTAGTAATGTCACTGGTACCCCCAAAAGTGTCAAAAATGTCAGTCAAGGGTCCGATCTGTCCGCCGCAATTTTGCAGTCCCGCAAAAAAAAAAAAAAAAAAAACGCAGATCACCGCCATTACTCGTTAAAAAAAAAAAAAAAAAAAAAAATAAGAAATGACAAAAATCTTTCCCTTAGGCTGCATTCACACTTGAGCGTAGCGTTTTTTACCGCGATTTTACCGCGATTTTTTCAGGCGTTTTTCATTGACATCTATCAAAAACGCTGGTAATCAGCCCAAAAAGAAGCTCATGTACTTTTTTCAGCTACAGGCGTTTTGCAAAACACTCAGATGTGAACAGGGGCCATTTAAATGAATGGGGTTTTACTTGTTGGGCGTTTTGGAAGCGTTTCTTTTGAGCGTTTTTTGGAGCTGAAAACGCCCAGGTGTGAATGGAGCCTTAGTAAACGCAATAACTTTTGCGCAAACCAATCAAAATACGCTTTTTGAGATTTTTTTTACCAAACATATGGTAAAAAAAAAAATTGGCCTAAAATGTTAAAAAATTTACATTTTTTGGGTAAAAAATATTGAGATTTTTGCAAAATTGTCTCTTTTTTTGCGCATGATCAAAAAAAAAAAAAACACGCACAGGTGATCAAATACCACCAAAAGAAAGCTGTTTGTGGGGAAAAAAGAACGTCAATTTAATTTAGGTACAGCGTTGCACAACCGCGCAATTGTCCGTTAAAGTCACACAGTGCCGAATCGCAAAATAGGCCCTGGTCAGGAAGGGGGGTAAAATCTTCCGGGGCTTAAGTGGTTAAGAGGTATTCTTTTCCCTCTGTTTTCTTTACATTACATTTGGGATGTTGGCCTAAGTTTTGAATTGATCTTGGTTATTGTTCCAGCTTTGCCTGCTTTCTAAGCAACACACAGCAATGGTCACATACTTTCACCCTCCAAATACAATGCAAGGTTAATAGTCCTGCATTGTATAGGACGACACTGGGGTTCCTCCTGCAGGAGACGAGGACAGCGCTGGAGACTCCGGAACGAGGAATAGTGTAATACTGGTTGTTCCGCTCTCCCCTAGAAATAATGAGTAGAGCGATCTGTCTCTGTGTCACTCAGTCTCCTCCCCCCACACACGTCAGTAAGCACCAGGCATACATTAACCCCTCCCTCTCCAATGAAGTTAACCCCTTCCCTGCCAGTGTCATTTTTACAGTAACAGTGCATATGTATAGCACTGATTACTGTAGAAATGTCACTGGTACCCCCAAAAGTGTCAAACGTCAGTCAAGTTTGCGATCTGTCCGTCGCAATCCCGCAAAAAAAAAAAAAAAAAAAAAAAAAAAAAAACGCAGATCACCACCATTACACGTTAAAAAAAATAAAAAAAACACCAAAAATGACAGAAATGTTTCCCTTAGTAAACGCAATAACTTTTGCGCAAACCAATCAAAATACACTTATTGTGATTTTTTTTTTACCAAACATAGGTAGCAGAAAACAAATTGGCCAAAAATTAAAAGAAAAATTAGATTTTTACATTTTTTGGGGGGAAATTTCATATAGAAAAAAAATGTTAAAAAATATTGTTATTTTTTCAAAATAAACGCTCTTTTTTTGTTTATAGCGCAAAGGAAAAAATTGCACAGGTGATTAAATGCCACCAAAAGAAAGCTCTGTTTGTGGGAAAAAAAAGGACGTAAATTTCGTTTGGGTACGGTGTCGCACGACTGCGCAATTGTCAGTTAAAGTCGCACAGTGCCGAATCGCAAAAAGTGGCCTGGACGTAAGACAGCAAAATCCTCCGGTGGTAAAGTGGTTAAAGGTTCTTCGGGACCTGCTCTGAAGTCTGAGGGTGAAATTTTGGCCCTTTGGTCTTCTTCAAGGCCCTTCCTCCTCGGAGGACCATGAACACTTTTATTATGAAGAAGTTCAGGAAGCATTGATTATATGGAAGAGTTTAGTGGGAAATCCTCAAACTGAAAACAAACTTAGAATGTCTTAATCGTCCCTTCATGTCACTGTAGAGATCTCGTTACGTCCGTTATGGCGGCTTCTGTCAGATGTCTTAATGGACTCTGAAGAGCAGAAAATCAGTATGAATTAGCGGACGGCGCGCTGTCACATCGGGGCACAGATCTACTCCAGCCTTAATGAAGTTTGTCAGAAAGGCAGGAAAAATATGCCATAAATTAGGTTTTTTTTTCCTGAGTTTGATGACAAATACTAAACAATGACTGGAAGGAGATTTTCTGGAATAACTCTGGCTTATGTAAATGGATGCCAAATCCTTTTATACGTCTCAGCTGACATAAAAAAAAAAAACAATGCCGCGGACTTCGGGACAAATCTCTGTGTGGTCCTTGGTGCCTGCTGTCAGTTCAGCCAATTGCTAACGTTTTTGGGATTAAGTGTAGCACCCTCTTAGTTAGGTGCTAGGTGTAAAAGCATTTTTATGCTCCATCTGCATATCAGGGGAGCCTGATCTGTTAGTTATGCCTGTTGCATGTTTCCAGGTGGGAGTCACTTGGTCTGAGGGAGTGTCCCACTGTATCCTATTGGACAGTGGAGGAAACCCAGCCGGTGACACAAGGGTTTGTGGCAGTCCCAGTGGGAGGGCACCACCGTAGTGCATCCTGGGATTGACCATAAATAATGAGGAGACATGTGACAGGGCATCTTTGGCGGGAAGCAGAGTCCCAGGAGGAGGCTGACGGCTGTCTCTCCTCCTGCTGTCTGAGGAAAGTGGTCATAGGCGGTTGGCCTAGTGCACCAGGTGTGGAGCTGAGCCTAAAGGATCCTGTAGAGCTGACAGTGGAGCTGCTGGCAGAGTCATCTGGGAAAAAAACAGTGCCCGTGAGTATCACGGGACTTGCCTAAGGGTCTACCCAGGAAGGGGGACCACTCCAGTGAAGTCTGAGGATAGATGGTTGGCTCAAACAGTAAGTCAGAGTAAAGGGGGTGACAAGTAGAACCCTGAAGATAAGGGGTAAAGGGAGTGCCATGTAGGGCCCTGAAAAGAGTGATTCACTGAATAGTTCACTTATTACCTACTTCACAGTGGCAAGGTGAAGCAGCGGCCTTGCCGCATTCAACTCAGTTAGAAGTCCTGACATTGTGTATAGTTCGTTCAGGTGGAGTATCCCACTCATCCCTTCTCCTATCCCAGTTCTCAAATAAAATAACAAAAACCAAATCCCCTGGACTGATTTCTGACTGAGCCATTCACTTGAAGTACTCTGAATTTTCAAGTTGTTGCTATTAGTAACCCAGGGGAATCCATAACAAGCAGATCCTATGGGAGTAATGCTACAGAAGTATAACTAGGGGGTAGTGAGGGGGTTAGGACCACTGTCTGATTTTGATTGCTGACAGTGTCCCCATTAGGGAGATTCAGCCTTTCAAACTGCCCTGATCACCAGGATCACTAGGAAAGAAAGCGAGGGTAGATCCATCATTTTAAGCTGCTCTTTGAACAGGAAAAAAAAAGGTAAATCTGTTGATGTCCTTGAGGGCTGGCTGCCTTTTCCTGGTCCAGACAGCCCGGACCCCTACTGACACGCAGCTGGGTCCACCCTCTTCTGGATGCTGTATGAAAATTGAAGTATTCTGGAATATGTGATGTGTACGTCCCAAGAGGCTTCAGAGCGCCAGAGACATCATTCTCTCCTAGGCGAGAATGATGGCTGGGGGGGCGGAGCAAAACCCAGGAGCCTGCATTCACTATATATCTGGTCTCCCCAGGAGCCTGCATTCACTATATATCTGGTCTCCCCAGGAGCCTGCATTCACTATATATCTGGTCTCCCCAGGAGCCTGCATTCACTATATATCTGGTCTCCCCAGGAGCCTGCATTCACTATATCTGCTCTCCCCAGGAGCCTGCATTCATTATATCTGGTCTCCCCAGGAGCCTGCATTCACTATATCTGATCTCCCCAGGAGCCTGCATTCACTATATCTGATCTCCCCGGGAGCCTGCATTCACTATATCTGCTCTCCCCGGGAGCCTGCATTCACTATATCTGCTCTCCCCGGGAGCCTGCATTCACTATATCTGGTCTCCCACAGTACACAGAACGTGCAAATGCAATTATTTTAGTAAATATAAACTGCTAAATACTTTTTCTTCTATCAGTGACTGATGAAAGCTTGTAGGAAGAGTTTTCATTCTACTCAGATTGTCCTTTGAGGCTGCAGGACCCCTGACCCTCTGTCTGGACAGTGCTGATTGGCCCAGTGCTGATCACATGCAGTCTCCCAAAAAAAAAAAAAAAAAATGTCTAGCAATACACACCAAACTGCGCATGTGCAGAGCGACTCCAAAAGGCTCTGTCCTATCAGGAGATGGTTTGGGGACAGTGGAAGATCAGAGAAGACAGGATCAAATAGCCTTTTTACACAATGCAGAGGATAAACCCCTTAGGTTCCACAGTGAGTATTACTAATAAGCATGCTTTACTGCATATACAGACTGATTTTACTGTTGTAGGTTTAGTAACTTAAAGGTGCACATTTTGAGGGGGTATTTAAGAGTCAAGAAGGTCGATGATGCATGATGCCCCTAGCGCATCTAACAAGTGAAGGTCCACTTTAACTACTTGCCGACTGCCCGCCGCAGGTATACTGTGGCAGGCTAGCTCGAATGTGCGAACCGCCATACCTGTGCGCTCCTGGGGGCGCGCTCGCACCCCTACTAGGCAGCGGGGAAGTCCATCCACAGGGCCGGCGGCGGCGATTGCCCCTGGGAGCCTGTGATCGCTCCCCATGGAGAGAGAATGACGGTCTGCTGTTTTTAGCAGTAAATAACCCCCTTCCAGATTGGATTGGAAGTAGGCGGGTGTAAACGTACACGAGGGTGAATGGACCATCCAATCAGGTGCACCTGGAAAACTGACACGTAGACCTGACCAGACCATTTCTATGAAGAGGCCCTTCATTTTCTGAAGGCCTCCTCCAGGTCTGTGATTTAAATCTTATAATCAATCAATCTCCCCGATACAGCGAGCACTTATCTTCAATAGAGGCATGAGCTAGATTTTAGTAAATGAGGCCCATAAACTGCAGTGCTTTGCTTCAGAACCTGGCAGGTATAATGCTACTAAATTTGTTTGTTCCGAGTCTGCAGCAACGTTCTAGGCTCCTTTCCAAATGTCTTGAAGAAAAATAACTCCGCTTACAATAATAGAGCACCTCAATAACAGTTACTAGCCTCAAGAGCTTGCAAATTATTATAATTCTGCTTAAAAAACACAACACAAACCTTTCCTAGAATTACTGCATAAAGCTCTCCTTGTACAGTACATTACAAAAATGCCAACAAGCTGCAGCGTTCAACCTGAAAGAACAAACAATCGAACAGACGCAGTTATTTTGTGGCCCCCCAACCCGAAGCAGGTGAGGATTTTTTATTTTGCAACCTTTTACAGGATGACATTACCTTAAAGTATCAAACATCCACTAATATATATATATGTATGTAAATTTTCCCATTTTAGAACGGTTTTAACTTTTTTTTATCCCGTTTTGTATTTAAAAACTGCTGATCTTCAGTGAACATCTGCAAAGGTGCTTATTGTCTTCCTTGGAGGCACATGTGAGAGAGTGACAACACAAGAGAGAAATTAGGAAACAGGGATGGAGTGTTGTCACCTTATAACAGGAAGTGACCCAACAAGAACCACCAGCCTGGCCGGTCTGTACACAAAAGGGGGAGGTCTCCAGGAAGGATGGCTTGTCCCAATCCTTTCACTACTCGTCTGGAACCTCTCCCTGCATCTAATCATTGTCCCTACCAGACAGGAGACCTACACTACCCACATGCAAAATGCGCACAAAGCCTGGAAGCCAAAGCCCCCCCCCCCCCCTCCATAGCTATCCAACAACATAGCTAGGAAGGAGATGGCCGCTTGACGCTAAGTAATGGAGCACTGAGGCAAGAAGAATGCAGAGGGAGAGGGGGCGTGTCAGCCTTCCATCACTGTGCATTCCTCTTGCTGTTGGGTAAAATGCTGTCGAATGGCCACAAGGAGAGGGGTATGGAGGCCCCCAATCGGACCTCACAGCTAGGGTTAGGAAGCACCTAAACAGTGAAAAAACATTTTTATTCATAGTTCTTTTATTAATGAACACCGACATATTTATCCTGTTTTATTCAACAGCATTTTAGGCCGCATAAAAGGAAAGGAAATCACAACAATCTCTTAATGGCGTCACTCATCACAAATAATTCAACCTTATGGTGGTCATAGGGGTCAATGGGAGCAGAAATTGGTATAAAAACGCTGCAGGCAGGAATGGACTCCATTCACACTTTTCAATGGCACCCATTCAAATCACTATGACTTAAAGTTGCTGCGAATTTGAAAAGGTACCTGCACTACTTTGGTGCAACTTTTGGATGTGACTTTTGATCTAAAGAATGTAAAGTCAAATCAAAATTGCATCAAAAGTCTTACGACTTTTGAGGCATGCTAATGTGAAAGGAGCCTTAGACGGTTTAAGCTCGGTTCACACTACAAACCGCATGCGACTCTCACAGGAACTGCAGCGCATTCCTGTTCTATTCACACACGATTCAGTGCGGTGTGATTTGAGCCCATTGGTTTTGAATGGGCCCAAATCGCACCAAAAAGATGTGCATGCAGCAATTTTGGAACCGCACTGCAAGCAGATACCATGGCTGTTTTGTAACACGCGATCCAATGTCGGCATACGCATTGTACTGTTTTTTTTTGAAGCATCGTTAAGATTGCACTGACACCCGCTGTGGATATCAGGGGCAGTGCGATTTGAATGCGATGCGGGAAAGGCGCACGGATTGCGGTGTTTCCTGCACCGCATTAGGGTGAACCTCAAACATCGGAGTAATATAACATACGCATTTCAGTCTTCATTCCCTAATCAAGCTGAAGATTATGGGTATGCACAGCCTATTGCATTAGGGTGTGCACCCCAGAGCTCAAACACACACCAAGCCTCAGCTGCACTGCAACAGTGAATGAATGGGAAGTGCTCTGTGCTGAGCGGCTTCCTGTTCATTCACAAACTGAAGCATAGGAAGTGAGTGAGTGTGTCGATTTAGAAAAGGAAGGTGCAGGTATATGACATATTTATTAGCTCCTTCCCCCACTCTCCATCCTAAAACATCCCCGGCAGCAGCCGGAGGGAGAGGAGAGGTGGGAAGCCAGCAGCAGCACTGCTGGGCAAGGGAGCCAACACAGGAAAAGCCCGGGCAGTAGGGAGCATTGACCCTGCACATATGGCGCTTTTCCACTGCATGGAACCGTACCGGTTCGGCACGCTTTTGTGCTTTTCCACTGCTGGTACCGCATGGTATAGGGTCGGAACGGTTTGGTACGGTACGGTATAGGTTTGCTTTTCCACTGCATGGAACCGAACGGTACGGCTCTGAAAAAACAGTACCTACTCGATTGTGGTTCCAACAGGTACCAAACTGGTACCATATCCCACAATCCTTTGCATGCAGTCACTACTAGCTACTGATTGGTCAGAGAATCCCACCCACCCCGTTGTTATCCCACCCACTTAACTTAGTACTACTTTAGTGGAAAAGCAAACCTATACCGTACCGTACCGAACCGTTCCGACACTATACCATGCGGTACCAGCAGTGGAAAAGCAAACCGGGCCAAGCAGGGCCGAGCCGATACGAGCCGGTACTTGCAGTGGAAAAGTGCCAATAGTGATTAGGGTGTGCCCAGGCACACCTCTTGTGCATGCCTATGCTAAAGAGGCACTTGGCTCCACGCTGGGAGGAGTTGTTCTTTCTGCAGCGGAATAGGTTAATGCAGATTTTGTTCTCAGCAAAAATATACAGAAATATACAGTAACTAAGATACCATTTGAAGTGACGGCAAAGGTGGTTCTGATTCAGTCATGTTTCAGTTCAGACAAGCGTTTGATTGGATAATTACAACCCAGTACCGATGCAACACCCAGATGGAGAGGCTCTTAAGCAGGATTTGCTGTGTATTGCTGCCAGTTTAACTCTTCTATGCTTTCAGTGCAACCAGACACAATTAAAATTGGATTGGCTGCTACAAGAGCCAAAACTGCAAAGGATGAACTCATCTCTAACCCAAACCTGTGGTTTCTTTTTTACCTGTCTCTTTATTTATGTGAGTGCCGGGGCAGGATCAACCCAGCCTGCAGCTCACTGGAGTGAAAAAAGAACAATGGAAGTTTGGCTAGATTTAGAAGGAAGCCCGAGCTCATCTCTACTGGTCTTAAAGCAGAACTTAAAAGGGGTTGTAAAGGTTCAGATTTTTTTTTTTAAATTAAAATAACAAACATGTTATACTTACCTGCTCTGTGCAAGGTAACAAGGTTACACAGAGCAGCCCTGAACCTCCTCTCCTGGCGTGCCCTGCTGGTGCTCCTGGCTCCTCCCCTTCATCGGTTGCCCCCACGGAAAGCTGCTTTCCATGGGGGCACCCGTGCGGGTGCTTCTGAATCCTGCTGCTGCGTCAATGTTATACTTACTTGCTCTGTGCAAGGGTTTTGCACAGAGCAGCCTCAAACTTCCTCTTCTGGGGTGCCCCGCCGGCGCTCCTGGCTCCTCCCCTTCTTTGGGTGCCCCCACGGAAAGCTGCTTTCCATGGGGGCACCTGTGCAGGTGCTTCCAAGTCCCACTGCTGCGCCAATGTTATACTTACCAGGCCCCATCCCCCTGAATATGATTGACAGCAGTGGGAGCCAATGGGACCTGAGACAGCAGCTGGAGCTGCTGGGCTTGTGCACATCGCTGAACAGATGGGCTCAGGTAAGAAAAAGAGGGCCGGCCACCGCTGAACCCCCCCCCCCCCCCCCCATATCTATGTCTGTATGTTTTATTTTGTTGAGAAATCACTTTGATTTAGCTGTGGCCATCTTAAGTAAGGGCAGATGATTCACGTAGAATTTATGTCCTGGAATCCATCTGCTCTTAGCATAGGCATGCAGGCAGGAGGATGTTCTTAGCTGAGAAATCCCCTCCTCCAGATTAAAGACTCCTAGGATGTATGACATTTTGTTGGCCGAAATCAGAAGCCAACTGAAGAATTGTAAAAAAAAAAAAGAAGGTTAAACCGAGTAAATATAATATACCTTCCTATGTATTTACTAATGCTAGCAGCATATGGATTAAAAATAGTGGAACCTCACCTTGAAGTGGAAATTCCACTTTATGCCCCCGCCTCTACAATTTGTCCCTTTATTTGGGTGGGGGGACACGCATCCTTTGGAAGTTGTCCACCCCTCCCAATACAATCACAGGTCCCAGAAGGCTTCACAGTGCGGCTCCTGCATGTGCAGGGGGCAGCCAGCTGCACACATCAAACATGCCTGCGCCAGGCGAGGACGCTGCTGGATCCATGGACAGGTAAGGCTTCCCATACATATTCAATTTTCTTTTAGATTTACCAAAAACCTTAAAATATATGGTCAAAACAAAACAACTTTCAATTGTATCCAATTAGGCAGGCTCTTGCACTACATAGTTTAAGGTAAATCTAAAGGAAAAAATTGTACAAGAAAATTGAACATGTATGGCCAGCCTTAGGGCTCTTTCACACGGGCGGTGCACCCGACGCAGCCCGCTCTGCTCAGCGGGGGGAATCGATCCGTCGATCCCCGCTGAGCAGGTGGATGACAGCTCCGCCTCCGCTCTGTGTGCAGAGATGGAGCTGTGAGATCCCCCGCTCTCCTCTATGGGGAGATCAGATGAGAACGGACCGCCTGTCTGTTCTCATCCGATCCTCCAGACGGATGGAAAATAGGGTTTCCATCTGTCCGGATTTCACAGACAGGATTGGAATCGGATAGCAGCGGGTGTCAGCGGAGATGTCTCTGCTGACACCCGCTGCCCCATAGGGATGCTTGGAGCATCTGATCAGGTCCGCCTGAAAAACTGACAGGCAGACCGGATCGCTCGTGTGAGAGGGGACTAAGGCAGACGGACTCCGTTTTTTCTCAGCGGGGGATCGATTCGCTGATCCCCCGCTGAGCAGGCGGAGACACAGCTGTCAGGTCCCCATTCTTCTCTATGGGGGAATCGGATGGGAATGGACCGTCTGTCCGTTCTCATCCAATCCGATCCACCAGAAGGATGGAAAATAGGGATCGGATCGGATGTCAGCGGACATGTCTCCGCTGACATTCGATGCCCCATAGAGATGCATGGGGCATCCGTTCAGATCTGCCTGAAAAACTGACTGGCGGATCTGAACGGACTCTGTGTGTGAAAAGGGGCCTAATGGGCCATACACACTATACAATTTTCTTTAGACTTTTTCCTTTAGACTTACCAAAACCATATAATATGAGGTCAAACCTAAACACTTTCAATTTGTATGCAATCAGCCATGCCCTTGCCCTACATAGAAAAGGTAAATCTAAAGGAAATCTGACAAAAAAAAAAAAAAAAAAAAAAAAAAAAAAAAAAAAAACTTTCATTTGGGTACAGTGTTGCATGACCGCACAATTGTCATTCAAAGTGCAACAGCGCTGAAAGCTGAAATTTGGCCTGGGCAGGAAGGGGGTGCCCTGTAGGCAAGCGGTTAAAAGCTTTATCAAAGCTCACAGTTTACACTGCTCTTATACAGGCTGAAGCTCGTGTGAAATAAACCTTAGCTGATGTAAAGGAGATTGTACAATCAGATTGTGAGGGGTTTGGTCTCCTTTGGACAGGCAGACACCCCTCCAGAGGATTAAGGCAGGGATATATCTGCCGGTCATGGGAGTATACTAAAGGCCTGTACACACGAGTCGAAATTCGGCCGGGAATTTTTTCGTCCGACGACCGATCTGCCGATTTTTGGCTTGTTAGTATGGTGCTCTTGACAACAACTTTTCGGCCGAAAAAAATCTGGTGTGCAGACTATAAAATTTTTGTCCTCCGTCAAAACACGTCCGATTTTCGTGCAGTCAGTACAGATTTCGACAGAGAAAAATCTTATGAGCAAGTCTGGGCATGCTCAGAGAAGAAAGAACACAAAGAAAGCAAACCAACACATGACATCACTTCTGAAGTAGAATTCTGTTGGACGACAAAATTCGTGTGCAGTCTAGGCACATTCCAACCAACAGACACCACTCTGGACAAAAGACGGATGACCGGTCGGCGGAAATTGGTTGCGTCTGTACGAGGGAGGCTTTAATGGCAAGACCCAACGTGATCCTCACCATCAAAAAGCCTACTACATCAAAGGACAAGGCACAATCCCACAAGCTGGAAAACCTCCCAATAGACAAAAAAACAAACCACTTCACCTACCTAAAATTGTCATTCTTTCCTTCCAGACCAATAATTGTGAGTGATGCTGGACACTGGGAATATTGGTTGCCTTTATCCAATCGTTAGACCCCATTTACATGAATGCACCGTAGTAAAACCAGAGTCAATGAGGACTAAGGCCAGGTGTGCAGTATAGACTGGGTGCTGCAGAGAGGGCTTCTTAAAAGGCCAGCAAGTTGCAGGGGATACCATTGACATCCTCTTATATAAATAGCAAAGGTTATAATCTGTTACAATGTATAGGTCTGGGGTGGCTGAAATAATTCCATTCTAACCTTTTCTTGCATTCCGATGCAGAAACGTCACTAAGAAGTGCAACAAACAGATGGCAACTTGTATCCTCTCCCAGAGATCTGGAATATTCTGACTGCCTGGGCTGGAGGTAAATACATTCACCTGAATGCACTTCATGGGTCCATGAGATCAGAACATAGGTTGAAAAAATACACAAGTCCATCTGGCTCAACCAATAAAAAACAAGAAAAAAAAAAAAAAAAGTAAAGAAAACCCAACCATAAAATCCCATATACACAATTCTATACTCGCAGTTGATCCAGAGGAAGGCGAAATAAACCAGACAAAAAAAAAAAAAAAATCACACTGATTGACATTACTGTCCATGTCCAGAGTTTAACTTTAGAGATCCTCCTGAACCATATTCCAATTTTTAATAACAATGTTTCTGTAACTTTACTAGTAATTTTTTAAATCAATGTCATTAGAATTCCCTGTTACAAGTAGATGCAAACCCAGTACCAAAACGCTTATATAAATTTAACATATTAAAACTTTTTTTTTTGCTATCTGTGCCCCATTGGGGAGATTTCCCTTCACTTCCTGTCCCATAACCAAATAGGAAGTTATATTTTTAATAACGAACAAACATATACTTACCTGCTTTGTGCAATCGAATTGCACAGGGCGGCCTGATCCTCCCCTTCTCGAGCTGCCCGCCGGTGCTCCTGGCCCCTTCTCTATGTCCAGTGCCCCCATGGGAAGCCCTCCCAAGCCCGCTGCTGTGTCTATTGATACAGACAGCAGGACCAGGCCCCACCCCCGGCTCCTTCGTCACTTGCTTTGATTGACAGCAGTGGGAGCCAATGGCGGTTCGTATTGCATTCCTGTTCAAATAACATGCGAGTTGTGCGACAGTGCGGTTTGAGACATTATTCTGTATTGCTCAAATCACACTGAATCCACACCAAAAATGTGCAGGCCCCTTTTTTTGTTCACACCCTTGCAATCCGATTGTGCCAATCACACTGCGTTTTGGGCTGTCGTCAACTTCTCTTCTCCCCGCTGGCACTCCTGACTCCTCCTCCCTCTCCAGTGCCCCCATGGGAAGTGCTCCGGGGCCCTGCTGCTGCGTCCATTGACACAGGCAGCAGGACCCGACTCCCTCCCCCCAGCTCCTTCGTCACTGGCTTTGATTGACAGCAGTGGAAGCCAATGGCTCCCGGTGCCCCAACAAAGCTAGCAAGACCCAGGAGTGAGCTAGAGAAGAGCTGCAGATGTGCACAGTGCTGGATCGAATGAGGGCTCAGGTAAGTAAGAGTGAGGGGGGGGGGGTGGGGGGCCAAAACCGATGCCTAAACATTTTTTACCTTAAGGAATGCAAATGTTTGGGCTTTAGAACCAGCTTTGATTTCAGCCATTTCTATATACAGGTGCTTAGGCGATATTGCCTGTTGCCATATGTCGCATTATCTTGTTTTGACCTCTATTGATGGGTAAGGATGTTAATATGTGGTTCTCGTGGGTATTTCCTTGTTCCTCTTCCCCTGCCCTGTCCTTCAACTTGTTTGAAGTCCTCCCCCCATTTGATCCGCTGCAGCTTTGATCCCCTACATTTTTTTTTCTCTCCCATCCCCTCTTTTATTATTAATATATATATAGTTTATCATTCCCCCCCCCCCCATGTCTGTGCATTTTCCTTTTGTTTTTAAGTTTTTTGGTCTAATGTATTGATGTACTAATTTTTTGGGTATATTTATAATTGAAGGACTATATGTATAATGTATACTTATATGTACTGTTGTCTATCTTAGATTTTATGAGACTTTGCCATTTTGTCTGACATGTTTATATGGACTGGATCTTGAAGAAGCTATTGTAGCGAAATGCGTCGATCCACAAACAGACTGTGTTGATGTATTTTAGACATACACTGTGAGATTTCTACGACTAGAGTATTTTATGTATATATGTAAACATGCAATGTGGTGTCCTTTTATCTTAACCACTTGCTGTCTGCTCACTAGAGCACTACTGCGGCAAAGTGGCTCGATAACGTCTGACGACGTAGACCTACGTCGCCAGACATTCCCCTTTCTCGGCAGCACCGCCGGAGGCTCGCTCCCGCTGTATTCAGTCACAGCGGGAGGCGGGCCAGGGGAGGAGCAGCGGCGATCACCGCTGCTCTTCCCCGATCATCGGGGAATCAAGTGTGGAGATCCGCCTGCTTGTGTAAACAAAGCGGGCGGATCTCCTAAGTGACAGGCAGGGTCAGATTGCAGGGTGCAGCATAGCTGAACATGTGATCTGTCCTTGTGTCACACAGTCACCTCCCCCCACACACGTCAGTAAGCACCAGGCATACATTAACCCCTCCCTCTCCAATAAAATTAACCCCTTCCCTGTGTCATTTTTACAGTAACAGTGCATATTTATAGCACTGATTACTGCAGTAATGTCACTGGCACCCCCAAAAGTGTCAAAAATGTCAGTCAAGGGTCCGATCTGTCCGCCGCAATGTCGCAGTCCCGCAAAAAAAAAAATCGCAGCTCGCCGCCATTACTCGTTAAAAAAAAAAAACACCAAAAATGACAGAAATCTTTCCCTTAGTTAGTAAACGCAATAACTTTTGCGCAAACCAATCAAAATACGCTTATTGTGATTTTTTTTACCAAACATAGGTAGCAGAAAACAAATTGGCCAAAAATTTTAAAAAAAATTAGATTTTTACATTTTGGGGGGGGGGGGGGGGATTTCATATAAAAAAAATGTGAAAAATATTGTTATTTTTTCAAAATTTACGCTCTTTTTTTGTTTATAGCACAAAAAATAAAAATTGCACAGGTGATCAAATACCACCAAATGAAAGCTCTATTTGTCGGGAAAAAAGGACGTAAATTTTGTTTGGGTACAGCGTCGCACGACCGCGCAATTGTCAGTTAAAGTCACACAGTGCCGAATTGCAAAAAGTGGCCCAGACGTAAGACAGCAAAATCCTCCGGTGGTAAAGTGGTTAATAAATATGTTACAATTTTTTGATATGTGGTCCTTACTATCTATGTTTAGGCACACTCAAATCCCCATCTCCAGAGCTTGGTAGATTCTTTCTCCCTATTGTCTCCTCCCCCCCCCCCCTCCCCTTCCCTACATACCCTGCTAGTCGCCTACCAACCTGGTTCTATAATTTACCTAGGCTTTTGAACCACTTTAAGCTTTTAACATTTTCATTCAGTATAGAAAACCCAAAAAGGCTGTGGTTTCCCTTTAGGGAAGTTTGCACACTTGTTTCCCATTGGTAATACAATAATCCTGGTTAAAAAAACGTTATCATGTAATGAATCTAAATGAAAGCAGAGGGAGATTTGTGTGAGAACAGCAGTTGTGCAATCGTCAAATATTTCCACAGATAATAAAACGCCGGGGCTCAGACATAATGAGGAACAGCCAGAGACACGTGAATTAACATCTCTAAAGCACATTAGTGGCGGCTGCATACAATGTTCTTACATCTTATCTTCCCTGATATTTACATACGGAGATTGCACGGTCTATTCTGTGGATTAAGAAGATCTGAGACCAAACTGGGGGTGGGGGAATGTATGTGGCAACAAACCACATGCCTAAACTTTTAATTAGCTTATTGTTGTGCTATGGCCGCATACAAACCAGCTAATTAGCTGCGGTCAGTTTCTATGCGGCTAAAACTCCCCAAGAAATACAACCCTGGATGCACATTGGCTGTGTCCAGTGTCAGTTGGAAGCACTATTTGTATGTCACCGCTCGGATGAGCACCTCAACACACTGTGCCAATAGACGTGCAGTGCAGCAATACCAACAATGCACGCTACGCCCTGAGCGAAAGTTCCCCCCCCCCCTCCCTCCCTGCAATCTTCTGGTACATGTCAGAGGTCCCAGAAGATTGCCGGCCAATCATGATGCGTAGCGCAACTCGCGCATGCGCAGTGCGTACCCAGCTGTGAAGCGGAAAAACTGTCACAGCCGGGTGCCCACACCAGTGATGCCGGCGCCGCATACAGAGAGGGAGAAGAGCGAGGCTTCGGGCGGCCGCATCGCTGGACCGTTGGACAGGTGAGTGTGTTTAGGCTGGAACTCCGCTTTAAGAAGTAATGGCATTGAAAATGCGTCCTGCATTTTGTGGCATAAGGCTCCATTCCCACTTAGGCAATTTGAATCGCGGGCGCAATCGCCACGATTCTTCCCACAATTCCAAATCTTGGCAAAACGCGGGACACCTTTGTGATGCCATTACTTTTTAATGGCAACCCCAATGGCGGTATGACTTTGCTGCATGATAAATCGCGCTGAAATCACTGCAAAATCGCAACGCGTGAAGCTTGTCACTCAAAAAGGAGCAGGAGCTTCTTTTGGGCAACAACGTCGTGCATTGCCACCATTGCAGTACGTTTTTTTTTTTGCGGCAAAGTTGCACCGTGATTGGGGTGCCATTAAGAAGTAATGGCGTCGCAAATACGTCTCGTGTTTTGCCGGGATTTGGAGTCGTGGGCAGAATGATGGCGATTCCGCCCTTTATTTAAATCGCCTAGATGTGAATGGAGGCAAGACTCCATTTACACTTATGCAGTTTGCTTTTGAACATTTCTGCAGTCCTTTTTGCTGTACGTTTTGCATTTTTGCACACGCAATTTTACTCTAATTTGCCATGATTTAAGTTTTGCTTTTTTTATGTTTTTTTTTTTCTTGGCTAAGTTTAACGGCTTCTCCTCCAATTTCATTGCGTGACCGCGTGTTTTCTTATACTCCCTGAGACTGAACAGTTTCCTCCCTATGCTGGAATCACCATTTAGGTATTTCTATATCACTATCATATTTTTTATATCCCAAAAGGAAAGAAAAAAAAAAAAAAGTTTGCTGTAACTGATTATAAGGTGTAAACTGAAGTTTGGCTTCAATTTGTTAGTGTATCTATATCTACTAGTCCATCTAACACTCCCCTCCTCCAAGGCTGACATTACTGCTGTCTGCTGTGCCCCCTGTTCTCCTTCATCCAGAGTGGGGGCGCTCTAATACAGAAGGTGTGTTACTGGCCAGATCACCAGGTGAAAACAGAGGGGGAAAAAGCCAAAGAAAACAAAACAAATGCAGCCATCACATCTAATGATTGGTAAGCTGCAATATACTGGATTACATTTTTTGTTTTGGGTTTAAACCCATGTTCGCACCGGTGCAATTTGTCATGTGTTTTGACATGTCCAAATCGGCGGCGGGAGGGGGGGATGTCCCCTCCTGCTCGTTGGGATAACAATCGAGCAGCTGCTGAGCCGCATCGGCTGTTACTTCCTGAAAGCCGACCGCCGGCTCTAAAAAACCGGGGTGATGCCTGCAGCTGCATACCATCCCGGTTCAACCACTTCTTCAAGCCGACGTACGGGTACGTTGGTTTGCGGGAAGTGGTTAAAGGGATGAGGTGGCAACCCTACCCAGGATTCTCTGGCAAGAGGAGGAGAAGAGGCATCCATCTTGTCTGCTGAGGAGAGTTTAGTCCCCACAAGGCAGGAGAAGAGACTGGACCTAGGGGAGAGGTGTTGCCTCCTGGGTCAGTCCACCATGTTGTTTCAGGCATTCACAGCCAGTTGGGGACATCCAGCTTGAGAGAGGGGGGGATCCCAGGTGCATATCCAGGCGCACCTGCACCGATGGCGTGAAGTGTTCCAGTGTGAGGTGACCAGTCGGGTTACCAGAAGAGCCTGACATTAGTTTGGGCATTGACCACAGGATTGGTGAGAGGGCACTTACCCATCTGCATGAAACAAGGACACTGCACACAGACAGAGTTACTTCACTTTGCCCTCACTTGCCAGAACCTTGGTCTTATTGAAGCCTTGTTAAGCAGTCACAGTGTCTGCCTTGTTATCCGGATATGGTCAGCATACTACAGGTACACCTTGCCAAGCAGGAGTTCTAAATGCACCAACTAAAGTGGCTAGCCGAATATACAAGGCCTCCATCCTTCTTCCAAGGGACTGAAGTTACTGGTGCCATACGGGCATGCACAAACATACTCAGGGCTTTGTATATGTAGTGTATGTGTGGGGTAGTCTGACTTGGGAGTTAAGCCACTAAGCACTGAATTAGGTACAGTGTTTGTAGTTAGGCATGTAGGTGTTAAGGGATAGAAGAAAGAGGTCTGACATAGGAGAAAGTCATTCTTCTGCTCTCCTCCTGCCTGGACTCATAGCGCCAATTTAAGTAGAGGTAGCCAAGCTTTTGCAAGGTTATTATTGTAGTACTGCCCCCTTGAGGACTGCTGGATTTCACACTTCCAGGTCCCCCTGGGTTACCAATAGCAACTTTAACATTCACAGTCTGTCACTTTACTTCTTGGCTCAGTCAATAATCCATCCCGGGGTATGTAATGGTTTTGTATTTTATTTTGTAAATTAGGGATGGGAGAAGGGAATAGTGGGATACTCTAGATTAACATAGTTGCCAACATTTAAAAAAAATTTACAGGGACACTTTGCATCACAGCTATCAATTACCACACCCACTTCCATGAAGCTCCGCCCACTCTGCATAATTAATCTCGCCTATTTATCCGATTATAGAGTCTACTCCAATATAGAGAGAATTACAGGAAATTAAAAAAGGGAATTTCAAATTTAAGGCCACAGTAGCAGAGTTGGAATAAGTCTCCCATTCAGCTGCACTACTTCTGGGTAACATTTACGGGCATCCTGATTTCCAGGCACTTCCAGGGACAAAATAAATTACGTGGGACAGGCTCCTATTTGCAGGGACAATCCCAGGAAAAAATGGACAGTTGGCAAGTATGGATTAACTATTCACAAAATAGAGGACTTCTAACTTTTGGTAGAGCCAGGCTGTTAATCCACCTTGCCACTTAGGTGGGTTCAGGGTTAAGTCTCTTTCCAGATGACTTGATGAACTAAATTATCTTCAGGACACTATCCTAGTATCCTCTTTCTTGACTGCCGACATCCGTCCGCTGACTATCCTACTCTTGGGGTCCCCCCCCCAGGTCAGGCCCCTTGACACGATCCCCTGTACTCACGATACTGTTTTTTTCCAGGGTCTCCAGTTTCTCCCCCTCAGTCAGCTCTCCTGGACCTCTGGGTTCAGCTTTGTTCCTGCTGGCCCTCAGGACGACCTCCTGACGCCACGTGCCACTGCTACAGAGGAGGAGGCAGCTGCCACCCTCCTTTCAGGACTCTGCTCACCAGCCAAAGACCTCGCAGCACATGTTCTCCTGGCTTTTATTCAGTATCCCAGAATGCACCGAGACAGCCTGTCCCTGCCAATCACCAGGACTGTATCAAAGCCTATGTTCATTGCCATTGGTCAGGTTTCCTCCCACTGTCCAACATGCCTCCCTATTGGACCAGTGTGAAACTCTCTCTAGACACAATGAATCACATACTGAGCACAATGAGCAGACCTAACTCACAGATCCTGCTCTCTGGTAGGCAGAAAGCAATATAGATTTGCCTGCTGCTCCTCTGATAGGCAGACAGAGCCAAAAACGATACTCTCTCACTAGCACCTACCTAGGAGGGCGCTACAATATATTGTGGTTTATTGTTGTTTGAGTGCTTGCCTCTGCTTCTGGGGTAATTTACGGTTGTGGAATCCCTTAGAAGCAGCCTGATATAATACATCAGTTGTGGTTCTCTAGCCAATTCATTCTGTTATTTGTACCTTTTGTACAGAAACTTTATAGTAAAGACATCTCCGTGTTTTATCATAATGTGTGTGTTTTTATTGGTCTTTGCACTTACACTATTGCCAGGTGTGCCAGAGGGGCGGAGATTGTTCTTGGGATTGATAGGCTGAGTACAGAACCAATCATTAGACGGCTCCTGCGGTGGTAGTGCTATATAAGTGAAGTCACACAATTTAAAAGCTGCATTCAGTGTAAATGGGTATGTGACGGTACTCACCGTCACTGGGAGTGAAAGACAGATACTTAATGGCTTGGATTGCTTCAAATGGGGTCTGTGTTTACTTATGATAATGTGTATTGAACTTCAATGTCAGAGACAGGCTCTCCCTATTGTTTGTGTATTGAGGTGAGACGTGTATTCTGTTAAGCCTGTCTGTTCCATTTTTAAATGTTAATGAACTCACATATTGTTCTGTCTGGATAGCTAGATAATTAGTTCAGGTTAATTCTATTTCTGTGTACAATATCATCTGCATATGATAATGTAATCAGGCAACCCCTGACCTGTGCGTGGTAATCTGATCAGGAGGGGGGTATGCTCATGTGTGTATAAATTGAGTGTGAAACTGTTCAGTACAGGAGAAGGTTCCAGTACAAGCTAAGTTGTCGGCTAGCTTTGTATGGGGGCGGCTGGAAAATCTGATATCTATGTTCACGACTGGGAGGAAGCCGTATACTGAGGGAAGTCCACAAGTACAGTGTGGGTTGTGGTTCCGTTACAGGTGCTAATGCTGCTTTAAGGCCCCTTGCACACAGTGACTGTGTCTAGCTGCTGTGTGAACATGGGAGGGACAGGTGCAGCATTAAGCCCTGCTGCCTGCAGCCTGCCAAAGTCCTGTACTGAGTGATGCCTGCGTTTAGGGTTGTACGTGTGCAGGGATGAATGCACAAAATGCAGGTCTTCTGTGTTCCGAGCATTTATCACTGAATGCACAGGGCCCTAAACGCAGGCACCAGTCAGTACAGCATTCAGCCCCATGCAGCCGCAGCATGCCATAAGTTTTGACAAGCTGCAGGCAGTGGGGCTACACACAGCACCTGTCCTTCCTGGGTGCAATAAAACTCCATGAGGAACTCACATCAGCCGGACTGCCCCGTGTGCAAGGGCCCTTTATCACTCTTCCTTGTTTTTTTGCCCTCGCTATTGCTGGAGGGTACTCTATTAACAGTGCAAACTGCTCCCCGCAGCCTCTCATCTCCGGAGAATTCACAGTTTCAGCAGCAAATGCAAACTTTTCTTTTCAAGATTTAGTCAGATCCGCAGAGGATCTGGTAAGCAGCAATTAAAACACACGCAGGCTGAAAACTTAATTTTTTTATTATTAATGTCAACATAAAAAGCTCTGTGTTTTTTTGCTAATTAAGCCGTTGCTTTGAAGCAGCCAGCAGCCACACAGAGAAAGCAGGGGAGATTATACCGTGCCGGATCCCCGGAGAAGCCGGGCTGCTGCTGACATAAAATACATTAACTCTTTCAATCTAAGACAGCTTTGTAAATTCAGAAAAAAATCACTCTTGAAGGGAAACCGTCCTTATAGAAATAGGCAGAAGATTTGTTTTTGTCTCGTTAGGTTCTGGTGCCCAGTAAGGTAAGTGCATACTGATCAGGGTTAATTTAAACTTAGATGAAGTGTTAGGGTCAAGTTAAAAGAGAAGTATGGGGTTCGTATTTTTTTTAGAATTATACCTTCCTAGGTGGATGCTGCATCTGTTCCCTGCCGGGTCTAGGACTGAGTACCGAGCAATCAAACACAGCTGATCGCTCAGTCCTTAGGGCTCCCCTAGCAGAGAGCTGGTGACTGTCACTGGAGCACTGGGTTGTGGAGGGGCGGGGACAGGGGCGGGAGCGGTCAGCTCTCAGCCTCTCAGCTCACTGAGAGGCTGAGCCCGGGGCAGGTCCAGGCATGTGGGAGGATCCTGTCTTCATTGTCACAATCTTGCGCAAGCCTGGACTGGCTCTGTGACATCAGCCGACAGCGGGCTTCA
The DNA here is from genome assembly GCF_965119305.1 of Pelophylax lessonae. Classification (NCBI taxonomy): domain Eukaryota; kingdom Metazoa; phylum Chordata; class Amphibia; order Anura; family Ranidae; genus Pelophylax; species Pelophylax lessonae. The sequence continues at coordinate 20,202,176 of NC_138775.1, read as the reverse complement.
GTCTGCTGTAAACACAGGAGTGCAAAACAAACTGCACTCCTGTGATCCACAGAAGTACAGTCAAACTTCCATTCAAATCCATCCCCATAGACTTGAATGGAAGGAGTTTAAATGCTTCAACTCCTTTCAAACTCAACATGAAGCGTCAATTTTGAAACCAAGCGACGCTTAACGCTTCATGTTTTGATAATGAGATCAGCTCTGTGTGCTGTCCAGTGTCCATATTATCAACTTTAAAGGCGCACGAGGAGTGTTAAAAATGCCCCTCAATCGGCTGCTTTCACTGCCAGTGTGAACTTAGTTCCTGTGAGCGGTTCCACCAGCACTCTGTTTTTCCATCAGCGTTCGGATATGAAGGAGGTTGGCGCCAATTCTCCTGCTACCACGCCGCCAGGAGCATACGCGCCCCCCCCCCCCCACCTCTAGAACGGCTGCGTGGCGCTTGGAGCCCTTCAGGTACACACTTGTGGTTCAGTTTCTCTATTTTTTTACTGGTCTATCGCCACTCAGTTTTTCTCTGTATCTGTATGTGTCCTTAGTTTTCTCACAGGTAGTCCTTTGCCTTCAAGTAATAAAGCAAATCTCCTGCGCTCAAGTAGAATCTGACGGAGTAGAGAGAGGTGCACTTCAAGCTCAAGTGGTAAAAAAGCTACTGGTCTTGCTGCCCCCTCAGGATCAAGGGTATCCAGAACCAACTTGGAGAAAAGACAAAAAAAAGAAAAAAGAGGGCGCACCGACCTAGTGCATCACCACTAAAACCATTTATTAAAATATTAAAATATGTACAGAATACTCACAAGACTGGTGTGATAGTACACACATCAACATTGCATATACAATCTCCAAGGTAGCCAAGGACCCATATGTAGCAAATAGGCATGCAGATGGTCGCATGGGGCTGCTTTGGCTGGGCTGATGCGTTTCAGGGGCGAACCCCCTTCCCCCTTCCACATTTCTCTGGCTCTGAGGAAGGGGGTTCGCCCCTGAAACGCGTCAGCCCAGACACAGCAGCCCCATGCGACCATCTGCATGCCTATTTGCTACATATGGGTCCTTGGCTACCTTGGAGATTGTATATGCAATGTTGATGTGTGTACTATCACACCAGTCTTGTGAGTATTCTGTACATCTTTTAATATTTTAATAAATGGTTTTAGTGGTGATGCACTAGGTCGGTGCGCCCTCTTTTCTTTTTTTTTTGTCTTTTCTCCCAGTCCTTTGCCTTCACCTGGTTATTACCTTGGTACTTTTTACCTATTCACCTCATTCACCTTTTCAACACAACACTGTGCTTTTCACTTTCTCCACCCCAGTGGCTTGTTTTCAACCCAGGCCACCTACTTCTTCCAACACTTTTTTTCCTGTCTTCACTTTTTTTGTTCTGTTCCTGTTCCCTGCTCTTATACACACTCCCTGTCATCTACATCTACCTTTCACTCACTCTCATCCACCATCGTTTTCCTTTTCAATTCACCCACAACGCATGCACTTACCTTGCTGCACGGTTCATTTTCCCTTTGGTCCATTGCTGGCTTTTGGTTCTATACTCCGGTCTCCCACTACCCATCACTTACCTACCATATTATTCCCTACCATTCTTTATACATATCACTGTATATATTTAATTTCATATTTATAGATATAATACGGTACGGGCATTTGTCCCGCCAGTGATTATGGGTTCCCTATTGCATTTTCTTCTTTTAACCTCACGTGCGCCTGTTATGGCCCCCTCAGCTCCCGGGATAGACGGTTCTCGAGGAACCTTCACCGCAGGTCGTATTAGGCTACAGCTTGGACTAATTTGTAAGGATCAATGCATTTGGTTGACTTTTTCCCAACAATACTTTAATACTTGCATTATTTTTATATTTTTACTTTTATATATTTTGTTTATAGATTGTCGATTGTGCCAGCTCCTGAGGAAGTGTACTATACATGAAACGCGTAGAGCATTATGGATACAATCTTTCTGTACATCATGTATTTTTTTTTATATTTTTGATACTGTATCATGCATTTTTTGTTCTTACCCAGTCATCAAATATTGTATGTTTTTCAACATGCTTTGGTCAATTGGACCATTTTCAATGCATCCACTGTCTAATTGATGTTATTTTTCTACCATCCTTTGCATATAATTAAACTAGTCCACATTTTTGATTTTATCTCATCATGTGTATTGGTTAATTTTGCATAATTTTTACTTTGTATACCATATGGTCATGTTTGTTGCACACACCTCACTCAAAGTCCCAAACCTTCCCTCTTTTTCTTCGATATAGGGATGGAGATGCAAATGTTTTTCGCAACCTCACACAAAGTCCCACCTCCCCTTCCTTTTTAACTAAATTCATTCACAGAAAACCATGTATGAATGAAGTTGCTGTGTGGGTAAGGTCCTGCATGGCATTGGCAGTGCTGTTTTTGAATTGTAATGGCAGGGGGTGGGGGATTTAGGGGAGTGCAGGCAGGCGCTGTAACGTAAGATGTTACAAAGTGAACTTAGCCTTTAATTACGAGGATCAGGACCCCATATTTGAAGGGCTGGGTCTGGGCCGGGCCAACCTGTGAAGTAGGCATGATGGGCTGACCCCCTACATATTTAGAAGTGGGGGTCTGGGCGGGACCAACCTGTAAAGTAGGCATTATTTGGGTGTACCCACACAGAAGGTGGGCAGACAAAATGCAGCCCATAGTGTTGGTAAGTATGTTATACAGTATGTCTAAAAGAGGGAGCCCCCTGATTTTGTAAAGTCTTCTTTGTTCCTCCCTGTAGAGTGGGAGAGTCCTTCTTTGAGTGTCCACTTTGCTGCCTGGAGATGTGGACACTTCTCACTGGCTGTTCATTGGCGGGATGGGAAAAAGGGATGGTAGGGATTTAATTTTTGCCCAAAGATGAGATTTTTGTAAAAATGCTAAAAATCGGCTTTTTAGCATCTACATGTTATAAGTCAGATGTGCATTCGGAATCGCACTGACCAACCAATACCCTAGAATCTGGTAATACTAAATCCCATATATTATTAATTTTGATTGCTTTGACTCCATGGTTAAACCCTTGTGGTCTATAAATAAACAGGGCACATTTAGTTTGTGTTTCCGCCGCTGTTTCCTGTGTTGTGTAACAGTCGCTTTAACACTTACACAATGTGACACGCTTAGCGGGAGCTGAAAATCTCATGTATGCGTCTGTTTAGTTTTATTGTAAGCAATATCCACAGGTCAGTAACCCATCCAATCGGATCAGCGTCAGCGCTGCTTGCGAGGTGACATGAGTGCAGAAGAATCCTTGTTGTCAGGCGTACAGGTATAGAAAGATAATCAAAATATACAAACAAATAGGCAATAAAAATACATTATAAATGTGAAATTCGATTTCAATATATAATCCTGAAGGGGATTGTTTTTGTATTTGTTGAGGGATTATATCTGAACTAAAGGCAAGCAGCTTTTGGTACATATTTGGTAACTTGACAAAATCCTCTTCAGGCATTCTTTGGGATTTTTTTTTTTTTAACCCCTACCAGAAAGCATAGCCACGTCCCTGACCCTTTCTCCACTGCAGATAAAGCAACACAGCTTGATCAAGGACCAGCCCCAACGTATGAATGGAGAGCAAAGGGATGGTGCCATAGTAAAGAGAGGCCCGGAGTAAAGGAGAGAAGAGACATGGACGGAGGGCCCGCATGACAGGGGTTAAAGGGGTTTGGGACAAGGAGGGGTTTTTAGCCCAGTACTATAGAAAATATAAGTGTTGGGACTTTTAATTTGTGTTTTGGCCAGGAAGGGGCGGAGCTACAGGGAGAGGTCAAGCTAGGGGCCTCAGGAAGTCTTCAGTCAGAGGAAAGCTGCATTGGAGAATATTTCCCACCCTCCCTCCCATTTTCTTGTATTTTCTTGTTTTTTCTGACTTTTGGTTTTGTGGTCCACCGCCCTTGTTTTTGTTTTAACAGAGGCTTTCTTCTTTTGGGGTGTTTCTTTGTCATGGCAGCAAGCGGGGTACAAGGTCCTGGTAGGTTAGTATGGTGCAAACTTATACTTGGTAGGGACCCGTCTGAGGTACGGCTCCCAGATGGTGCAAACTTATACTTGGTAGGGACCCGTCTGAGGTACGGCTCCCAGATGGTGCAAACTTATACTTGGTAGGGACCCGTCTGAGGTACGGCTCCCAGATGGTGCAAACTTATACTTGGTAGGGATCCGTCTGAGGTACGGCTCCCAGATGGTGCAAACTTATACTTGGTAGGGATCCGTCTGAGGTACGGCTCCCAGATGGTGCAAACTTATACTTGGTAGGGACCGGTCTGAGGTATGGCTCCCAGATGGTGCAAACTTATACTTGGTAGGGATCCGTCTGAGGTATGGCTCCCAGATGGTGCAAACTTATACTTGGTAGGGATACGTCTGAGGTATGGCTCCCAGATGGTGCAAACTTATACTTGGTAGGGATCCGTCTGAGGTATGGCTCCCAGATGGTGCAAACTTATACTTGGTAGGGACCCGTCTGAGGTACGGCTCCCAGATGGTGCAAACTTATACTTGGTAGGGATCCGTCTGAGGTACGGCTCCCAGATGGTGCAAACTTATACTTGGTAGGGATCCGTCTGAGGTACGGCTCCCAGATGGTGCAAACTTATACTTGGTAGGGATCCGTCTGAGGTACGGCTCCCAGATGGTGCAAACTTATAGCTAGATGGCGCCCGCACCGGAAGTGACTAGTCGGAGGTCATGAGGTACCTCATCACTTCCGGTGGGACCGCGCTTATAACGCCGAGCGGAATTTGGCACAGACAGGCCACGACTAATGGCGCGGCTGTCTGTTACCAATCAACCGGAGCATATGAGGTAAGTTTTGCTACAAACGATCTCCCATCTGTACGGCAATAATGGCATTTATCTTTCACAGTTTCTGCTGGTTACATGTGTTTTCACCTTCTCCTCTAAACACTCACTCTTTGGGTAGATTCCTAATCGGATACTTCCTCTAGTTCACTCTCATTAATTTTGCACATTCTTAACCTTTTTTGGTTACCATCGGTCTGCACCCGGTCTATAACTATATGTTATATCTATATCCCTCACATGGTGTCTGTGCACCCCTGGCTTCATCAACCCCTCTTATCTCTCTGCCTTATCACTCTATGTAGCTCTCTGTTTTCTTTCACAGCCTAAGCATGATCTTTTCACTGCTATCGCCCTACTATTGGAGAACGTGGGTAACGTACCTATATACACCTGATTTTAGTATCATGTGGGATTTTTAGTAACTAGCTTCTTCCTTTTATGGAATGCTGGTTTTTTCAGATTTACTCCCGTTCGACCGAGCTCGGTCCGGTTCCTGTTAAAGTAGCGGGATCAGGTGTGGCTGGACTTTGTAGTTCAGGGTTATTACCCGTCATTGGATGGATCGCTATGATCCCTGATACACGGACGCTGATATGACTGCTTTGCTCTAGATACAACTTGTGGTGAGCCCTATTACACTGTAATTCCTATATCTGATTGTAATTAACTTGGTATATTTTTGTAAACTGACTGTATGTTATTCATACTTAGAACCAGTAGAGGTCACCATTCCTGTATTGTCCCAGAAGAAGCCTCTCGGCGAAACATGTTGGACACGAGTGACCCCTAGCACCTTTCAATGGTTCTATATACATTTAAGTATCTTTGCGATATCAAGATGTATCACTGTATGTGACTGTTTTTATGAATTTGTAATAAAAATCATTATTTTATCTTGTTTTTGAATGATTTATCTTAAACATATACCCTCACAAGCCTCACCCTTAAAATCCCATCATCTTGGTTCACGCCCACCTGCAGCGGTTACTCTGGGGCACAAATAGAGTCCGCAGGGTTAGTGATACCATTTTATTTTTTCTTGTTCTATGTATCAATAGGGATGTGGTGTTGGCTTGCTGGGTACATTGGCCAGTTTAGGCATGGCACCTTCCTTTTCGTGCAAACTTATACTTGGTAGGGATCCGTCTGAGGTACGGCTCCCAGATGGTGCAAACTTATACTTGGTTGCGGGCCAATATCATAACAGCGCATGCGCCGTTCTGACACCTGCCGGGCTTAGGAAAGCTTGTACAGTTATGTGATGGCGCCGCCTGGCGTCATTTTTAAATCAAAGGTGCTCGTTCTCGGCAGCACCTCACCAGTGCCGGCCGCCACAGCAGAGCAGAGAAGGACCCCTGAAGAGTGAAGACACATTCACAGACATGAAGGTAGGTAGGATGAAAGCAAGAATCTTATGTGCAAAAATATCTGGTAACATGACATGTGAATAAAGTGTGAAATGTGCTCAGGTGTGACCATAGAAAAAATTTAATATGTAAATATAAATAAAGTGCATGGTGTAAATAAGTATGATAAAACCTAATTATACCAGATAGTATAGTATTATACCAGATAGTATAATTAGGTTTTATCATACTTATTTACACCTTGCACTTTATTTATATTTCCATATTACATTTTTTCTATGGTCACACCTGAGCACATTTCACACTTTAGAATTGCAGGGAATTGTGATGAGAATTTTAAACTTTATGCAGAAGTAGTGCAGCTGAATGGGAGAATTATTCCAACTCTGCTACTTTGGCCTTAAGTTTGAAATTCCCTTTTAAATTTTCTGTAATTCTCTTGTAGCACCCTACAGGTAGGTGCTAGGTAAAGTATAATGGGCCTCGGCTGCCTAACAGCAGGGCTATGATTTTCTTCTGGGCTATTATTTCTCCCAGGTGTGGCTGTTGAGACTGGGGAGTCTCCCCACTGTGCTCCATGAGAGGGTTCTCATTGGGCAGTGGAGGAAACCCAATCAATGGCACATTCAGACCTGTATCTACCCCAGAAAGGCAGATTCTGCTGCACAGCATTCTGGGAGTGGGTATAAGTTTGAGGGGAGTGCATGACTCAGCATCTTTGGCGGGAAGCAGAGTCCCAGGAGGGAGAGTACGGCTGTCTCTCCTCCTGTGATAAGGATCGGGTGTCCCAGGCGGCTTGCCTGAGGGGACAGAGATTAGTGCTGAGCTGCAGAGAGGATCTGGTGTGCCGAAAACCAGCGGAGTAGAGGGGGTCCAGTTTCAGGAAAGCATTCCCAGTTCGTGAGTACTGCAAACTGCCCCCGGGGGTCTGCCTAGCTGATAGGGGACCACTCCGGTGAAGGTCCAAGGGATCCAGGAGCTAGCTAGCGGTAAAGGGGGTGCCAGTGTTGACCCTGAAGTGTAGAGGGGGTGCCTAGTGAGAGGACCCTGAAGTGTAGCGGGGGTGCCTAGTGAGAGGACCCTGAAGTGTAGCGGGGTGCCTAGTGAGAGGACCCTGAAGTGTAGAGGGGGTGCCTAGCGAGAGGACCCTGAAGTGTAGCGGGGGTGCCTAGTGAGAGGACCCTGAAGTGTAGAGGGGGTGCCTAGTGAGAGGACCCTGAAGTGTAGAGGGGGTGCCTAGTAAGAGGACCCTGAAGTGTAGAGGGGGTGCCTAGTGAGAGGACCCTGAAGTGTAGAGGGGGTGCATAGTGAGAGGACCCTGAAGTGTAGAGGGGGTGCCTAGTGAGAGGACCCTGAAGTGTAGAGGGGGTGCCTAGTGAGAGGACCCTGAAGTGTAGAGGGGGTGCCTAGTGAGAGGACCCTGAAGTGTAGAGGGGGTGCCTAGTGAGAGGACCCTGAAGTGTAGAGGGGGTGCCTAGTGAGAGGACCCTGAAGTGTAGAGGGGGTGCCTAGTGAGAGGACCCTGAAGTGTAGAGGGGGTGCATAGTGAGAGGACCCTGAAGTGTAGAGGGGGTACATAGTGAGAGGACCCTGAAGTGTAGAGGGGATGCCTAGTGAGAGGACCCTGAAGTGTAGAGGGGGTGCATAGTGAGAGGACCCTGAAGTGTAGAGGGGATGCCTAGTGAGAGGACCCTGAAGTGTAGAGGGGGTGCCTAGTGAGAGGACCCTGAAGTAAAGATGGGGTGCCTAGTGAGAGGACCCTGAAGTGTAGAGGGGGTGCCTAGTGAGAGGACCCTGAAGTGTAAAGGGGGCACCAGCGGTTGGGCCCTGAAGAGCTAAAGTGTACAGTGTGCAGTGTACAATGTTGAGAGTTGCAGCAGCACAAGTAGTTACAGAGAGCTACCTCAGTCAGTGAAGGGCAGGGGGGAGCTATATACAGAACTTTTGAGCTAACCAGAGTGTGAAGAGTCAGTTTGCAGTATAGTCCAGGACTCGTTGAGCTAACCAGAGTGTCAAAAGTCAAGTTCAAGAACAGTTTAGCAAGTGAGCATTTTTCAAGCGCCAACAAGCGTTGGTCGGCATCCAGCCGGCGTCAAGACAGCGCTGAAAGGCATTTTCTCTGCAAAGTGTCCCATTTGTACCTAGTTGAGCCAGAGGAGTATCCCACTCATTCCCTTCTCCCATCCCCACAATCAAAACATATAAACAAAACAAACCAAAGATGCCGGAATGGTCTTTGTCTCCAATCTCACACTTGGGTATTCAGCTTAAATGGGCTGAAGGTGTCACCGGTAACAATGGCAGACCCATATCAGGCCCAATGCCTGGAAAACCTGCTACACTCTCTTTAGTGAGTAGACCCTATAATCTGTTAGATAAGTAGGCGGAGATTAATTATGAGGAGTGGGTGGAGCTTCAGGGAAGTGGGTGTGGTAAGTAATTGATAGCTGTGCTGCAAAGTGTCCCTGAAATTTTTTTTTTTAAATGTTAACTATGTAAATGCACTTTTTTTTTTTTACCTGCAAATGCTGTCATTCTGAATTTTAATACAATGACTTATATTAGGCATAACCAGATAATAAAATATGGAAGTTTATAGCGAGTTCTTGATATGTGTTGGCAGGGCCAACTGCACTCCAGGTGTGACTTTGAATTATATGGTATTATTTTGGTGGATTAATTGAGTATATTAATAGATTTCCTTTCTAGTGTGTTGTATTGTTCTGGTGCCTAATTTCAGTGGACGTCTTTGTTTTATGGAGCATTTAGGTTGCTTGTATCTCTTTCCAAGAATCCCCGATCGCAAGTCACACCTGGCACACTGGATTGGCTCCAAGGATGTGGAAGTAGGCCATAATTCAGCTGTGGCTCTCCAGGAATCAGTTCAATTCCTTTCCATTATCCTAAGAGCCGAACGTGATGACTCTGCAGCTCAAAGCTGCTCCTCTCTGCAACTATTTTACACCAATAACCGCGGATAACACAAGTGAAAGAGGGGACTTCTGGGAAACACTATTTACTCCAGCTCCTGAGCAAGAGTTATTACTTATAATAATACTGTCAAGGAGAACTTTAGGCTAAATACAAAATGTAACCATACAGTGAGTAAACCTTAAGAATAGCTGCATATGCCATTTGCTTTTGCACCTCGAGGAAAAGATAACAATCTACATTCGATTTTGACCCACTAAATCTGTAAAGGCTCGCTTGGAACACAAGGAATTCTGTGCACGTTTAGGACCATCTGATGAAAAAAATAAACCCGCCCAAATAGTAATAACTACAGCACCTGGAGATGCTGCTGACACTTTGAAATTTAGTACAAGGACTTATTTTGGGCATAAGCTGATATTAGTGTGTAGCACCCTCCTAGTTTAGAGTAGGCTGATGGATAAAGTTTAGGTTCTCTGTAGTCAGTGGAGCAGGGGTGGATTGTTGGAGGCTGCTCAGTCTTTTACAGGCTGCTGCTCTGCTACTTCCCCTTGTCTTCTGGAGGCTTCTGGAAAAATAGTGTGAGGGTTTCGCGAACAGGCAGCCTGAATATTTATGGGACTCTAATCCCTGGGAAGGTGTGCACAGAAGGTGGAGGGAGGGCCCATAAATATTCTGAGGCCTTGGCAGCTAGAGGAGTGTTTCTGGGTTCAATCCTGCAAGAGGAAACCCCTGTGAAGAGGCTCTTCCCCCAGGGTAGCTATCTGGAAGGGTCTGTAGGAAGACACCAAGGCCCCAGCTAGCCTTAGCCCGGGGACCCATTCACAAGCTGAAATCCAAGGGTTTAATTGGGTCTACAGAAGCTCACTGAAGAGAGCCAGGAGGAAGTTGGTGGAAAAGAGTCAAGCTGTCCTGTGGAGGTGTGAGTCTACATCTCCATCACTGGGAACAGCCTGGTAGATATCAGCAGGAGGCAACCAACGATCCTGTGGCTAAGTGAGTAGCAACCCTATTGCTGAGGAGTTAGTGACTGTGTGTAGCTTTTAAACTCTGGAAGGAGAACAGGTCACTGTCAGCACAGAAAATCCTATGGAACATTCAGCAGTTGTGTAGTGCAGCCAGCAGTTTGTGAAGTGCAGTCAGGAATTGAGAAGTCCTCAAGGTAATTTCTGCAGTTTTGGGGCATATGATGGTCCCTACCCCTGTCCAAGTACATCGTTCCCAATAAAAACCCCAAAAAGATCCTCGAGCCAATGGAAGAATGAAGAAAATGCTGTCTATGCTTTTAACGTGGAAGTAGGACTAAATTCACCAGTGGCTCCTTAGGCAGTGTGCTACTATTGTATAGGGATTTATAGGGAATTCTGTCTTGATTAATTTACCTTCCGCACTATATGGCATAAAGTTTGTGGACACCTTAACATAACACCTACCAATATGGCCAAAACCGTGTGGACACCCGTAGGGTGAGGTCAGGTATCTCCAGTTAAGGGTACTGTTAGTGCTACGACATATAAAGATATTTTAGATGATTGTGCTCTTCCAGTCAGGGGTTAACAGTTTGGTGAAGGCCTTTTTTTTTCCGCCATGACTTTGCCCCTGTGCACAAAGGAAACCCCATAAAGACATGGCTTCAAAAGAACAGGTGTTTCAATGGGAGAATTTTCCTCTACTCCTCTTCTGGTGACAACTCAAAATTTTAGCATTTTCCTTCACTTTCTGACTCGGTGACAATGGTCACAAGCAAAAATAGAGAGGGTGAATAGTCAGAGACTGCAGACATGATACAAGAGATGGTCAGAGACTGCAGACATGATACAAGAGATGGTCAGAGACTGCAGACATGATACAAGAGATGGTCAGAGACTGCAGACATGATGCAAGAGTTGGTCAGAGACTGCAGACATGATACAAGAGATGGTCAGACACTGCAGACATGATACAAGAGATGGTCAAACACTGCAGACATGATGCTAGAGATGGTCAGAGACTGCAGACATGATGCAAGAGATGGTCAGAGACTGCAGACATGATGCAAGAGATGGTCAGAGACTGAAGACATGATGCAAGAGATGGTCAGAGACTGCAGACGTGATACAAGAGATGGTCAGAGACTGCAGACATGATGCAAGAGATGGTCAGAGACTGAAGACATGATGCAAGAGATGGTCAGAGACTGAAGACATGATACAAGAGATGGTCAGAGACTGCAGACGTGATACAAGAGATGGTCAGAGACTGCAGACATGATGCAAGAGATGGTCAGAGACTGAAGACATGATGCAAGAGATGGTCAGAGACTGAAGACATGATACAAGAGATGGTCAGAGACTGCAGACATGATGCAAGAGATGGTCAGAGACTGAAGACATGATGCAAGAGATGGTCAGAGACTGAAGACATGATACAAGAGATGGTCAGAGACTGCAGACATGATGCAAGAGATGGTCAGAGACTGAAGACATGATACAAGAGATGGTCAGAGACTGCAGACAGGATACAAGAGATAGTCAGAGACTGCACACATTCTGCAGAAGGCTTTCAGAGACTGGGAACAAGGAAACACAGATTATTATCAGCAGGGGCCCCAAGGGCTGCACACAACTTGCCAAAGGGCCGCAGTTGGGGCCCCAGGGATGTAGGAGAATGCCAAAGCTGTTTGTTTTAAAATAGCCAGATAAAGTCATCCTAATATAATTTAAAAATACAGCTTTTCTGTAAATAAAATGAATAGCCCTTTGATGACGCCCTGGAATGTCCTTTGATGATGCCCTGGAAGGTGGGGCGGAACGCGTTGACTTATTTCCAGTTACGCCATTGACGTCACTTCCTGTCCTCCATGGAACGCAAGCCAGGACGGCGTTCTCAGAAGAGTTGTACTCTCTAAAGCGGAATCTGTCTGAATCTTTGCAAAGTAGCATTACACTTTGCGCAATTAATAAATAGTTTTACGGACTTCACGATGCCAGCTCTTTATTTTTGTTTGAGCCTCTAAGATCGCATGATAGCTGGTGGACAACTGAGTGTGACATTAACAAGAAGGACCAGTGGCGCTCACTACACTGATCTTAAGCTGCATTGACCCCAGAATGAAATAGCTGTGGGTCCAATATTTCAGGTGAGTTGGGACACAGGAGGGGAGTGAAGCACCCCGCACAGGCTGATGGTTTTCAAGCACTCCGGCACCGTACATTTACAAACACATTTATGCATTTTCATGGACATTTGAAGCACTGATGCACCTATAGTTGTGGAATATTTCGAACTTTATTTATTTATTGTTGCACTTATGCACTTTTATGTCCAATTTTAGGCAAGCGCTGTTTTATTGTTATTTATTAAAATGAAAAAACTGTGTGCCTATACCTCCTCCAACCAGAAGGACCTATATGGGCATAAAATTTGAATTCGGATGTTCCCCCTCCGTATTTTTTTATAACTGAAGTTCGTGCTGGAACAAGTCTTTTCCCGATCAGGAACACATCAAGGGTGTTGAGAATTAGGGAACTGCTCATTTGCATACTAGTTTCTCTCCTATAGCAAGGAAAGGAGGTAAAAAAAAAAAAGATTAATTGATGATACTGAGTGGTTTCAACAGCTGCTTCATCCATTAGAATGTTGTGATTCTTATTTAAAGTTCTTTAATCAGTGGGTATCTTATAATTCTATTACAGTTCCATGTAACTACAAACTCTGCAGCTTGAATATAAATTGTATTGTTTTGTATAATTACATAATTTATTGGCAGGCTATGGAACTGGCCACGTTCCAGATAGATTATTTGGTTAAAGTGCATCTAAAAATGTAATTTATTGCATCTTATCACTTCTTAGTTATAGTGGCTGCATTCGTTTTTTTCCAAGCTTTTTTTTTTCTTTATATTCCCTTGCTGATCCTGCCAGCAAGGAATAATTTACACTCACCAGTTGTGCAGTGGTAGAACCCTGCAGTTGAGTCACGCTTTTACTGCCCCCTAACCACTACCCCCTATAGCTGTAGAAGCAGCAGTATGCCACAGCAGGAATTTTACCCAGGCAGCTAAAGCACCCGCCAAATACACTGCTCAAAAAAATTAAAGGAACACTTTGAAAACACATCAGATCTCAATGGGGAAAAATCTCATACTGGATACTTATACTGGTATGGACTGGGTAATGTGTTAGGATCTATACTGGTATGGACTGGGTAATGTGTTAGGATCTATACTGGTATGGACTGGGTAATGTGTTAGGCTCTATACTGGTATGAACTGGGTAATGTGTTAGGATCTATACTGGTATGGACTGGGTAAGGTGTTAGGCTCTATACTAGTATGGACTGGGTGATGTGTTAGGATCTGTACTGGTATGGACTGGGTAAGGTGTTAGGATCTGTACTGGGATGGACTGGGTAATGTGTTAGGATTTATACTGATATGGACTGGGTAATGTGTTAGGCTCTATACTAGTATGGACTGGGTGATGTGTTAGGATCTATACTGGTATGGACTGGGTAAGGTGTTAGGATCTGTACTGGGATGGACTGGGTAATGTGTTAGGATCTATACTGGTATGGACTGGGTAATGTGTTAGGATCTATACTGGTATGGACTGGGTAACGTGTTAAGGCCCGTACACACGTGCAGATTGTCGGCCGAAAAGATTCGGCCGACGACCGATCGGCCGATTTTCGGCTTGTTAGTATGATGCTTCCGACAGCCGACAGCGGCCGACAAGCATCTGTCATGCAAGCATTAAAATTTTTGTATGCCGACACCAGAGCGGCCGATTGTTCGCCAGTCAATACAGAATTAGGCCGACAGACAGCAGATTTGCAATACTGGGCATGCTCAGAAAAGAAAAAACACAGGGAAAGTTAACCATCACATGACATCACTTCTGCAGTCGGCTGTAGTCAGCGGACAAAATTCTTGTGCAGTCTTTTGCACTTTTCAACAGACACGACAGCCTGGGGACAAAAGACGGCCGATCGTTCGGCCGACGATCTGCACATGTGTACGGGGCATTAGGATCTATACTGGTATGGACTGGGTAATGTGTTAGGATCTATACTGGTATGGACTGGGTAATATGTTAGGATCTGTACTGGGATGGACTGGGTAATGTGTTAGGATCTATACTGCTATGGACTGGGTAATGTGTTAGGATCTATACTGGTATGGACTGGGTAACGTGTTAGGATCTATACTGGTATGGACTGGGTAATGTGTTAGGATCTATACTGATATGGACTGGGTAACGTGTTAGGATCTATACTGGTATGGACTGGGTAATGTGTTAGGATCTATACTGGTATGGACTGGGTAATGTGTTAGGATCTATACTGATATGGACTGGGTAACGTGTTAGGATCTATACTGGTATGGACTGGGTAATGTGTTAGGATCTATACTGGTATGGACTGGGTAATGTGTTAGGATCTATACTGATATGGACTGGGTAACGTGTTAGGATTTATACTGATATGGACTGGGTAACGTGTTAGGATCTATACTGGTATGGACTGGGTAATGTGTTAGGAAGGAAAGCATGCCACATCGTTTGATGGAAATGGAAATGATCACCCTACAGAGGGCTGAATTCAAAGACATCCCAAAAATCAAAGTGAAAAATGATGCAGCAGGCAAGTCCATTTTGCTGAAATTTCATTGCAGCAACTCAGAATGGTCCTCAGTAGTTTGTATGGCCCCCATGTGCTTGTATGCATGCCTGACAACATTGGGGCATGCGCCTAATGAGACAACGGATGGTGTCCTGCGGTATTTCCTCCCAGATCTGGACCAGGGCATCACGAAACAGAGGTGGACAGAGCATGGACCAAAACATAATGTCCTAGAGGTGTTGTATTGGAATTAGGTCAGACGATCGTGGTGGCCATTCATTGGTATGAATTCCTTCATCCTCCAGGAACTGGCTGCATACTCTCGTCACATGAGGCTGGGCATTGTCATGCAGCTGGAAGAACCCAGGACCCACTGCACCAGCGTAGGGTCTGGCAATAGGTCCAAGAATTTCATCCCGATAATGGCAGTCAGGGTGCCATTGTCTAGCATGTAGAGGTCTGTGCATCCCTCCATGGAAATGTCTCCCCAGACCATCAATGACCCACCAAACCGGTCATGCTAAACGATGTTACAGGCAGTATAACATTCTCCATGACTTCTCCAGACCCTTTCCCGTCTGTCACATGTGGTCAAGGTGAACCTGCTCTCATCTGTGAAAAGCACAGGGCGCCAGTGGTGGACCTGCCAATTCTGGTGTTCAATGGCAAATGCCAATCAAGCTCCACAGTGCCAGGTAGTGAGCACAGGGCCCACTAGAGGATGTCGAGACCTCAGGTCCCCCTCATGAAGTCTGTTTCTGATTGTTTGGTCAGACATTCACACCAGTGGCCTGCTGGAGGTCATTTTGTAGGGCTCTGGCAGTGCTCATCCTGTTCCTCCTTGCAAAAAGGAGCAGATACCGGTCCTGCTGATGGGTTAAGGACCTTCTACAGTCCAGTCCAGCTCTCCTAGAGTAACTGCCTGTCTCCTGGAATCTCCTTCATGCTCTTGAAACTGTGCTGGGAGACACAGCAAACCTTCTGGCAATGGCAGGTATTGATGTGCCATCCTGGAGGAGTTGGACTGCCTGTGCAACCTCTATAGGGTCCAGGTATTGCCTCATGCTACCAGTAGTGACACTGACCCGAGCCAAATGCAAAACTAGTGAAAAACAGTCAGAAAAGATGAGTAGGGAAAAAAATGTCAGTGGCCTCCACCTGTAAAACCATTCCTGTTTTGGAGATCGTCCCATTGTTGCCCATCTAGTACACCTGTTGTTAATTTCATTAACGCCAAAGCAGCTAAAACTGATTAACAACCCCCTCTGCTACTTAACTGACCAGATCAATATCCCAGGAGACTAACTGACTTGATGCTATACTCTGATTAAATAGTGTTCCTTTAATTTTTTTGAGCAATGTATGACTTATTCAAGTGAATAGGGCCACTCTGCAAGCACTCCAAAACCATGTGCAATGCACGCTATTGCGGGGTTCAAAGCAATACAATGGCTCCTTAAAACATTCCGCTCCCTACATGTAAAATCATCATTTTTTTGCTAGAAAATTACTCAGAACCTCCAAACATTATATATATATTTTTTAGCAGAGACCCTAGGGAATAAAATAGCGGTCATTGCAACTTTTAATTCTATTCTTTATACTATCAAAAAAAAAGCTCACAAAACTGATTGTTAGTGATTAAAGGTACCACATCCCAATTTTATCAAGAACAAGATTGGAAAACGGTGGGGCATGTGTCAGGACTTTAAAGGTACCGTCTTAAGACCAATATTTATAGTGTCACATTGATACAGAAATTTCAGTGGACACATGATCGGGCAGACCTTACCACCCCCTGGGTGTAATAGCCCAGGTAACCAGTTGCCGACCGCCCGCCGCAGTTATACTGCGGCAGGCAGCCACTCCTGCGCAAAGCGCCGTAGGCATACGTCGGTCGCGCGCCTGCAGCTAGGGGGCGAGTGCGCGACTGACGTATACCTCGTCAGCGGTGACTAAGATGCGCGGGGCAGGCAGCTCTGATTGCCCCCTGACACCCGCAATCGCTCCCCGCTGAGAGAGACGAACGGTCAGCTGTCGTAAACACAGCCGACCGTTCCTCTCCCTGGAATGATCACAGAGCTCCTGTGAGCCTTCTATATAGGATCACATGTCTCTATGGTCATTTCACAAGCCATGACCTCCCCCCCCCCGGTTAAAAACACGCCCCTAGGTACACATTTAACCCCTTGATCACCCACAGTGTTAACCCCTTCCCTGCCAGTGTCATTATTACAGTAACAGTGCACATTTTTAGCGCTGATTACTGTAGTAATGTCACTGTGCCCCCCAAAAGTGTCAAAAATGTCAGTTAGGGGTCTGATCTGTCCGCCGCAATGACGCAGTCCTGCAAGAAATCGCAGATCGCCACCATTACTAGTAAAAAAAAACAATAAAAATGACATAAATCTTTCCCGTAGTTTGTAGACGAAATAACTTTTGCGCAAACCAATCAAAATACGCTTATTGCAATTTTTTTTTTACCAAAAATATGTAGCAGAATACAAATTGGCCTAAAATGTTAAAAAATTTTGATTTTTACATTTTATTTTTTTTGGGAATGTTATATAGAAGAATGTGAAAAAATATTGTTTTTTTCTTTCAGAATTGTCGCTACTTTTTTGTTTATAGCGCAAAAGATAAAAATCGCACAGGTGATCAAATACCACCAAAAGAAAGCTCTGTTTGTGGGAAAAAAAGGACGTAAATTTTGTTTGGGTACGGCGTCGCACGACCGCGCAATTGTCAGTTAAATTCGCACAGTGCCGAATCGCAAAAAGTGGCCTGGACGTAAGACAGCAAAATCCTCCGGTGGTAAAGTGGTTAAAGTAACGCAGTGCCGAATCTCAAAATATGGCCTGGTCATTAAGGGGGCGAATCCTTCCGGTCCAGAAGTGGTTAAAGGGGACACCAGGGCTGGGCAGGAAGGGGTTACGTAAACTAAATATCATCCAGGGAAGATTTAGATCTCCTACACCGCAGTAGTTATTTGCACGCGGCTGCAGTGTATAGTTCCATCGATGCTGAATTGATTTTCCCCCTCAACATCACAGTGATTATTCTCAATAAAGGCACACCAATTTTCCCCACATCATGAAGACGCCTGTGTGATCAGACCTAACAATGCCACAGTGATTATACCTAGTCAATGGCGCTGTGCTTTTCATCCACGCTGCAGTCAATACACCTCTGACAGCTCTGACCAGGCTGTGACAAAACAAAGTTCATACTGCAAAGCACCCAAGTAACAATTTTATGCAAGAAAAACCTCATTATGCAAATGCTCTGCTCAAGCGTCAGTAATTTTCAGCTCTCCCCTTATCTGGTATTACCAGCATTTAGTTTGCACAGCATGCTGGGAGTTGTAGTTTCTGAAATGCTGGAGGGCAGCGGACTCCCTATTCCCGCATTGCTCACATCAGACATTACAGGAGGTAAATTTGTCTCTCTCCCTCATCACACAGCAGATGAGACCGCCAGAGCTGCAGGTGTGATCCCACTGTACCGTACCTTTCACCAGCCGTCTTATGATGCCGAATCGACACTTTAGTGACACAGAGAACATAGGTGCAGAGTCCTGCTCAATCACCCCCACTTTCCACGCAGACGATCGCAGTCAGGGTCTCAGCAATCAGCCACGACACATAACACGGATGGGAGAAACAGGAAAAGAGGGGATAGAGAGGGAAGACTGCGAAAGAGACGGCAAGATGGCAAGAGATAATAAGCATGGAAAAAAAAATTATGGAGAGATGCTGAGAAATGGGTATTTGAGCCCAGAAGGAGCGTTCTGCAAAATTAAAGATTTGTAGCAGAAAGCTGAAATTTTACTGTGCATTAAATAAAGGACAAATTAAAATGTATGAGAGAAGGAAGCAATGGGGAAGAGAGAGAGAGAGGGAGAGCGCGAGAGATGCAGAGAGAGAGAAGGGGTGAAAGTATGGGAGAGGGAGAGAGAGAGAGTAAATGATGAAGCTAAAGAAGAAAAAGGAATGAAAAGTGAGATAACAGTAAATAAATGAAAATCAGGAAATAGGAAGAACAGGGAATCAAGTGAAAGAGGGAATAGGATAATACGAAGGAAAAGGGATATGGAAGAAAGAGAAAGTAGAAAGATGAGGAAAAAGTAGAAAGAAGGGGAAAGAAAAATGGAGTGGAAAGAAGGGGAAAGTATAAAGAAGGTGAAAGAAAGAGGGAGTAGAAAGAAAAGGAAAGAATGAGTAGAAAGAAAAGGAAATAAAGGGGGAATAGAAAGAAGGGGAAAGTATAAAGAAGGGGAAAGAAAGAGTGAGTAGAAAGAAGGGGAAAGAAAGAGTGAGTAGAAAGAAAAGGAAAGAAAGAGGGAGTAGAAAGAAAATGAAAGAAAGAGGGAGCAGAAAGAAAATGAAAGAAAGAGGGAGCAGAAAGAAAAGGAAAGAAAGAGGGAGAAGAAATAAAAGGAAAGAAAGGGGGAGTAGAAAGAAAAGGAAAGAAAGAGTGAGTAGAAAGAAGAGGAAAGAAAGAGGGAGAAGAAAGAAGAGGAAAGAAAGAGAGAGAAGAAAGAAAAGGAAAGAAAGAGGGAGAAGAAAGAAAAGGAACGAAAGAGGGAGAAGAAAGAAAAGGAAAGAAAGAGGGAGAAGAAATAAAAGGAAAGAAAGGGGGAGTAGAAAGAAAGAGGGAGTAGAAAGAAAAATAAAGAAAGGGGGAGTAGAAAGAAAGAGGGAGTAGAAAGAAGAGGAAAGAAAGAGGGAGAAGAAAGAAGAGGAAAGAAAGAGAGAGAAGAAAGAAAAGGAAAGAAAGAGGGAGAAGAAAGAAAAGGAAAGAAAGCGGGAGCAGAAAGAAAAGGAAAGAAAGAGGGAGAAGAAATAAAAGGAAAGAAAGGGGGAGTAGAAAGAAAAGGAAAGAAAGAGTGAGTAGAAAGAAGAGGAAAGAAAGAGGGAGAAGAAAGAAGAGGAAAGAAAGAGAGAGAAGAAAGAAAAGGAAAGAAAGAGGGAGCAGAAAGAAAAGGAAAGAAAGAGGGAGAAGAAATAAAAGGAAAGAAAGGGGGAGTAGAAAGAAAAGGAAAGAAAGAGTGAGTAGAAAGAAGAGGAAAGAAAGAGGGAGAAGAAAGAAGAGGAAAGAAAGAGGGAGAAGAAAGAAAAGGAACGAAAGAGGGAGAAGAAAGAAAAGGAAAGAAAGGGGGAGTAGAAAGAAAAGGAACGAAAGAGGGAGAAGAAAGAAAAGGAAAGAAAGAGGGAGAAGAAATAAAAGGAAAGAAAGGGGGAGTAGAAAGAAAGAGGGAGTAGAAAGAAAAATAAAGAAGGGGGGGAGTAGAAAGAAAGAGGGAGTAGAAAGAAGAGGAAAGAAAGAGGGAGAAGAAAGAAGAGGAAAGAAAGAGAGAGAAGAAAGAAAAGGAAAGAAAGAGGGAGAAGAAAGAAAAGGAAAGAAAGCGGGAGTAGAAAAAAAAGGAAAGAAAGCGGGAGTAGAAAGAAAGATGGAGTAGAAAGAAGAGGAAAGAAAGAGGGAAGTAGAAAGACGACGAAAGAATGAGGGAGTAAAAAGAAAAGGAAAGAAAGGGGGAGTAGAAAGAAAGATGGAGTAGAAAGAAGAGGAAAGAAAGACGGAAGTAGAAAGACGACGAAAGAAAGAGGGAGTAGAAAGAAAAGGAAAGAAAGAGGGAGTAGAAAGAAAAGGAAAGAAAGAGTGAGTAGAAAGATGAGGAAAGAAAGAGGGAAGAAGAAAGAGGGAGTAGAAAGAAAAGGAAAGAGAGAGGGAGTAGAAAGAAGAGGTAAGAAAGAGGGAGAAGAAAGAAAAGGTAAGAAAGAATGAAGAGGAAATGGAAGAAAGAAAGTTAAGGAAGAGAGGGAAAGGGAAAGAAGAGGAAATAAGAACAAGGAAATAGGTAGGAAGAAGCACCAGGATAAAGGAGGGAACAGGAAGGAAGATAGAATAGAAAGAAAGACTAAATAGCAAGGAAGAAAGGATAGGAAGGTTGATAATAGAAAGAAAGTGGAAAATAGGGAAGGATAACAAAATATGAAAGACGAGGGAATAGGAGGAAATAAGAGGAAAGAAAGCTGAAGAAGAGTAAATAGAAAGGAAAGAAAGGAAAAGAAAATAGGATAAAGAGGATTTAGGGAGGGCAAATGGAAAAGAATAGGGAATAGAAAGGAAGAGGGATTCAGAAGAAAGAGAGCATAGAAAGGAAGAGGAGATACAAAGTAATAGCAGAAAGGAAATAGGAAGGAAGAGAAAATAGGAAGAAGCAATTGGATAAATTAGGAAACAGGAAGGAAGATGGAATAGAAAGAAAGAATACCAAGGTTGAACGATAAGAAGGAAGAGGGAATAGGATGGATGAGAAAATAGGGAAGGATAACAAAATAGGAAACAAGAGGGAATAGAAAGGAAGAAGAAGAAGAAATAGAAGGGCAGAGGGAATAGGAAAAAAGGGAAGTAAGAGGAAATAGGAATAAAGAGAGACTAACAGGAAAGAGATGGTTGTTAGGAGGAGGATATAGAAAGGAAGAAGGAATAGGAAGAAAGAGGGAACAGGAAGGAAGATGGAATGGAAAGAAAGAATAGCGAGGTTGAAAGATAAGAAGGAAGAGAGAATAGGAAGGATGAGAATAGGAAGAAAGAAGAAAATAGGGAAGGATAACAGAATAGGAAACAAGAGTTAACTAGCAGGAAGAGGGAATAGGAAAAAAGGGAAGTAAGAGGAAACGGGAATAAAGAGAGACTAAGAGGAAAGTGGGTAGTTAGGAGGAGGATATAGAAAGGAATAGGATGAAAGAGGGAACAAGAAAGAAGATAAGTTAGAAGGAAAGACTGAATATGAAGAAAGAGGGACTAGGAAAGAAGGAGGGGAGGGAGCAAGGACAGAAGGGGGAATAAATGCAATAAAGAAATAGACAGAGGCAGGTAAAGATGGGAGGGAGGATAAGGAGAGAGAGAGGAGGATAGTGAAAGAGGAAAAACAAAGAAGGGCACACTAAAAGAGAGGAAATTAGAAGAGGGAGAAAGATAACAGAGAGGTAAAGGGGATGGAAAACAGCAAGGTAAAGAGTGGGGGAAGTAGAAATGATCAGGAGGGATTGAAGAGAATGAAAGATATAAAAAGAGATAGAAGCAGAGAGGCAGTATGCAGAAATATGGCAGAAGCAACTAATGCAGAGACAGAGGGAGACATGGAAGAGACAGAGGAGCCAGCGAGCTGGAGAAGAGGAGAGGATGTGTGAGACGCAGCGTGGAGATCTCTGCCTCTCTCAGCTATCTTATGACGGATCCTTGTTTCCCTGTCCAGCAGATAATAAAATCTCCATTAATATTAATAGGATGTTTATTTGCTCCATGGCTTCATAGCGGAATTCTTCGTGATAATAGCACGGGGTCATTAACCCTCCTTCTGCCTTGTTACAGTCACAGCAGGGAAAAAAAAATAAATTGCTGCATGCATGACTTGCCGCACATACGTACAGGAATTTGTAATTGGGGCTGGGATTGTGATTGCTGGAAAGTATAAAAAAGCTACAGAACTGCAAGTTCCAGCATGCACACAACCTTCCCCAACTGGGAGTTAACCAAGAATGTTTGTATACCTAGGACAGGAATACTGGCCCTTTGCTGCCTATCAGCATTGGTATAGTTCAGTGATGACAAACCTTAGCCCCTTAGATGTTTTGGAACTACATTTCCCATGATGCTCAAATACATTGCAGAGTGCATTTAAGCATCATGGGAAATGTAGTTCCAAAACATCTGGGGTGCCAAGGTTCGCCATCACTGACATAGTTGAAACCCTACCTGCTATGTATAAACAGAAAAGCAGCAGAGTTTTCTTCATGCTTAACTCTGGGCAAACAGCCTAATATATAGATGAAATGCCAACCTTTTGCCTGCCAATGGATTTGTATTTCTGTACATCCAGTTCTGAGATTTTTCTCTGCTGCAGTTTAGTGCCATTTACAGGCCTTGTCCCTCCCCCAACATGTGACTAAACAGTGAAAGGAGAAGTAAAAAGCTCATTTTTATATCACTCTGCTCTCTTGTCCTGTCGGCATGTCCCATGTGAGCAGGCCCACACAAGTCTCAAACCTCAGTCTTACACAAGGGAGGCTTTATCAGGTACATAATAGGCCAAAAATACAGTAAATGCACATACAGTATCTCACAAAAGTCAGTACACCCCTCACATTTTTGTAAATATTTTATTATATCTTTTCATGTGACAACACTGAAGAAATGACACTTTGCTACAATGTAAAGTAGTGAGTGTACAGCTTGTATAACAGTGTAAATTTGCAGTCCCCTCAAAATACCTCAACACACAGCCATTAATGTCTAAACTGCTAGCAACAAAAGTGAGTGCACCCCCAATTGAAAATGTCAAAATTGGGCCCAATTAGCCATTTTCCCTCCCCGGTGTCATGTGACTCATTAGTGTTACAAAGTCTCAGGTGTGAATGGGGAGCAGGTGTGTTAGATTTGGTGTAATCGCTCTCACTCTCTCATACTGGTCACTGGAAGTTCAACATGGCACCTCATGGCAAACAACTCTCTGAAGATCTGAAACAAATAATTTTTGCTCTACATAAAGATGGTCTAGGCCAGTGATGGCGAATCTTGGCACCCCAGATGTTTTGGAACTACATTTCCCATGATGCTCATGCACTCTGCAGTGTAGTTGAGCATCATGGGAAATGTAGTTCCAAAACATCTGGAGTGCCAAGGTTCGCCATCACTGGTCTAGGCTATAGTAAGATTGCCAAGACCCCGAAACCGAGCTGCAGCATGGTGGCCAAGACCATACAGTGGTTTAACAGGACAGGTTCCACTCAGAACAGGCCAGACATACTGAAGCAGAGCATGAGCCCCTCCCTTCAGAGACTGGGCCGCAGGGCCGTATTCCAACATGATAACGACCCCAAAGACACCTCCAAGATGACCACTGCCTTGTTAAAGAAGCTGAGGGTAAAGGTGATGGACTGGCCAAGCATGTCTCCAGACCTAAACCCTATTGAGCATCTCTGGGGCATCCTCAAACAGAAGTTGGAGGAGCGTAAGGTCTCTAACATCAACCAGCTCCGTGATGTCATCATGGAGGAGTGGAAGAGGACTCCAGTGGCAACCTGTGAAGCTCTGGTGAACTCCATGCCCAAGAGGGTTAAGGAAGTGCTGGAAAATAATGGTGCCCACACAAAATATTGACCAAATTTGGGACCAAATTGGACATTTGCACTTAGGTGTGCGAGGAGGGAAAATGGCTAATCGGGCCCAATTTGGACATTTTAAATTAGGGGTGTACTCACTTTTGTTGCCAGCGGTTTAGACATTAATGGCTGTGTGTTGAGTTATTTTGAGGGGACAGCAAATTTACACTGTTAGTCCCCATTCACACTAGCGCGACTTGTCAGACGACTTGGTCGCCTGACAAGTCGCGGTGGGTCGCCTGCCATTGATTAGCACAGGACCCGTTCTAATAGGAGCGACACAAGTCGGTCCGACTTAGAAAAAGGGTCCTGTACTACTTTGGGGCGACCTGGAGGCGACTTGCATTGACTTCAATGATATGAAGTCTGTGCATGTCGCGCTGAGGTCGCGGTGCACGCTGGTAAGTCGTGTCGCCCCTATGTGAATGGGCTCTTATACAAGCTGTACACTCACTACTTTACATTGTAACAAAGTGTAATTTCTTCAGTGTTGTCACATGAAAAGATAGAATAAGATGTTTGCAAAAATGTGAGGAGTGTACTCACTTTTGTGAGATACTCTATGAACCTATGATAAGATTGTTGCTGAAATAAAGGGACTGGGGACAGGGTATATTTTTCTATCTTTTAGGGATATTTATAAGTAGGTAAGAATAAATTGGCTAGGACCTATACAAAAGGATTATTGGTGGGCCCTAGAGGGACCATTCAATGCAGGCAATCCTACTGGTCCATTGACTAGGGGTATCTAGTGGAGGAAGGAAGAAATGAAAGGGAGAAGAGAGAGAGGGGGGACACGGGAAGGACAGGAGGAAGGAAGGGAAGGTGGGATAAAGGTAAGAAACAAGGGAAAGAATTGAGCAACAAAGAAAGAAGGTATTGGAATGAAGCAAGGGTGAAAACAAGGTTATAGGTTGAATAAAGAAAGCACACAAAATGCCTCTCCTTCAGTCTCCGTCTTGAAGACAAAGTATAGGTAACTCAGACTAGAAGGGTTCAAAGATTGGAAGCTGTAATTAAGCCATAGTTCAAATACTTTCGAAAATTTCGCTTGTCAGTCATTAAAATACTAGATTATATCTCATTGATTAGTATCATATTTGTGTGTTCCTTAATGCTTTACAATTGATCATTAGCTTTCTTAGGTACAGCCTTAAGGGTTTTCAGCTTAATGCATTCTATGCATTAATGTGTGTATGGCAGCCAGCCGGTATAGCAGCCATTTGGCCAGCTTCTGTTGGACGAACAAATGGCTGAGAGCGCTAACCAGAGTGTTCCCCCGTCAGAACACAAAAGAACAGCAAGGAAGATCACTGTACTAACAGCGGATTGTTAGTACAGCAGCTCCGACCAGAGCTGTCAATTTCAACCCATATTGCTACAGAAAATAATTTTCGTGGCCTGGGAATCGTCTTTTCTTTCCGGGAATTTTCTTTTCTTGCAGTCATGCACATGTATATTTTTTGATTATATTTCTCACACGATTCTTGCATCGTTGATTAGAAAATCGTTAGTTTTTCAAAAAATTTCCATCATGCTCGATCACTCAAATTCGATGACCGCATGAAAAAATCGGCCGTTGCTGTGGCCCACTAATGGTGTGAAATTCCAACGAATATTCTTAGATAAGCTTTTCGAAAGAAAATTCTTTTGAAATTCTACCCATGTATGGCCAGCCTTAAAGTGGAGTTCCACCCTATTTTTATACTTACCTCCATCTTCTCGCTCCGGGTCACCTGAAAAAGAAATGAATAATCGCATTTTTTTTTTTTTTTTACTTACCTCGTAGCGAAGAAAATATACTTACCTTACTTCCTTCTTCCTCCTTCCTCGGCCGCGGCCCGTCGTCACTTCCTGGCTCTGCAATGATTCCTGGGAGCTGGACGTCATAGCTCCCAGGAATCATTGCGCCTGCACCGGCCCCGACGTCAGTTCCGGGTCGCGCGCGTCATCCCCTTCTAAACAGCTTCTGGGCATGCCCAGAAGCTGTGGAGGGGTGACGCGCGACCCGGAAGTGACGTCGGGGCCGGCGCAGAGCATCGTGGGACCACAGAAGGCGGAAGAAGACGCCGAAGAGGACGCCCTGGCTTCAAGCTGCCCACATCTGAGATGGCAGCGCTGGACAAGACGTTTGCAAGGTAAGTATTTCGTCTTGCAGGTAAGTGCAACCCGGGACAGATCAGAGGCTAGCCATTGTGGAATGCACTAGCCCTGACTGTCCCGGGGGTATTAAAAAAAAAAAAAAAAATCCAGGGTGGAACTCCGCTTTAAGCTGTTGTCTGTTTAGCAGCCAGGGACAAACACGTGGCCAATATCTGCTAAAAAGAAAACAGTTCCAGAATTGCATGATGAATAAGGGCCACCCATGGGACTACTATATGAAACAAGGTTTGGAGGAGGCCAAATATTTTAGACCAAAAGGTGAATAGCTTCAGGTTGGGCGATCAAAAGTGCAATACGTCACCATTTTAAAAGAAGCCTCTGAAAAAACTGTTGCTATAAACCTGGATCATGTGCGATATTTGCACAGGTATCCAACACCACAGAACCACTTAAGCTACTTCCAAAATAGTCATATTTAAGGAACATTCTGCTTTCCTGGACCAAATTTTGACCCAGTCCTCTGGATCTAGTAAGTTACTGAAGAAGAACTTCAGTCGTTTTTGAAAAAAAGTCAGCAGCTACAAATACTGTATAAATAGAGACACTTACCAATCCAGGCATCCTGCGCTGTCCGAGCTGGGTCTTTACCGATCTTCAGGTCCCCAGTGCCGCCATACTTACTTTAGGAAGCCAGCTGTGATTCCTTGCTGCTTCACAGCTGGCTCCCTGCTGCGCATTTGTGAGCTGCACTGCGCCCTGTGAATGGTCCCACAGCTTCCTGTGACTTGTGAAGTGTCCCATGAGGTTGCGGGAGGGGGTGTGGGAGGGGGAGAATTTCCGCTGGGATCATCCAGTGAAAGTGGGAGCAGGTACCTGACAAAACTAGGTGCCTGCCCCCCCCCCCCCCCCAAAAAAAAGTTCCAAAAGTGAAAGAGGGGGGAGGAGAAGGATCAGCAAAACTTCCCTTCAGGGGGAGAAGTTTCACTTTTGAGTTCCATTTCTGGATATTGGAAAGAGAGGAGTGGGACGCCTGAGTTTTGAGGGTGAAGTAGAGAAGAGATAGAAGACTGGGAGGTCCTAGATAATACAAAAAGACTTGCTCAAAATTAGATTTGTATACAAAGTTCAGAGTTCCCTGTGAGGTTCACGATCCAATGTCTCCATTGGAGGTAATAACATTCATCCCCAGGAGCTTTATGGTGTTCTTGCAGGGTCAACCAATCAGAGAAGGTGCGAAAGATAAAAAAATGGCGTACATGTGTGAAATCATGAGTGGTTCACCAGGCAAAAGATCTAGTGGCTTTGGAATTATAATCTCCATTGGCTTCCTCTCTAGGGAGGTCTCTAGCATGCTCTACACAGGGTAAAGTAAAGAACTTTATAAATGGTACTTTATGGAACTTAGTAAATTGGGTTTGAGGGCAGAGAGATTTATTTATGCAAATTGACTTACCCACCTCAGTTAGAGCCGGTTCACATACAGGCGACCCGACTTCCCGGGGCGACCTGTGAAGTCGCGGTGCGCGCGTTGCATTGAAGTCAATGCAGGTCTCTCCAGGTCGCCCCAAAGTAGCTCAGGACCCTTTTTCTAAGTCGGAGCGACTTGTGTCGCTCCTATTAGAACGGGTCCTGTGCTAATCTATGGCAGGCGACCCGCGGCAACTTGTCAGGCGACCAGGTCGCCTAAGAAGTCGCCCCAGTGTGAACCGGCTCTCAAGGTTCACTTACTTCCATGCTGTTAACTACGATGTTTACAAATCAAACAAGATAAACCAAATGTATTTTTTGGGCCTACTTCAGGGCCTTCTAGTGACGGTGGGGTCCTGAGATGCTGCTTAGTTTGTGCCTCACGTCTGAAGATCTAATATGGTAACACCCCTCTTTCCAACATTTAACATAATTTAAAGCCTTTTAAGAGCTGTCAGAGTTTCCTTTTTAAAACCAGCCCCAAGCAGGCCATAAATATAGAGATACCTCAATTATTTTACTGCTTCCAAGCAAAATCAGGCTTCCCAATGCCTAATATTGCCTGTAAATTAGGAGATTTGCATATTGGCTATTACACACACTTGATTCCTTTGCACTTTTATGGAGACAGCGCTGTAAATTTACCAATGAACGATTTTCTTCACCAAGGGAATTATGGGTATTCTGTTTTGCACGAGCTAGGAGGTTCTGCAAGCAAATTATATGCAGCAGGGCTAGGCAGAGATGAAGATCTACTTGAATAACATGGAAGAGATCAAAGATTACTAGGGTGTAAAGCTCTATTTTAGGGAGATGACCTAGCAAAATAAGGAAGAAGGTTTGAAGAGTACAGGGATCAGTACTAAGTAACACAGAGATCAGTAGCATGTAATACAAAGTGCAGGGGTCAGGAATAAATAATGCAGAATTCTGTGGTCAGTATTATGTAACACAGAGTGCAGGGGTCAGGATTAGGTAATGCAGAGATCTGAGGTCAGTAGTATGTAACACAGAGTACAGGGGTCAAGATTTGGAACGCAGAATTCTGAGGTCAGTGGTATGTAATGAAGAGTGCAGAGGTCAATAGTAAGTAATGCAGAATTCAGTAGTATGTAACAGAGTACAGGGGTCAGGATTAAGTAACGCAAAGTTCTGAGGTCAGTAGCAAGTAATGTAGAGTTCAGGGGTCAGGATTAAATAACACAGAGATCTGAGGTCAGTAGTATGTAACACAGAGTACAGGGGTCAAGATTAGGAACGCAGAATTCTGAGGTCAGTGGTATGTAATGAAGAGTGCAGAGGTTAATAACAAGTAATGCAGAATTCTGTAGTATGTAACAGAGTACAGGGGTCAGGATTAAGTAACGCAGAGTTTTGAGGTCAGTAGCATGTAATGCAGATTGCAGGGGTCAGGATCGAATAACACAGAGTTCTGGGGTCAATAGTATGTAACAGAGTGAAGGGGTCAGGATTAAGAAACACAGAGTTCTGAGGTAAGTAGTATGTAACAGAGTGCAGGGGTCAGTAAGTAACACAGAGTTCAGAGATCTGTAGCAAGTAACGCAGAGTGCAGGGGTCAGTGGTGAGTAACACAGAGTTCAGAGCAATGAACCTAAAATTCCACCCTCCCTCTGTAAAAATCCACTCACCAGATTCAGATGCAACGCCTTTACAAAGTGAAGGGAGTCCTCCCAGGTCTCCCCTTGGCTGTGCTATGTGACACATTAAAGACAAAGAGGGAGTCCAGGACTTCTCTTGACTCTGCATTCACATTGCCTCCTTGATCTGAGGTCAGGAGCTGGCAGCACAGTTGACATACCTATGGCTGTAATCAATGGGTAGACTGTGATTGACTAGTTGCTAACAGGTATACTAGGACCAGAGGCATAACTAGAGCCTTCAGGGCCCTGGTGCAGGAAACCATGAAGGACCTCCCGGACCCCTGGCCGGGGCTCTTCCCTTCAAGCCTGGGGCTATTTCCACTGATCCTGGGGCCCTTTACTCTCGTTGCGGGGCCTTTATTATGGTCCCGCAGCGGGACCCTTTCACAAGTTCTGCAGTGGGCCCCCTTCCTGCTATCTTGGGGCCTCCCCACGGTGGTGGAATGCAAGTGTGACCTTTGCGATCCTGGAAGTTCACCCACTGGTGTCAGTAGTTTTTATTTTTTGGTATTTTATTTGTATTTATTTCAAAATAATCTCTCTTTGAGCGGCTCCAACTCCAACCCTATCCAAGAAGATTGCAGATCGTCTCCTCACATTGAAGATTACTGTAATGTTTTTTGACACCAGGTAGTTTGAGGATTCCTGTGTCAC
This sequence comes from Pelophylax lessonae, assembly GCF_965119305.1. Lineage (NCBI taxonomy): Eukaryota > Metazoa > Chordata > Amphibia > Anura > Ranidae > Pelophylax > Pelophylax lessonae. Next base: position 20,172,374 of record NC_138775.1, on the reverse strand, counting down.
CCACACTAACTGCGGCAAAACGCCCACTCCAGAGATGAAATAAGTGTATTCTATGCCAGCCGCGGGAACCCAGCAAGCTTTGTCAGTATCTGCAGCTTGGGAAATGACTTAAAGGTTCTTCTTTGTATAGATTTCGCAGTTTAAGGTTAAAGGGATAAAACGTGTGCATGTCAATGTGTTTTTTCTGGCAGTGGGGAAATAATTAGTTGGAACATTGTAAATAATTTATGAAAAGGTGGTCATTACCAAATCCACAAAGGCAGGGCTGCTGTTAGAAATCACGGGGCCCTTATACAGCCTACCTGACAGGGCCCCCTTCCCCATCAAAAATATCAAAACAAAATTTTCACTAATAGTATAAAATCATTATTAGCAGAAAGAAACATAACATACCTTACAAAATTCCTGATACATCTAAAAGATAAAACTATATTGAATTAATAAATCAAGTTCTGTGTGCAAATTAGGTCTTGAGGCTCATTCACATGGGTGCTGTGTCCTGTTCAGTGTGACCCAGTGAAATAGGCAGCAGCTGTATGAACACAGCCACAGGTCCTAATTTGACAGGTATGTGGGTGCAGGTGTATGGCCCCCGAACACTGACAGCGTGCATTCGGGTCCACTCACCCACACCTGCACACCTATCAAATTAGGACCTGCTGATGTGTTCATACAGCCGCAGCCGCTGCATCCTCAGTGTACAGATGGCTCCAGCCGCACAAACTAACCTCTCATTCACACTTTATTGGCCAGAGAACCCGTGTGAATAATGCCCCTTACACACGTTCAGATAATCAGACGACTTATCGTTCGCATTTTGTTGCATGATACTAACATCAAATTCAACAATGCGTACAAACCGTATGATTTTTGTCGTACGATTCGGGAAAAGCTTCCTGGTTGCTTAGCTACATTTCAGATGGTGCAAAACAAAAATAGTGGCAGCCAGGCTTTTTCCGTGCTATTTTAGTGTTTCTGATCATGCGCGGTCTTTGTCGATCGATTTTTAGCAGACGCATAGTGTACTGATGAAACGATTGTCGTTTGCGGGGCTATCGTACGACAGAAGTTTTCCTGTTTGTCCCTTCGGATTTTGTTAGACCAACTGTCGTGATCGGCTGTCTAAAGCTGTGTACTAACGATCAGATTATCGTGCGATCAGGTCGAAAGCGAGTTTTATCGTACGATTATCGGAACGTGTGTACGGGGTATTAGTCCTTCATTTTTTTAATTATTATTTACAATTTTTTAAAAGCAGTTTTTTTTTTTACAATTTTACAATGATTTTTTTCCATTTTTAAAATAATTTTTACAATTTTTTAAAAGGATTTGTTTACAAATTTTGTATTCTTTTTTTACATTTTTCAAATTATTATTTACATTTTTTTTTTAACAATATATATATATACAGTGCCTTGCGAAAGTATTGAACTTTGCGACCTTTTGCCACATTTCAGGCTTCAAACATAAAGATATAAAACTGTAATTTTTTGTGAAGAATCAACAACAAGTGGGACACAATCATGAAGTGGAACGAAATTTATTGGATATTTCAAACTTTGTTAACAAATAAAAAACTGAAAAATTGGGCGTGCAAAATTATTCAGCCCCTTTACTTTCAGTGCAGCAAACTCTCTTCAGAAGTTCAGTGAGGATCTCTGAATGAATAAATGACTAATGATGATAAATAGAATCCACCTGTGTGTAATCAAGTCTCCGTATAAATGCACCTGCACTGTTATAGCCTCGGAGGTCCGTTTAAAGCGCAGAGAGCATCATGAAGAACAAGGAACACACCAGGCAGGTCCGAGATACTGTTGTGGAGAAGTTTAAAGCCGGATTTGGATACAAAAAGATTTCCCAAGCTTTAAACATCCCAAGGAGCACTGTGCAAGCGATAATATTGAAATGGAAGGAGTATCAGACCACTGCAAATCTACGAAGACCTGGCCGTCCCTCTAAACTTTCAGCTCATACAAGGGGAAGACTGATCAGAGATGCAGCCAAGAGACCCATGATCACTCTGGATGAACTGCAGAGATCTACAGCTGAGGTGGGAGACTCTGTCCATATACTGCACAAATCTGGCCTTTATGGAAGAGTGGCAAGAAGAAAGCCATTTCTTAAAGATATCCATAAAAAGTGTAATTTAAAGTTTGCCACAAGCCACCTGGGAGACACCAAACATGTGGAAGAAGGTGCTCTGGTCAGATGAAACCAAAATCGAACTTTGAGTGCCCGTTCACATACAAGCTACGCTACTTCCAGGGGCGACCTCCGAGGTCGCGGTGCGAGCAGCGTGCCGCGACCTCGGAGCGGCCGCCACGGACTTCATAACATTGAAGTCTATAGCGGTCGCCTCCGGGTCGCCCCAAAGAAGCTCCGGACCCTTTTTCTAAGTCGGAGCGACTTGTGTCGCTCCTATTAGAACGGGTCTGCAGCTTCCCTATGGAAGGCGACCTATGGCGACCTGTGAGGTGACCAGGTCGCCTCACAGGTCGCCCTAGTGTGAACCGGGACTTTGGCAACAATGCAAAATGTTATGTTTGGCGTAAAAGCAACACAGCTCATCACCCTGAACACACCATCCCCACTGTCAAACATGGTGGTGGCAGCATCATGGTTTGGGCCTGCTTTTCTTCAGCAGGGACAGGGAAGATGGTTAGAATAGATGGGAAGATGGATGGAGCCAAATACAAGACCATTCTGGAAGAAAACCTGATGCAGTCTGCAAAAGACCTGAGACTGGGATGGAGATTTGTCTTCCAAGACAATGATCCAAAACATAAAGCAAAATCTACAATGGAATGGTTCACAAATAAACATACCCAGGTGTTAGAATGGCCAAGTCAAAGTCCAGACCTGAATCCAATCGAGAATCTGTGGAAAGAACTGAAAACTGCTGTTCACAAACGCTCTCCATCCAACCTCACTGAGCTCGAGCTGTTTTGCAAGAAGGAATGGGCAAAAATTTCAGTCTCTCGATGTGCAAAACTGATAGAGACATACCCCAAGCGACTTACAGCTGTAATCGCAGCAAAAGGTGGCGCTACAAAGTATTAACTTAAGGGGGCTGAATAATTTTGCACGCCCAATTTTTCAGTTTTTTATTTGTTAAAAAAGTTTGAAATATCCAATAAATTTTGTTCCACTTCATGGTTGTGTCCCACTTGTTGTTGATTCTTCACAAAAAAAATACAGTTTTATATCTTTATGTTTGAAGCCTGAAATGTGGCAAAAGGTCGCAAAGTTCAAGGGGGCCGAATACTTTCGCAAGGCACTGTGTGTGTGTATATATATATATATATATATATATACAGATATATGTGTATGTCGGTCATCAAGTGGTTAAAAAGTATCTAAACCCTAGAACAAAAATGTAATATTTTGCATCTTGCTAGTCCCTAGATTGGGTGGCTGAATTAGGTTTCTCTTTTCAGACCTTTTCTTCCTTTATATATAAAATTATACACATATCAATTAAGGAGGAACAAGAAGTATAGCTATTGAGCCACATAAAAGTTTTCAATAACACTTTTTCGCTAATTTTTTTTGGGACAGATGCCTCCCGGCAGTATTGATTCGAATGTTAGAAATACACGAGTGCGGGATGTATATTGGACAGGGCTGAGATCCTTCATTGATTCGGCAGAACATAAAAGTAGATGAGAAGACGGAGAGAAGAATAAAGCGTGGAGGTTGTGTATCACCAGAGGAAATATGTTCGGATTACTTGAACAGACAGTACAATGTCTTGCATGCCGCAGTAACACGAAGAAACCATTACTTCCTATTACCTTCCTGTCATCCATAAGTCATTCCAACCCAGGCCTACAAGCCTCCCATCAATCCACACAGCCTCTGATCCTATAAAGGTTTTTCTTATCTTTAACATATAAATGGTGAAATGATGTGCAGTAAACCACGCTAACTAACCAATCAGAGGTGCTCCTGGGTTATTTGGCAAGCTGGGCAAGACTTGGGTAGGGCGCTTACCTGATCTCACTTTGGGGAAGAGCTACCACCTATGGTTTTTTTGCTGCCTGAGCTCCGAATTTTCCTTTCCACCTACGTATGTTCAGATGATAACTGTCAAATTGTGGATTTCACCTCAGTTTTTGCCCTGGAGATGGATGTTAACACCCAACAGAGGTTCTTACACTTCCACACTCAACTTAAAAAAAAAGTTTGGGCTAAAGTTTCACTGAAATAAATTTAGTCTATAAAGGAAATATTTTATAGGAGTTATACAGGTATATAAGGCCATTGGTTTGGGTCTCCATGTGACCTCCTAAAATTAGAGATGCACCATCATTTCAGCAGCTGAAACAAATGGTGTTTCGGCATTTTGCTGATAGAGGAAAAGGTGATGATAATGGCGCTGAAAACGCACGTGATTTCGCTACGATTTTATCACGATTTTGCTGTGCTTATGGCAAGTTTTTCGTAGGTCATTTGACTCAAAATCTGCTTTAAAAACGTAACACGGGTGTGTTATTGATGCGTTCTTGCTGCGTTTTCAATGCATTTCAACGGGGGGGGGGGGTGTATTTGGTGCGGTTTTTTTTTCACTAACCAGAAATGCATCAGGTTTTTAATACCACAACGGAAGCGCACCAGATACGTATGAAGACATACATAGAATTGAATATACAGGGATGCATTTTTCTTAAACTTTTCTTGCGCTAAAGGTGCTGATAATGCCTGACAATAAATTCATATTCATTTAATTTCATGATATTACAGGTAAATAAAAAGCTGAATATAATACAATTATATAAAAAACATATATATTGCCTTTAGGGCAAGCTGCTTACTATAGGGGCACTCGTGTGGGCTTGTCCTTGAGCCAACTCTGTGTGTCCAAGAGACACACAGAGCACGGCTTGGCCCCCCCCAATCCCTCTCCACTGACTTTGATTGACAGCAGCAGGAGCCAATGACTCAGGGGTGTAACTACAGGGGTTGCAATTGCAACCGGGCCCCATGCTCCAGGGGGTCTGTGCGGCTCCCCTGTACACCTGGATAGGAGAGGTGGTGGGGGCAGCATGTAGAGAAATCACTGTCCTCCTTTTTCCGCCTGTAGCTGCAGGAGGAAAATGGAGGAGATTGGTTCCTCTGTATGCTGCCCCCGCCACTCCTCCTATCCAGTTCACTTGTGTTCTGCTGTCTCTGGGCCCCTGTGTGCTCCCCCCCCCCCCCACTGTGCTGCCCTCTCCTGGCGGCTGCTGCAGGGGAACCAGGAAGGGGTCAGTAAATATGTAATTTACCAGCTCCTTCCTTTTCTGAATGGACAGAGTCATACTCAGTGACATTGTAAAAATATAAAATAAAATGATAAAAAATAATACAAATAAAATACCAAAAAATAAAAACGACTGACACCAGTGGGTGAACTTACCTGGATCACAAAGGTCACACTTGCAACCGGGCCCTGGCATTCCACCACCGTGCCCCAAGATGGCAGGAAGGAGGCCCACTGCAGAACTTGTGAAAGGGTCCCGCTGCGGGGACCGTAATAAAGAAGTATTTAGACTCAGATTCATTGTGGGCCGCATCAACAGTATGGTTGCCCTCAAAGGGCTGGTTGTATCTGGGGTTTGCTATGTAAAGAGTACTGGGTTCAGGAGTGCAGAGCTCATGATTATGCTATGTACAGAGTGCAGAGTTCAGAAGTGTGCTGTGCACAAAGTGCAGGGTTCAGGAGTGTGTTACGTACAGAGTTCAGGGGTGTGCTGTGTACAAAGTGCAGGGTTCAGGAGTGTGTTACGTACAGAGTTCATGGGTGTGCTGTGCACAAAGTGCAGGGTTCAGGAGTGTGTTACGTACAGAGTTCATGGGTGTGCTGTGCACAAAGTGCAGGGTTCAGGAGTGTGTTACGTACAGAGTTCAGGAGTGTGCTGTGCACAAAGTGCAGGGTTTAGGAGTGTGTTACGTACAGAGTTCAGGAGTGTGCTGTGCGCAAAGTGCAGGGTTCAGGAGTGTGTTACGTACAGAGTTAATGGGTGTGCTGTGCACAAAGTGCAGGTTTCAGGAGTGTGTTACGTACAGAGTTCAAGGGTGTGCTGTGCACAAAGTGCAGGGTTCAGGAGTGTGTTATGTACAGAGTTCAGGGGTGTGCTGTGCACAAAGTGCAGGGTTCAGGAGTGTGTTACGTACAGAGTTCAGGGGTGTGCTGTGTACAAAATGCAGGGTTTAAGGGACGCTATGCATAGTGTGCAACCCCAACCCCCCTCCCTGAAGCTTCCTTGCATCTCTCTCTCTCCTACCTTGCCTGGCTCTAGTAACCCCCTGTGTAGGTGGCTCTGCCTCAACTTGGAGGGAGGGTGGGAGCTGGAGGTGGTGGAATGGGGTTCTGCCATATTCCAGCTGCAAAACTGGGTGCGAGGGCCACATGACAATGCATCGAGGGCCAGATTCGGCCCACGGCCTTGTGTTTTACATATGTGTTTTAGAATAAAAAACAAAACAAATGTATTATTGCTTTAAGAATGAGCAGAATGGGAATCCATTATGGTGGCTCTGGCAGGTGTGCAGATTGGGGAATTCAAGCTCACAGATCTCCTCATCAGGGTTCCCAAGAGATATAGTCCTGGACATACCCAAAGCTGTTTTGCTGTTTTCCATCAGCGTTCAGCCAAAGCAATCTGATACTTGCGGTTTCATTTGTTTCCCCAGTTACGAGCTACCTAATGGTTGGAATTGCTGGGGAATTCGATTGAAAGCTCTGCACTGCCAGTTGAAAGGCATTTTTCAATTTTTCATTTAAAGGCTGACGTAAAGCACCACAATTGTCTAATATATGGGCAACATAAGAAACTGTTGGGAATTGTAATTCTCTACCAGCTTCCAAAACGGAATTATTGGTCTTGGGTGGCTTATCTAACACTCTTGGAAATTACAGTTAGGGAAGCCACTTCATGTATGGAGACCTTTTCTCTCCGAATATTTCCTTGTTTTACAGTTCAATGCAAAGCTCTGAAAGAGAGCGAACGTTCTTCATTCAGTGCATTGGGTAAGTCATCACCCAGGGTCAGTGAGTGAGCCAGAAGACTGCCTGCAGCGCCATTCTTTGTATGCAATGCAAAGCTCATATTAGTTAGCTCATATATAAAACACACAGATCTGCCATCTGTTAGTAACATGCAGAACACATTGCAGATTGCAAATACTGCGGCAGCCTGCAAGAAGAGAAAATGTTTTGCTTTGTTGGTAAAATTGATAACTGGTTATGTTTAACCACTTGCCAACTTTCCCACGCAGATTTACTGCGGCAGGGCGGCTCGGCTGCGCATAATCACGTAGATCTACGTGATTATATGCACGCAGTCTCGGCGGCGCGCGCCCAGCGCCGGAGCCACGCTCCTGCTGTGATTAGACAAAGTGGGAGTCAGACCGCGGGAGGACCAGGTGCAATCACAGCCGGCCTCCCGCAGTCTTGCCAACCTCCCCACGCAGATTTACTGCGGCAGGGCGGCTCGGCTGCGCATAATCACGTAGATCTACGTTATTATATGCACGCAGTCTCGGCGGCGCGCGTGCACCGCTGAAGCCGCGCTCCCACTGTGATTAGACACAGCGGGAGCCAGACCGCGGGAGGACCAGGTGCGATCGCAGCCGGCCTCCCGCGATCTTCACAGAAACTGACAGGAGAGCCGCCTGCCTATGTAAACAAAGCAGGCGGCTCTTCTGTCACACAGGCACAGTGAGATTGTGTGTCTCAGCTAAGCTGAAACACCAATCTCTCTGTGCCTGTCACAGAGTCGTCGTTCCCCCCCCCCCCCCCCACAGTCAGAAAGCACAAATAGGCATTCGTTTAACCCTTTGATCACCCCCAGTAAACACTTGCTGACCGCCCCACACAGATTTACTGCGGCAGGGCGGCTCGGCTGCGCATAAACACGCACAAATAAGTGATTATGTGCATGCGGTCCCGGCGGCGCGCGCCCAGCGCCGGAGACACATTCCTGCTGTGATTAGACACAGCGAGAGCCAGACCGCGGGAGGACCAGGTGCAATCACAGCCGGCCTCCCGCAATCTTCACAGAAACTGACAGGAGAGCCGCCTGCCTATGTAAACAAGGCAGGTGGCTCTTCTGTCACACAGGCACAGAGAGATTGTGTGTCTCAGCTAAGCTGAAACACCAATCTCTCTGTGCCTGTCACAGAGTCCCCCCCCCCCCACAGTCAGTAAGCACAAATAGGCATATGTTTAACCTTTTGATCACCCCCAGTAATCAACTTCTTCCCTGCCAGTGTCATTTATACAGTAACAGTGCATATTTTTAGCACTGATTACTATAGTAATGTCACTGGTCCCCAAAAAGTGTCAAAAATATCAGTTAGGGGTCTGATCGGTCCACCGCAATGTTGCAGTCCTGCTAAAAATCGCTGATCGCCGCCATTACTAATAAAAAAATAAAAATAAATCTATCCCGTAGTTTGTAAACGCTATAACTTTTGCGCAAACCAATTAAAATACACTTTTTGGGATTTTTTTTACCAAAAGCAGAATACAAATTGGCCTAAACTGATTAAAAAAAAATAGATTTTTTTATTTTTTTTTATTGGGAATGTTTTAGCAAAAAGTAAAAAATATTGGTGTTTTTTTCACAATTGACGCTCTTTTTTTGTTAATAGCGCAAAATCTAAAAATTGCAAAGGTGATTTAAATACCACCAAAAGAAAGCTCTATTTGTAAGGAAAAAAAGGACAACAATTGTATTTGGGTACAGCGTCACACGACCGCGCAATTGTTAAAGTAATGCAGCGCCGAATCGCAAAAAATGGCCTGGTCATTAAAGGGGTAAAACCTTCCGTGGCTGAAGTGGTTAAACATTTCAATAATATCTTTCACTTAAAGTGTATGTAAACTCTATCAATGAACTTCTCATTTTTGCTCCTCTATAGTCTGTAATACTGTTCAAGGGTGCTGACAATGCTGTTCCTCTATAGATACAGTACAGTGAGTGTGCATTCTCACCCTAGGACAGTAAGTGTGTAGGCAGGTGCAGTCTGTATTCCCCACTGTAGGTGGCACCCGACCAAAGCAGCAATACACAAGGGTAAGGAAGTTGTGAGGAGCTTGGTTCTTCTATGATTTCCTTGGTCACAGAGGATCAGCTATTCGATTAGACGCTGGAGTCCCATATGACTTCAGCAGCCATCTTGGATCAGGCAGAGTCTATTTAAGAATCCGGCTCCTGGGTTTGGCATGCTTTATTCGAGTGGCTATTGTAGGGACAGTGCTTAAAAGAGATGTATGGGGTTTGGCTGTTTCCTCCATTTGTACTTACCTAAGTAGATGCAACATCCATCCGATGCTGCATCTGTCCCCCGACACCTGTGCACTGAGAACCAAAAGATCGAACACTGCCGATCCCTCGGTTCTGGCAGCTCACCAAGCAGAGAGCTGCTGTCTGTCAGTCAGCAGCTCTCCGCTCTGCCCCCTCCTTGCTAATTGGAGCACTGGGCTTTGGAGAGGGCAGGGAGCGGCCGGCTCAGGCTCTCAGCAGCTCGCTGAGAGGCTGAGCTGGGTGTCAGTCCAGGTACCTGGTGGATCCCGATATGATGCCTGGAACAACATCTGTGACGTCAGCAGAAAGTTCTCTTCCATTCCTGACCCTCGCTGCAGAAGCTGTCTGCATCATTGCAAGATCACAATCCTCTAATATTGTTCATAAGTGGCTCCGGTTGACTGTACTGACCCGTTGGGCCTGCTTGTATGTTTGTTGGAACTCTCTTAATAAACTGTTTTCTCCTACCCCAGCCTCTGAGGGTATTCTTTTCACCAGCACACTATGCTGCACCCGATTCACAAGTCTGCTACTGGCAGGATCCCCAGGTCAAAATAAAGGAAAAAAGGCATTTAAAAAATAATTTTAAAAAATCACATAAAAAAAATGGTAAAATGAAATATTTTGCATCTAGTATTAGAAAGTCAGCTTCAGCTTCACTTGTTCTGTAATGTTAAAAATGTTTTGTAGCTTCTCCAATCCATGTCTTCAGTTCAGTTGTAATTAGTCTCAGGAAGATACCCCAACATTTTTACCCACACAGGTAGCACAGACACCTCAACCAATCACCATAGAAAGGCAGATCTGACTGTCCATCACATGCTGGGGTACTTTTCTGCTGCAATCTGGCTGGCCCCCCCGCTGGCCCTAAGGCTGAGAACCGAGCGATCAAACCACCGATCACTCGGTTCTGAGAGCTCCCTGATCAGAGAGATGGTGACTGTCAGTCACCGCTGTCTGCTCTGCCCCTCACTGTAACGCTGGGCTGTGTGGGGGTGGGGGCTCTTAGCGGCCCACTGAAAGGCAGAGTCGGGTACCGGTCCAGGCATGTGGGCGGATTCCGACCATATGGTCGCGATCTTTCCCGAACCCGGACCGACTCTGTGACATCAGCCGACAGCCCGCTGTCAGCTGAGAATTGGTCACAGGAGTGCAGAACGAACTGCGCTTCTGTGATCCACGGGAGAAGTACAGCCAAACGAGCTTTGACTGTACTTCTCCTTTGAGTTCTGCACAATAACTGATAGCAGGGCAAAATCCAGCCAGATCTGTTGTGATTGACGGTGTGAGTCTGTCAGGTGGTGTCATTTCTACTGGTGATTAAGAGAGGTCCAGGCTTGTTTCCACCTGCATTGTCCCCTTATTCTAGAGCCTGGGAGCCATTTCTGGTTAGAAGATATGAGAGTGGTCCTCCTAATACACCGTCTACCTTTCCTGGCTTTGTTTGACCACTCTGCAGAGTTGTATAAAGTACTCTAAACCCATACTTGAGTAAAAGTACAAGTGCTCGATCAAAAAGTGACTTGAGTAGAAGTGCTCGATCAAAAAGTGACTTGAGTAGAAGTACTAAAGTATTCAACATTTTTTGTACTTAAGTATTGCAAGTAGTTTTTTTAAAACATTTTGCTACTCAAGGACTGAAATTAAAAGTACAAGTACTGTGTTATGTAGTTATTAACCACTTAAGCCCCGGAGGATTTGGCTGCTAAACGACCAGGGGGCATTTTGCGATTCGGCACTGTGTGACTTTAACGGACAATTGCGCGGTCGTGCAACGCTGTACCTAAACAAATTTGGTGTCCTTTTTTTCCCACAAACAGAGCTTTCTTTTGGTGGTATTTGATCACCTGTGCGATTTTTTGATCATGCGCTATAAACAAAAAAAGAGCGTAAATTTTGCAAAAATAGCAATATTTTTCACATTTTTTTATATGAAATTCCCCCCCCCAAAAAAATGTAAAAATCAAAATTTTTTAACATTTTCGGCCAATTTGTTTTATGCTACATATGTTTGGTAAAAAAAAAATCACAATAAGCGTATTTTGATTGGTTTGCGCAAAAGTTTACTAACAAAGGGAAAGATTTTTGTCATTTTTGTTGTTTTTTTTTTTTTTAACGCGTAATGGTGGCGATCTGCGATTTTTTTTGCGGTACTGCGACATTGCGGCGGACAGATCGGACCCTTGACTGACCTTTTTGACACTTTTGGGGTTACCAGTGACATTTCTACAGTAATCAGTGCTATATATATGCACTGTTACTGTAAAAATACACTGGTAGTGAAGGGGTTAACTTTATTTGAGAGGGAGGGGCTGTGTGTGTCCCTAGGGGCGTGCTTTCTACTGTGATTGGCTGTGGCTTCAGATGTATGCAGAGTGATCAACGGTTCTACATAGTAGATCCATATGATCATCTCTCATACACAGGGGAGAATGACAGGCAGCTTGTTTACACAAGCCGCCTGACTTTCTCCCTCTCCCCCGCCGATCGCAGAGTGACCGGCGGACATCGGGTCCGCTGGTCACACGCGCGGGGGGGTCCGTGACCACGCGGGAGTGGGAGCGCGCCTCCGGGGGCGCGCGCTCGCTCCCTAGACCCTCACAAGCAAGCGACGTAGACCTACGTCAGTTTGCCTGTGAGGGGCTGACCGCCGACGTAGATAGTCGTGCGGCGGTCGGCAAGTGGTTAAAGAAAGAAGTCAAAAGTTTGAACATCATATTATTTTTTATTATTTCAAATGCAGCTTTTATTTATACATACAGTAGCTTTTATTTTGGTATGCGCTGATAATATACATGTTTTGAGCTTCATGAAACCTGCCATCTACTGTTCTGGCAGTGGTAATTTTTATAATAGTAATGAGTAATTATGCAGCACAAAAAAAAATATCGGAGTAGAAGTATTGAAATCATTGAAAAAATGTAGTGAAGTAAAAGTGGAAGTAGGAGAAAAAAATTCTACTCTAGGAAAGTACAGATACCGCCTTTCGGTACTTAAGTACAGTAGTGAAGTAGTTCTACTTAGTTACTATACATCTCTGCCACTCTGTAACAGGAGGGTCAGACTTTCCGGTAAACAGTTTGGGTGTCACTACTGGGTGATTTCATCCTTTTCCCACTGTGTACAGCGGTGACTGGATGATCTGGATTGGTCCTCCCTTTCTCTTCTCCTTAAGGACTCTGGGACTTTTACACCTTATGATTTAAGGATTTAAGGATTCTCACTTATTTGCATATATTTTTATATGTATATTCACTATTGGCGCTGCTTCTATTGTTTTATTGTTATTCATAGGATTGTAATCTGCCTGTTTAGCTGGTTGCCTTTGTTGTCATTATTTTTTGCTGGTTCTCGTCAGATTCTGAGCGCAGATATCTCTCTCCCTTTTTTTTTAGATCTGTTGTGATTGGCCACAGCCAATTACCAGGTATACAGCCAGGGGCAGACTGGCAACTTTCAGCCCAGGGGGCAAGTACAAACCAGAGGCCCGTGGTGCAGCTACTCGGCCCCTCTCCCTCTTCCCGTCCTCCTCCTGACCCCCATTCCAGGCTGAATCATGGTTCCCAAACTGGCCAGCAGGGGGCGGTTGGGGGGAGCTGGGATAGCTTGGCTGGGGCTGGCCAGGGGAGGAGAGTCTCCAGTGGGGCATGGACTAGGCCTCTGCTCAGACACAGTTTACATCATCCATGCTGGGGAGGCAGGATTGCGCTCTGTCCTTGTCTTCATCCCGCACTCAGTAGGTTAGCGGTGGAGACCTTTTACTTCTGTTCACCAGGAATCCTTTAGGCATGTCTGTGGCAGAAGTGGCGCAGCCTTTTTTTTAGGACATAAGAGTGACCCAGGGGGCAATTGCCCCCCTGCCCCCTGGCCCAGTCCTCCCCTGGTTACAGTCAAAATGTAAAGCTGTAACCTACTGACAAATTCGAGCTGTATCCAATCATAGCACAGGTCAGCAAGGGCGCGTGCATGTGTGTCTCTAATCCAGGAAGTACCCGTACCTTGTGGTGCCTGGGGCTGCAGCACGCCAGCAGTAAATGGACTGTTGCCAGGCTGCAAGTGGTTAAAACAGAAACCTGTTTTCCATGAGAGCAGAGTTCTGCTTTAATCCTTTAATGCATAGGCTAGATGTTCTATTCTGTCACCTTTATGTTTCCCAGGATCCCCACACTTTACCTGTACAGCTCTCTGCATAAATCACAGCGGCCCCTCCAGCTATCTCAGTAGGCGCCCTACTTTCCCTTTTGTAATAGCTACAGTAAAATTGCGCCCATCCCTCGAGGAACATTCCACTTGAAACACAGCATGTTTTTATTGTTGTTGTGCCTCTGAAAACTGCCACCCATCCATCATCACCGTGGCAACCTGCTGTTCTTACAATAATTCCCACAGATTCGTCTGTACACAGAACCCCGGCAACACCGTCTCATTTCTACCCTCTGCACCAAACTCACCTCTGTAATTCAATTGTAAATTTAATTACAGGCCATAATAAAGTGATAGTAGCATATAGAATTTATAGGTTGTGTTTATTGCCAAATAATGGGCAGTAAAACATAGGAGCCGAGCTTGCGTTTTGTTATGTAATGCCAGGCTGCCAGCCTAATTATACTGTTAAATAAATATTAAATAACTGCCATGACTGATAAGAAAAAAATGATTTAAACAAAAAAATAAAAACTTAACAGGGAACTTCAATGCATCTGAGCACCACAAACCAAAAAAGCTGTTTAATTCATTTTTAATATTGAAAGCAAACTCCCCCATCCATCCATGTCTCCATCCACCCACCCATCCATGTCTCCGTCCACCCATCCATCCATGTCTCCATCCACCCATCCATGTCTCCATCCATCCATCCATGTCTCCATCCATCCATCCATGTCTCCATCCATCCATCCATTCATGTCTCCATCCACCCAACCATCCATGTCTCCATCCACCCAACCATCCATGTCTCCATCCATCCATCCATGTCTCCATCCATCCATCCATGTCTCCGTCCACCCATCCATCCATGTCTCCGTCCACGTATTCATCCATGTCTCCATCCACCCATCCATGTCTCCGTCCACCCATCCATCCATGTCTCCATCCACCCATCCATGTCTCCGTCCACCCATCCATCCATGTCTCCGTCCACCCATCCATTCATGTCTCCATCCATCCATGTTTCCGTCCACCCATCCATCCATGTCTCCGTCCACCCATCCATTCATGTCTCCATCCACCCAACCATCCATGTCGCCATCCACCCATCCATGTCTCCATCCACCCATCCATCCATGTCTCCATCCACCCAACCATCCATGTCGCCATCCACCCATCCATCCACGTCTCCATCCACCCAACCATCCATGTCTTCATCTACCCATCCATCCATGTCTCCATCCACCCATCCATGTCTCCATCCACCCATCCATGTCTCCATCCACCCATCCATCCATGTCTCCATCCACCCAACCATCCATGTCTTCATCTAACCATCCATCCATGTCTCCATCCACCCATTCATGTCTCCATCCACCCATCCATCCATGTCTCCATCCACCCATCCATCCATGTCTCCATCTACCCATCCATCCATGTCTCCATCCACCCAACCATCCATGTCTTCATCTACCCATCCATCCATGTCTCCATCCACCCATTCATGTCTCCATCCACCCATCCATCCATGTCTGCATCTACCCATCCATCCATGTCTCCATCCACCCAACCATCCATGTCTCCACCCACCCCTTCATCCATGTCTCCGTCCACCCATCCATCCATGTCTCCGTCCACCCATCCATCCATGTCTCCGTTCACCCATCCATCCAGCCATGTCTCCATCCACCCATCCATCCATGTCTCCATCCACCCATTTATCCATGTCTCCATCCACCCATCCATCCATGTCTTTGTCCATCCATCAATCCATGTTTTTGTCCATCCATCCATGTCTTCGTCCACCCATCCATCCATGTCTTCGTCCACCCATCCATCCATGTCTTCATCCACCCATCCATCCATATCTTCATGCACCCATCCATGATTGTCTCAGTCCACCCATCCATCCATGTCTCCATCCACCCATCCATGTCTCCATCCACCCATCCATGTCTCCATCCACCCATGTCTACATCCACCATCCATCCATGTCTCCATCCATCCATGTCTCCATCCACCTATCCATCCATGTCTCCATCCACCCATCCATGTCTCCATCCACCCATCCATGTCTCCATCCACCCATGTCTACATCCACCATCCATCCATGTCTCCATCCACCCATGTCTCCATCCACCCATCCATGTCTCCATCCACCCATGTCTACATCCACCATCCATCCATGTCTCCATCCACCCATGTCTACATCCACCATCCATCCATGTCTCCATCCACCCATGTCTCCATCCACCCATCCATCCGTGTTTCCATCCACCCATCCATCCATGTCTCCATGGTTTATTTTGTTGAGAAAGCACTTTGAAAAAGATCCCCCCCCCCCCTCTACAATTTCTAGCTGTGGCTATCTTGAGTAAGGGCAGATGATTTATGTAGCATTTACTCCCTGGATCCATATGCCCTTAGCTCAGGTATGCTGACAGGAGGGTGTGCTTAGCTGAGAAAACACCTATTCACCTCCTGAAGACTCCTGGGATGTATGATATAATTTGCCTAGGCTGGGAAAACCAGGAAGTAACTAAAAAAATGTTTAAAACAAGTAAATATGATATACTTTTCTATGTATTTACCAATTGCAGCAGCATAAGGATTAAAAATAGTCAATGTTGATTGGGAGAGTGGAGTTCCACTTTAAAGTGTATCCAGTGCCAAGACTTTTTTTGGGGGGTGGGGAAGGGTTAGACCCCTGTCAGGTTTTCACTGCTGCCAGCCTGAGGCAAGAGGACCATAGGGATTACAAAGCTGAAATTGGGGTTTAAGTGTTTGGGTTTAGAAACACTTTCATTCTTCATGGCCTCCATGACCGAAACTGTGGCTACGACACGTCCTTTCCCTGGATAGCTGCCAATAAAAGGTGTAATTCTTTCCCATCTCAGAAGCTTTAGGACCAGGGTCTGCAACAGGACATGCGCATGCGCATGTGCCATGTGACAGGTAAACTGCAACCCCGCTGCATTGCTCCTCCATCACTGCGTGTATCTGGACTCTGGCTCTGTCCCAGTCTGCTCCACTGCCCACCCTCTGCGATTCCACTGTGCTGCAAACCCAGCCAGGTGCTACAGCAGCCCAAGCAGGAGTAACCCCTGGCCCATAGGAGCTTCTGATATAATGGGGGGGGGCTCGGATTTGTAGGAGGGGCTTCAGATGTCAACGGGGGGGGGGGGGGTGGAGCTGATGTATAGTGGGGGCTTCTGATGTGAAAGGGGGGGCGACTTAGATTTTAAGATGGGTTTTCTAATATATAGGGAGGAATATTGATGTGAAAGGGGCAGGGGGTGATTTAAATGAGGGACTTCTCATGTGAAAGGAAAGACTGATATGATAATTGTAGTGACACAATCATCATATAGACCAGTGGTCTCCAAACTGCGGCCTGGGAGTCAGATGTGGCCCTTTGCTTGCCTTTATCTGGCCCCTGGGGCCCACTAACACCAACAATGGGGCACTATTCCCAGAGCCATCTTTAATGCAGGGCAAAAGGGGCAGCCGCCCCGGGCCCAGTGATTGTTGTGGGGCCCAAAGCAGCTGCCTCTTGATCCCGCACATAGTTGATAGGTGGATTTGGGAGGGCCCAAGAAAATGTTAGCCCAAGGTCCAATCAATAATAAAGACGGCCCTGACTATTCCTCCCACTGACACCAATAATGATATTGTTTACTCCCACTGACACCAGGGCATTTTTTACTCCTAAAGGACATAGCCCGGCACCCCAAAGCTTAAACACACACGCCTTTCCCTGCAGCCTCATGCACTGGACAGAACAGGAAGTGCTCTGTGTTGAGCGGCTTCCTGTTCATTCACAACCTGAAGCATAGTAGACACCGTTTACTATGCTTCAGTTATGAATGAACACAGTGAGCGAGTGTGTTTACTGTGTTCATTTAGAAATGTGCTGTTTATTTACATATTGTCTAGCCCTTTCCTCCGTTCTCCATCCTGAAACATCCCCCCCCCCCCCGACAGCCGAGGGAAGAGGAGGGAAACCAGCAGCACTGCAGGGGGTAGCATGGGGGGAAGCCCGGGCAGTGGGGGGAGTCAACACCACACAGAGTGATTAGGGTGTGCCCAGACACACCTGACATTCCCCCCTGTTCACGCCCTATGCTCCTACATATCCAGAGTCGATGGTGGCTTTAGAGGAAGGACCACAAATTAGAATCCCTTACTTAGGTTAGGTTCAGACTATTGCGTTTTCTAGTGCGGCTTGCATTTTGCAGAAACGCAGTGCAAGCCATTTAACATGATTTCCAATGGGTAACATTTACATGTAAGCGGTTCTCCTGGGCACGTTTTTTAGAAGAGGGTCTGGGACTTCTTTCCCTGCAGCGTTCTGTGTTTTTGGTCCTTTAGACTTCATTGGGCCCGCATTGAAATGCAAGTGCTGCGTGTGTCCTGCATTTCTGCTGCGTTTTGGGGCCCATGTTTTTTTGACCATGCTTCACTGCAAACACCTCCCACTGAAAACAGAACTTCCCTATGCTGCCCCTGCAAATTGATTGTATTGTCCAACACAAAATATGCATTAAAAATGCAGGTTCAAAGAAAGCAACACACACCACAAAAAGCATAAGGAAAACGGACCAACTGCAAACTGCATAGGTGTGATTCTAGCTTCAGACTATAGGGCACACAAGGCCATTTCATGTGGCCCTCACACCTGCACCTGCAGAAGAGTTTCAGCCCTCCTCTGGTCCTTCTCCAGATCCTGTACTTTCTGCTTTCCAGCATTGCCTCCAGCTTCTTCCCAGCAGCAGCACAAGGCAATGGGGTTGCACTGTGATGTAAGGGAGGGTGGGGACTCAACTTCTGATGGTGGAGAGGCTCTTGACGTCTTATGTAAGGGTAGGGGATGCTCTGGACATCTACAGTAGTCTTACAGATACAACCGGCCCTTTTCAGGGCAATCATAATGCTGATGCGGTCTGCTATAAAATTGAGTTTGACACCTATAGGGGATGTTCGGTGGGCATTTTCGATAAAGGAAAAAAAAAGTTTACTGAAATTCCTTAAAATAAAACAAAAAAATGTTAAAAACACGAACCCAACACTGCAGACAGACGTGTCGTGTTTTAGTGCTGAGAAAACCTCTGAATTAGAGCAGTAAAATGGAAATTCACGTTGTTTTGATTGTCAGTTGGTGCGTTTGTGCTCTTTGCAGAGAAGGTGTGATGGAATGACTCACTAATGTGACAAATCTGGGGAAGCCGAGGACATTGAACATTGGCAGGAATAGAAGTCACATAAAAGTGACAGACAGCCAGCTGAAGTCCATATATTACTGTGTATCCATTGAACTCTATTCTAGTATGCTTTCTAGTTTCAACATTTAACCACTTTACCACCGGAGGATTTTGCTGTCTTACGTCTGAGCCACTTTTTGCGATTTGGCACTGTGCGAATTTAACTGACAATTGCGCGGTCGTGCGACGCTGTACCCAAACGAAATTTACGTCCTTTTTTTCCTACAAACAGAGCTTTCTTTTGGTGGTATTTGATCACCTGTGTGATATTTACTTTTTGCGCTATAAACAAAAAAAGAGCGACAATTTTGAAAAAATAACAATATTTTTCAAATTTTTTTATATGAAATTCCCCCCCCAAAAAAAGTAAAAATCAAAATGTTTTATCATTTTCGGCCAATTTGTTTTCTGCTACATATTTTTGGTAAAAAAAAAATCACAATAAGCGTATTTTGATTGGTTTGCGCTTACTAACTAAGGGAAAGATTTCTGTCGTTTTTGGTGGTTTTTTTTTTTAACGAGTAATGGCGGCGATCTGCGATTTTTTTGCGGGACTGCGACATTGCGGCGGACTGATCGGACCCTTGAATGACATTTCTGACACTTTTGGGGTTACCAGTGACATGACTGCAGTAATCAGTGCTATACATATGCACTGTTACTGTAAAAATGACACTGGCAGTGAAGGGGTTAATTTTATTGGAGAGGGAGGGGTTAATGTATGCCTGGTGCTTACTGACGTGTGTGGGGGGAGGTGACTGAGTGACACAAGGACAGATCGCAGGTTCAGCTATGCTGAACCCTGCAATCTTTAACTGTCTGTCACTTAGGAGATCCGCCCGCTCTGTTTACACAAGCAGGCGGATCTCCAGACTCGATTCCCCGACGATCGGGGAAGAGCAGCGGCGATCGCCGCTGCTCCTCCCCTGGCTCGACTCCCGCTGTGACTGAATACAGCAGGAGCGAGCCTCCGGCGGCGCGTGCACGCCGCCGAGAAGGGGGAGTGTCTGGCGACGTAGGTCTACGTCGCCAGACGATAACGAACCACTTTGCCGCAGTAGAGCTCGAGTGAGCAGCGGCAAAGTGGTTAAAGGATAAGTTCACTTTTTTTTTTTTTTTTTTAAATGCACATATTTTTGCAGGTAAAAAAAATGTGTATTTATTATTTTTTGTTGCAGGAGCCTGGAAAGCATTGCACCAGTGATCAGCAGATCCCTGAGCCATGGGGGTCTCCTGCACACTGTCAGTGTATGAGCTTACTCGTACATCCCGTCCTCGCTGCAAGGAACACTCAATGAACTAAATTCCAAAAGTAAACCAAGTCTCACAGGCAGGACCCTGCAGACGGGGGGAAAATTGGGATTTTAATGTGCCCATAAATAACAGTTAAATAAAATACAAATTATAAAAATATCAATTTTATTTATATTTAACCACTTTCAGACCGGAGGATTTGGCTGCTCAATGACCAGGCCCTATTTTGGGATTCGGCACTGCGTGACTTTAACGGACAATTGCACGGTTGTGCGACGCTGTACCCAAAACGAAATTGATGTACTTTTTTTCCCCACAAACAGAGCTTTCTTTTGGTGTTATTTGATCACCTGTTCGATTTTTATTTTTTGCGCTATAAACAAAATAAGAGCGACAATTTTGAAAAAGTAACAATTTTTTTCTAGGAAATTCTCTCAAAAAAAAATGTAAAAATCAAAAACGTTTTAACATTTTAGGCCAATTTGTATTCTGCTACATATTTTTGGTAAAAAAAATCCCAAAAAGCGTATTTTGATTGGTTTGCGCACAAATTATCGCCTCTACAAACTACGGGAAAGATTTATGTCATTTTTATTTATTTATTTTTTACTAGTAATGGCGGCGTACTGCGATTTTTTGTGGGACTGCGACAGACAGATCGGACCCTTGACTGACATTTTCGACACTTTTGGGGGTACCAGTGACATTACTACAGTAATCAGTGCTATAAATATGCACTGTCACTGTAATAATGACACTGGCAGGGAAGGGGTTAACACAGTGGTGATCAAAAGGTTAAGTGTGAGCCTAGGGGAGTGTTTTCCAACTGTATGGGGGCAGGGCTTGTGAAATTACCATAGAGACCTGTGTTCCTATATAGAAGGAATACAGGCGCTCTGTGATCATTCCAGAGAGAAGAACGGTCGGCTGTGTTTATAACAGCAGACCGTCCTTCTCTCTCAGCGGGGAACGATCGCGGGTGCCCAACGGCAATCGCGGCCACGGGATCGGCATCCCCGCTGCCTAGTGCGTGACCGACGTAGGGCTACGTCGTTTCGCGCAGCCAAGCCAGCCTGCGGCGGGAGGTCGGCAAGTGGTTAATGGAAAAACACATGGCCTGTCACTGCTGATCTTCAAGAAATTCCAGTTCCCTGGCTGTCATGTTGAGCCTCTGACTTCAGTCACTGACTCAAAAAGTCTGCACATTTGCTTTGCATCATTGACTCAAATGATACCACTGGATTAGCATGTTAGCTAGGCAACTAGCATTTTCAGAAGCAGATCAGCTTATATATTTTATTTAGGGTTTCCTTTAAACCCATTCAGCAGGATGAATCCACCGTTCTGACAGTGCTGACTTTTCTAGTCTGAAGCCAACACGTCCAGACAGGTGCTCGGTGCCCGCTCTCTCCTCCTTCCTCCCGCGCCGCCGCCGCCGCCTTCACTCAATTTGTTCTTTCAGCTCAGAGATACGGAAAAGCAGCATGGTAATTACTCTCTTCCTTTTAGGGCCGCAGGAGGGGAGATTCAGAAGGAAGGGAGAACTAGGAGTGCAATAAAGAGAAAAAGACCCTCATTAAAATTTATGAGACAAAGAAAATGCTAGGTTAAAATAATAGAGATGAAAGCCATTTTTATTTTTCATACAGGAAGCGCTCTTCGCCTTCTGACGCGGCTGCAAGGGACAAGTGTGCGGAACAGAGAAGCGGTACTGAGGCAGGTGAGGAAGAGCCATCCGCTGTTCTGATTAATAATCTACTTTGTCTTCTGATGCCTGGGGGGGGCTCTTGGAACAAACCCAAGAAGGGCCACTTCCCGACACGAAACTGAGCAACGTTCATCACTTTGTGATCAAGCCTGCTAAAGCATGAACTCCAGGCTAGGCAAAAACTTTCCTGTAGTTTTCAATCGCTGATGTGTTAAGATCCTAACTAGAACCTTTTATGATCCTGTCTATAAAGTTTGAGACTGTTGATAGGCAATATAGCTCACTTGGATTCAATCTGAACCTGTGGCCAGGCCATAGACATGAAAGTATTTACATATTCTTAACAAGCAGGAAATCTGCTTTGCCGGTTGCCGACCGCCGCAAGTACATATACTGCGGCGGTCAGCCCCGTGCAGGCAAAGTGACGTACCGGTACGTCACTCGCCTGCTAGCCAATAGGTTTGCGAGTGGCGCCGCCGGAGCCGCGCTCCCGCCCCCGCTCGCTCACTCTGATCCCTGCGCGAGTAAGCGGCGGACCCGATGTCCGCCGGTCACTCGCGATCGTTAGTTACAGAGGGAGAAAGGCAGGCGGCTGGTGTAAACAAAGCCGCCTGTCACTCTCCCTTGTGTAACAGCAGGGATCATACGGTCCTGCTATGTAGGACCGTAGATCTCTGCCGTTACATGAAAAGCCACATCCCTGCACAGTTAGAAGCACGCCCCTAGGGACACACATAACCCCTCCCTCTCCAATAAAGTTAACCCCTTCCCTGCTAGTGTCATTTTTACAGTAACAGTGCATATGTATAGCACTGATTACTGTAGTAATGTCACTGGTAACCCCAAAAGTGTCAAAAATGTCAGTCAAGGGTCCGATCTGTCCACCGCAATGTCACAGTCCCGCAAAAAAAATCGCAGATCGCCGCCATTACTTGTTAAAAAAAAAACAACAAAAATTACAAAAATCTTTCCCTTAGTTAGTAAACGCAATAACTTTTGCGTAAACCAATCAAAATACACTTTTTGAGATTTTTTTTTACCAAACATATGTAGCAGAAAACAAATTGGCCTAAAATGTTAAAAAATTTTGATTTTGGGGGAATTTCATATAAAAAAATGTGAAAAATATTGTTATTTTTGCAAAATTGTCGCTCTTTTTTTGTTTATAGCGCATGATCAAAAAATCGCACAGGTGATCAAATACCACCAAAAGAAAGCTCTGTTTGTGGGAAAAAAAAGGACGTCAATATCATTTGGGTACAGTGTCGCATGACCGCGCAATTATCCGTTAAAGTCACGCAGTGTCGAATCGCAAAATACCCCCTGGTCAGGAAGGGGGTAAAATCTTCCGGGGCTTAAGTGGTTAAAACAAGCCTGCTGTAGCCATAAGCATTGTGGAGCAATTGATCCTCAAAGTCACAGAAGAAGCACTGAAGCCATCCTAGTTGCTCTCTTAGTTCTCCCCTCCCAGTAGTGACTCACCAGCTCAGCTCACCCAACCCCCCCCCCTTTCAACCCAGCAGTAACCTAAATTAAAAACCCTCAAATTCTTAAAGCGGAGTTCCGCCCCCCCTCCAAAAATTAAAAGTCAGCAGCTACACATACTGTACACATACTGTAGCTGCTGACTTTTAATATTGGGACACTTACCTGTCCTGAAGTCCAGCAATGTCGGCACCGCAGCCGATATTTCCATCGGCTGTCCGGTGCTGCCGGTGTTCTGTCAGAATACCATACCCTATCAGAATTCAATACCTCCGTCATTTCCAGTTGCGGATCAGCTGCGGCTTCGTCATGAATCAGCTGTAGCCGCGTCACAAGTCCTATTGGGCATGCGCAGAATAGGTAGGGCATTTTTGATAACATCATAAGGGTCAGGCAAAAGTCCTAGTGTGCATGCGCCGGCGCATGCGTACCAACAGGTCGGGCAGAGGGATCTCTGATAACAAACATCCATCCAATCTCCATGGCCCACACTGCGCTGACCCGACACTGCGCCGAGTCGACACTGCAGCGACCCGACAATCCGATCTCCATGGCCCACACTGCGCTGACCCGACACTGCGCCGAGTCGACACTGCAGCGACCCGACAATCCGATCTCCATGGCCCACACTGCGCTGACCCGACACTGCGCTGACGCGACACTGTACCGACCCGACAATCCCATCTCCATGGCCCACACTGCGCCGACCTGACAATTAGACAGTGAGCGTACGCGTGTGGGTAGGGAATAGGATTGTCCCATTGTCGGCTCGGCGCAGTGTGTGTCATGGAGATCGGATGTATGTTTGTTATAAGAGATGCCGCTACCTGATCCGTTGGTGCGCATGCGCCCGCTCATGCGCAGTAGGACTTTTGCCTCAGCCCCTTACGATGTTATCAAAATTCGCTACCTATTCCGCGCATGCGCAGTAGGACGTGCAAAGCGGCTACAGCTGGCGCATGACGAACCCGCACCGGAAATGACGTAGGTAGGGAAATCTGATGGTAGGGTTTTCTGATAGAACACCTCCGCCATTGCCAGTAAGGGAATCCGGCAGTGAAGCCTTGCGGCTTCATGGGCGGGTCCCTACTGTGCATGCGCGAAGCACGCTGCGCATTTGGATTGGCTCGGGAGTATCTCAGCAAAAATGACATTTTTTGTAGCAGGGATTTCAGTGGATTTCACGGACAGGATTGGATCAGATAGGAACGGGTGTCAGCAGACATGTCACCGCTGACATCCGCTGCTCCACAGAGGTGCATGGAGCATCCAATCCGGTCCACCTGAAAAACTGACAGACGAACCTGATGGGTAAGCCCGTGTGAAAGGACCCTTAGGTTGGCAAAGTTTATTGTTTTTAAGCTGCCAGGAGTTGGGCTTAAGAGCCCATTCACACTAGCGCGACTTGTAAGGAGACTTGTCAGCCTGACAAGTTGCGCTCCCTCG
This sequence comes from Pelophylax lessonae, assembly GCF_965119305.1. Lineage (NCBI taxonomy): Eukaryota > Metazoa > Chordata > Amphibia > Anura > Ranidae > Pelophylax > Pelophylax lessonae. Next base: position 20,147,778 of record NC_138775.1, on the reverse strand, counting down.
CTGTCCATTGACCGCTACAGGACCCGTTCTAATAGGAGCGACACAAGTCGCTCCGACTTAGAAAAAGGGTCCTGTACTACTTCGGGGGGGGGGGGGGGGGCGACCTCGGAGCGACTTGCATAGACATTCATTATATGAAGTCCATGCAAGTCGCTCCGAAGTCGTGGTGCATGGGAATGCACAAGTCGCCCCCGAAGTAGGACAGAGTCGTGCCGCCCCAGTGTGAACCGACTCTTACTGGATCACCAGATGAAAAGAAAGAAAGAAAGCCTGAAAAAGAAAACAAATGCAGCTACCAAATCTAAGAATTGGTAAGCTGTAATATAATAAATGTTTAGCTTTTGGGTTTAATAAAAGTATTGCAAAGAACACGATAATGCTACTACTTCCAGATGTTAATTACTGAACCCCGCTGGTTGTAGGAAGAGCCGCTGATAGGGGGGGACCACCACTCTTCCTGTAGGGGGCCCCCACACACAGGGGGGCTCCAACAGCTCAGGGAATCGGTGCGGTCGGGCGGAGGGGCAATCCTGCCAGATTTCAGCTGCTGCGGGGAGAGACGCAGACACAGGGCATCATTCCTGTATTTGCTTCTCCGACACCAATCCCCCTCCCTGTTCTGCCTGCTTCTGATCCCCCTCTTCCGGTGTGCCCCTCTTTCACTGTGCCACCCCCCCCCCACTACTCCTGCAGCACTGCAGGCTTCCCTGTGCTGTAAAAAAAATAACAGATTGTAAAAAAATAATAATAATAATTAAACCATGTAATAAATAATTTTAAAAAATTGTAAAAGAAAATAATTGTAAACTTTTTTTAACATTCTTTAAAAATATATAAAACGTTTTTTAAAAAAATGTAAAAAACAATTAAAGAGAGCTAATTCACACAGGTTCTCCGTTATGTTTGTGTCCACTAATTACTATTTTAGTGTGTTTTAGTTGAAAATATAGTCTTGATGTATTTGGGGGGGGGGGAGGGGGGCCCTGCTAGGTAGGCTGTAGATGGCGGGCCCTGCTAGGTAGGCTGCTGTACAGGGCGGGCCCTGCTAGGTAGGCTGTAGAGGGCGGGCCCTGCTAGGTAGGCTGTAGAGGGCGGGCCCTGCTAGGTAGGCTGTACAGGGGGGGCCCTGCTAGGTAGGCTGTCCAGGGGGGGCCCTGCTAGGTAGGCTGTCCAGGGGGGGCCCTGCTAGGTAGGCTGTACGGGGAGGGCCCTGCTAAGAAGGCTGTACGGAGGGAGGGGGGTCCTGCTAGGTAGGCTGTATGGAGGGGGGGGTCCTACTAGGTAGGCTGTATGGGGGGGCCCTGCTAGGAAGGCTGTACGGAGGGGGAGTCCTGCTAGGTAGGCTGTACGGGGGGGGACCTGCTAGGTAGGCTGTACGGTGAGGAGGGCCCTGCTAGCTAGGCTGTACAGGGGGGGCCCTGCTAGGTAGGCTGTACGGGGGGGCCCTGTTAGATAGGCTGTACGGGGGGGCCCTGCTAGGTAGGCTGTACGGGGGGGCCCTGCTAGGTAGTCTGTATGGGGGGGCCCTGCTAGGTAGGCTGTACAGGGGGGGCCCTGCTAGGTAGGCTGTATGGGGGGGCCCTGCTAGGTAGGCTGTAGGGGGGGCTCTGCTAAGTAGGCTGTGCGGGGGGGGCTGCTAGGTAGGCTGTACGGGGAGGGGGGCCCTGCTAGGTAGGCTGTACGGGGAGGGGGGCCCCGCTAGGTAGGCTGTACGGGGAGGGGGGCCCTGCTAGCTAGGCTGTACAGGGGGGGGCCCTGCTAGGTAGGCTGTACGGGGGGGGGGCCCTGCTAGATAGGCTGTACGGGGGGCCCTGCTAGGTAGGCTGTACGGGGGGGCCCTGCTAGGTAGGCTGTACGGGGGGGCCCTGCTAGGTAGGCTGTATGGGGGGGGCCCTGCTAGATAGGCTGTACAGGGGGGGCCCTGCTACGTAGGCTGTATGGGGGGGGGCCTGCTAGGTAGGCTGTAGGGGGGGGCTCTGCTAAGTAGGCTGTGCGGGGGGGGCTGCTAGGTAGGCTGTACGGGGAGGGGGGCCCTGCTAGATAGGCTGTACGGGGGGGGGCCCTGCTCAGTAGGCTGTACGGGGAGGGGGGCCCTGCTAGGTAGGCTGTATGGGGAGGGGGGCCCTGCTAGATAGGCTGTACGGGGGGGCCCTGCTCGGTAGGCTGCACGGGGGGCCCTGCTCGGTAGGCTGTACGGGGGGGGGCCCCGCTAGGTAGGCTGTACGGGGAGGGGGGCCCTGCTAGCTAGGCTGTACAGGGGGGGGCCCTGCTAGGTAGGCTGTACGGGGGGGGCCCTGCTAGATAGACTGTACGGGGGGCCCTGCTAGGTAGGCTGTACGGGGGGGCCCTGCTAGGTAGGCTGTACGGGGGGGCCCTGCTAGGTAGGCTGTATGGGGGGGGCCCTGCTAGGTAGGCTGTACAGGGGGGGCCCTGCTACGTAGGCTGTATGGGGGGGGGCCTGCTAGGTAGGCTGTAGGGGGGGGCTCTGCTAAGTAGGCTGTGCGGGGGGGGGGCTGCTAGGTAGGCTGTACGGGGAGGGGGGCCCTGCTAGATAGGCTGTACGGGGGGGGCGCTGCTCAGTAGGCTGTACGGGGAGGGGGGCCCTGCTAGGTAGGCTGTATGGGGAGGGGGGCCCTGCTAGATAGGCTGTACGGGGGGGCCCTGCTCGGTAGGCTGCACGGGGGGCCCTGCTCGGTAGGCTGTACGGGGGGGGGCCCTGCTAGGTAGGCTGTACGAAGGGGGGCCCTGCCTGGTGTTTGGAGAAGAGGCTGCGGCAGTTTGGAAGTGAAGCTTTCTAAGCACTTTGTGTTTAAAGGCTGTAGAGCTATTCCCAGCCGAGAGACCCGCTTCACAAAATATTCCCAACTTATTTCCCCAGCGACTGCAGCACTGATACCGGTTGTGCTGCATCTTTCAAGCTGCCCTGAACTCCGCTATCAGGGGGATGGAGACGTTCCATCTCCGGAGTACATCTGCGCTTTTATATGGAGGCTTACGACCGGTTTTATTACACACGCTCCTAACCTTCCCGTATTTAACCATCGCCGCTGTTGTAGCGCTTTGGATTAGTTCAGTGTAAGGACAAGCAAAGCAAAAACGTTGCTTTTACTCCGTATCTTGTCTTTACACTGAACTGTGCATCTCCACAAATTTCCATCAGTAAATAATAAAAAAAAATAATAAGCGAGGATTTCATGTAACGTAAATCAACTGCGAGGATTTACATCAATAGCTTGTTTTTATTGTTGATGATTACAGAAATCTTATCGCATCCAATCAGTATTCTCAGAATGGTAACTATTACAAACTTGGATCGGATCCTACAGCCAGATTAGAATTTTTTTAGTTGGTCAATAAATGATCAATTTATTTTCTGTTTGATCTCTACCAATAGGAATACTCGATGAAAATTTACCAACCCATTCTAGTGGACTTCCATTGATTGTTTAGATACGATCGTGACTTAAAGCGTAACTCCACTTTTGTTAAGAAAACAACATTCCCCTCTGGGTGATCTCTGTACATTGCAGGGATTTTACCAACTTTGTTGCAGATTTCTACCTTTTGTTATTCTGAAGAAATCATTGTTTGTTCCTCTGTGCTGAGTGGGTCTAATGGGAGTGGTTTCATAATTATCTATCAGCTGTGGCAGCTGCAGGGCTCTAATGAGGAAATCTGCTGTATTTGCATCCCTTTAGACGTGTTCCTATTGGGAGTATCTCACCAAAAATGACATTTTTGTTGCAGGGGATGCCAGAAATCTGACTTGTATCTTAGTGCAGACTTCTGGGAAAATTGGTGAGCCAATCACACAAGCATGAAATGATGTTTCTGGGGGTGTGGTCAGTATACATTCTGTGTACAGGACAGCTCCAGGCGGCCATATTGCATTGAATTTTCAGAAAATTACAACAGCTGCAGATTGAAAAGGAAAAGTAATTTTTAATAACATTTAATTACAATATGATTTGTGTCACAATGGTATACGCTATATTTCTTTTCTTTATGTGCTGATTTTTTTCCCCAAGAAAGTGGAGTTACCCTTTAAAGTAGTATTAAACCCAAAATCAAGCATTTATTATATTGCAATTCACCAATTCTTAGATGTGGTGGCTGCATTTGTTTTATTTTTTAGGCTTCCTTTCATCTATTTTTATCTGGTGATCTGCACGGTAAGTCTGTTGTTTTTCAAAACAACAAGCTCTCTTTTAGACATATCAGTTACAGTGAGACAAACCATCTACCACTGACAGGGGTGCTTACAATCAGTGCCGGAACAAGGTAATCTAGAGCCCTGGAGAAACAGGCCAAATTGCACCCCCCCCTAAACCCCTAAAAAAAAAAAATAGAGCACAAATCTGCATACACCCCAGTACTCCCCAGTAAGCATAAATCCCCCTTCATCCCAGTACAAATACATCCCCTGCTGAAATAGCCCCTCCTAGCACAAACCCCCCCCCCCCCCACCGCCCCGGCTCAAATCCTCTTAATCCCCATATGCCCCCAGCATAATTCCCACCTTCAGAAACAAAAAACCTTCCCCCTCTTAGCACAAATCCTCTACCCCTCAAATTTCTCCTAAAAACACAAATCCTCTCCCCCCACTTCAAATCCCCCCTCCTAGCACAAATACCCAACAGTCATCCCTACTAGCATAAATCCCCACTCAAAAAAAAAAATCTGATCTTAGTACAAATCCCCCCCCCCCCCACCATGTTACCACAAACCCCCAAGATCCCCCCTCCTCCTAGCACAAATCCTCTTCACCCATCCCCCCTCCTACCACATATCCCCCAAATCCCCAATTCTAGCACACTTCCCCAAATCTCAGTTGGCTGCACTTTGCCATAGACATCTATTAAATTTGGCGGTTGTGAAGCACTTTCTGAAAGTGCACCCAAACTCCTGAATTCGGTTTGAGGTTGAGGGCCACATCAGAGGGCTCCAAAGGCCACATGTGGCCCACAGGCCAAAGGTTGGTCGCTCCTGGCCTAGGTTAATTCCCCCTAGACATAGACCAATGGTGCTCCAAAGCTCATGCTATCTTCTTGGCACTCAAAACAGCATGAAAGTATAAGGTGAAGAGACGACAACTTGTCTTCCCGGTAAAAAAAAACAAATAGTAGCAGCTTACATGTTTTTACTCTTCTATTAGGCATTGTTCTCTGAAGCTTTGTTAAGTGTTATTCACGCTAGTAGTAGTGGTGGGAGTGCATGTGCGAGTCTGATCAGAACAGCGTTCACGGTTCTACACACTGGTTTCATTGTGTAGTGTTTGGTGGGAAGCCGTGCACTCTATTCTGCTCATTCACGTTTGTGTACCCCAGGGCCGGCCTTAGGTGTTCAGGCGCCCTGTGCGAGCTAATCCTGTGGTGCCCCCCCACGCGTGCAACACCCCCCCCCCCGCACATTTACTTGCACTTTTTTGCACTTTACACTCACTTTACACTTTACTCACAGAGCCCCCCTTACATCAAATACCCCTTTACATTAGAGACCCCCACAGAGCCCCCCCTTACATCAGAGACTCCCCCCACAGAGCCCCCCTTACACCAGAGACTCCCCCCACAGAGCCCCCCTTACATCAGAGACCCCCCACACAGAGCTCCCCTTACATCAGAGACCCCCCCACACAGAGCCCCCCTTACATCAGAGACCCCCACACAGAGCTCCCCTTACATCAGAGACCCCCCACACAAAGCCCCCCTTACATCAGAGACCCCCACACTGAACCTCCAGGCTGCGGTCGCCGCTTACCTCCCGCTGTGCGGCCTGATCATCTGCAAGCTGTGATGGCCGCACGGCGCCCCTGTTGCCCATGGCGCCCTGTACGACCGCACAGCTCGCACACCCCAAAGGCCGGCCTTGGTGTACCCCCATCCCCCGTTCTATTGTACATTTGAATGTATATAAGTGTGTCATTGGCTGATTTTATGTGAGTAACTTGTGTCATGTGACGGTACATTTGGAACTGATTGGCGGATGTAGTATAGTCGTCACTTCCTGTTGATTGTCCCTTTGTCTCATAAATAAACAGAGCTCCCTGTCTTAGACAGGCCATTCTTCTGAGCATCCAAGCTGATAATAGCCTGTGCGTCTGTATTACAGGGAATGGTGAGCGCGCTCAATTACCTTATCTGAAAGAGCTGAGAACTGTACTTTTTTAGCACAACGGGATTATTTGCGCTTGACGTATATTAATATCCAAAAGTGCACTTATTAGCGCAACTGAGTTATTTGTGCATCAAGCGTATATTAATTTCCAAGACACGGCCCACATGCCTGGACCGCACTCAGCTCAGCCTCTCAGTGAGTCTCTGAGAGCCTGAGCAGCTCCCGCCCCCTCCACAGCCCAGCGCTCCATTGAGCAGAGGGGAAGGGGGGGAGGAGCAGAGCAGAGAGTGGTGACTGACAGTCACCAGCTCTCTGCTCAGGGAGCTCTGAGAATCGAGAGATTGGCGATGTTTGATCGCTCGGTTCTCAGTGTTAGAGCTGGCGAGGGACAGATGCAGTAACCACCTAGGTAAATAAGATTTAAAAAAAAAAAGCCCAACTTCTCTTTTAACACATGGTGAATGGATTTTTCATTGTTACATAGTACATAGTTACATAGTAGTTGAGGTTGAATAAAGACAACAGTCCATCCAGTTCAACCTGTGCAGGTGTGTGTGTGTGTGTCAGTGACGTGATCATTTCCCATAACCCTGAATGTTATAATCTGTGAGATGTACGTCCAAGAGTTTTTTAAAAGTAGCCATACTCCCCGCAGCTACCACCAGTTGTGGAAGAGAGTTCCACATTCTCACCGCCCTTTTCCACTTACAAATATCTTTAATACGAGGACCTATTTAAAGCGGAGTTCCGGCCTCAAAATCGACATAATCAATTTTGGGCCATCCGCTTGCTCTTGGTCACCTGAAAAACAAATGGATAGTTACAATTTATTTTTTTGTTTACTTACCTTGTTATTGAAGAAAATATATTTACCTTTCTTCCACTTCCTCCCTCGGCGGCCGCGGCCCGCGCCATCAGTTCCTCTTTGCATTGATTCCTGGGAGCTGAACATCATCGCTCCCAGGAATCAATGCGCCTGCACCAGCCCCGCTCGTCACTTCCGGTGCGGGCCCGTCATTCCATGCTAAACAGCTTCTGGGCATGCCCAGAAGCTGTGGAGGGGTTACGCGCCCGCACCGGAAGTGACGAGTGGGGCCGGTGCAGGCGCATTCTGGGAGAAGAGGACACGGAAGAGGACGCAGAAGAGGACGCGCTGGCTTCAGCTGCCCACATCCGAGATGGCAGCACTGGATAAGAAATTTTCAAGGTAAGTATTTCTTCTAAAAGGTAAGTGCGAACCGGGACAGTTCAGAAGCTATCCATTGTGGAATGTACTAGCCCTGACTGTCCCGGGGGTATTTTTAGCTAAATTTCACCCCCGAGGCAGGAACCCCGCTTTAACAATCCAATCTATCTGTGTCCAGTCAGGCAGGCCATTACACTGCATAGTTATTGGTGGATTGAGTCGTGACTCCACTCCACTCAGTCAGACTGTCTGTCAGTGTCTGTCTGTGGTGCAGCGCCGGCGACTGTTCCTGCTTCTTCCCGACAACAAGGCAAGCAGGGGGTCCCCGGCCTCTAGCTCCACCCCCGGCCTTCAGTCTCAGAGTCACCTGACGGTTCACGGTCCATCCCCTCCTGAGCTACGCAGCTACGCTGGATGCCGCTGCGGAGCCAGCCGCAGTGAGCGGCGCTGGGCTCAGCTCAGCATCAGCCCGGCTGCCAGCTGAGCCAAGTTAGGAGTGGGGAGTCGGGGGGAGCGGCGGGCGGCCAGATTCAGAATATGCGGTAATCCCGCTGCGGCCCTCAGTCTACGCGGAATCGGCCGCGGAGAGGCCAGCAGCGGTAACTGCCGGCATCGGGACACACACAGTGACGCACTGTCACATCATGCGCCCGGAGCGGAGGCCTCGGCCCACCGGGCATATGCCCGGTCTGCCCAATTGCCAGTCTGGGCCTGATTGTAATGTGTGTAGTAAGAAGGATCTATCATTATCTTTTCCCAATTCAGACGATCATACTAATGTTGAACACACAGTAAAAAGGTTCTTCAATTTTGTTTCCACAGAGGGAACATTCTGGTACCAGGAGCAAAAAGATTGCTTATTAGATAATGTCTTGCAATAATGGTCACTTTGGAATTGGTCGTTCCCACACTTCTATACGGTCCTCAAATGGGTCATATCACTTGTTTTTATTGGGTCATGTATGCTTGGGTGTACAATTTGGATTGAGGATGGGATATACAGGAAACACTTGGTTTTGTTTCGCGGGATGTGGTTTATAAGAAGCTTTTAAATAAAGTTTGTATGGAGAAAAGAATATTTTCTTTTTTTGTTCATTTGGAGCAGAACATTGCCATTGCAACTCATTTGCTCCCAGCAAAGATACTGGTTGCAATTGGTTATTACTCCCTGCATATCCTCACTGCTATTTGAACTGCCTTAGTAAATTCTTTTGAAAGGCTGTAAAAGATCATGGTGACCATAACTGTAAAGAACAATTATATTTTTTAACAGTTTATAAAACTTCCTGCTGGTGAGGTTTTTCAGGAACAGAAATGTTAGGTTCTTTTCTTATAAGAAAACATGAACAAGTGAAAACCATACATGGGATTTGGTACAACCAGATTGCGATGGTGTATTTTTATGCAATGACGTTGCATAATAGGCTTCTGTCGGTAATGAAGCAATAATTGCTACGGCCAACAAAGCGCCTCTTGATGAGACCTAAACTTATCTAATATTAAAATTCATGTGCAACAAATTGTTTTGTACAATCTTTATGATTCAATAGTGTATCTTTTCCAGCAGGATAGAATATCTCAAGTCTTACTAGTTTTGCCTTTGGTAATATCGGAAAACCAATTTTTTATCATTTACTAATACTCATCATTGGTATCCATATGAAGCAATGTGGACATGTAAAGATCCCTAAGGGTGGCAAAAAGGTGATGGTGAACAATGAAGTGTTAATGGTAAAGTTGGGTTCACTGGCAGTATACACACAAATCACAGTAAGGGGCCGTTTTTTAATGATGGGTGACATGATAGTAAAGGGACATTAGGGCTCATTGCTAATGCACTAAGTCAAACTTATCTACTAATATTAAAATTCACGTGTTATAAATTGTTTGAGGAATGAGTATAATTTTTACGATTAAATGGCATTCATTTTCCAGCAGGATAGAATGCCTCCAATATTACCAATATTGCCTTGGTAATCTTGGCAAACCAATTTTATCATTTACTAAGGTCCCTTTCACACATGTCCTGCTGTTTGGGACTGCAAAGTCGCATGACAAGTCGTACCCCATGATTTACAATGAGTACCATTCATATTTGTGCGACTTCAAGTCGTAGTGATTTCAACATAGTCCCTGCACTACTTTGGTCCGACTTTGATGCAACATGAGGTCCATAGACCTCAAGATTACACAGGCATTGCTTCAAGTCACGTCAAAGTCGCGCGACTTCCAGATCATACAAGTGTGAATGGGGCCTAATACTCATTGTTGTCCGTATGAAGCAATGTTGAAATCAGTGGCGGCTGATGCTCTATGGTCGGGGGGGGGGGGGAAGGGAGGGGGGGGCGGCAGGCAGACCTGACCATGGACCACACCAGCTCCAGCCCGCACCGCACACCATACCCACCCATTTCCCCCCCCCCCCCGGGGGGAGGCTCACTCATCCTGTGCTGCCCCTGGACTGACATGTGGAGGCGGCGGCGATGGCTTCCCCCTCAGTCTCCTTCATGTCCCCTGCTTCTCCTCCCTCCTCCTCCTTTGCCAACAGGATGGCTTCTCCTTTTGGCCAATCGGGAAACGGGTCTCAGGACCCACTTCCTGATTGGCCAGGAGGAGAATCCATGTGACAATAGTGAATATTCATTCGTTATTGTCACACAACTGGGTGGGCTCAGAGCGCAGTGCTCTGCGCCCCGAGCCCACTCTTTTTTTGAAGCCTATTAGAGCCTCTGGCTTTAATCCAGGGGTCTTCAAACTATGGCCCTCCAGTTGTTCAGGAACTACAATTCCCATCATGCCTTGTCATTTCTGTGAATGTCAGAGTTTTACAATGCCTCATGGGATGTGTAGTTCCGCAAAAGCTGGAGGGCCGTTGTTTGAGGATCCCTGCTCTAATCACTTGCTTCAAGAAAGAAAAAAAAAACCTCATTGGAATCCATGCGTCCGCCGCCCTGCATGTAGATTAGGGGGCCAGACGCATGGATGGGGGGTGGCACCCCTGCGCCCACTGGTTGAAATCTGATTTGGTGGACATGTAAAGATCCCCAAGGGTGGCAAAAAGGAGTTGGTGTACAATGGAGTGTTAATGGTAAAGTTGAGTTCACTGGCAGTATACACACAAATCATGGTAATGGGCTGTTTTGTAATGATGGCCTAAGGGTGACATGATAGTAAAGGGACATTAGCGCTTACTCCTGACACAATAAGTCAAACTTATCTACTAATATTAAAATTCACATGCTGCAAATTGTTTGATGAACGAGTACAACTTTTACAATTAAATAGCATATATTTCTTAGCAGGGTAGATTACCTCCAATAATACCAATATTTCCATTGGTAATATTGACAAACCAGATTTATCATTTACTAATACTCCTTGTTGTCCATATGATGAAATGTTAAAATCTGATTTGGTGGACATGTAAAGACCCCCCAAGGGTGGCAAAAATAATGAAGTGTTAATGGTGCAGTTGGGTTTACTGGCAGTGTACACACAAATCATAGTAATGGGCTAAGAATAAACTTGATTGCGCTGAGTGTCAAAATGAAAATGATTTCAGTGACTAAAAACTAAAAACAGTGATAGCTGCACTCACTATATATCCAGATAAATATAGTCAACTAATAAACATAAAAGCGTGTTGCCCTCTCCAAATAAAGTGCTAGTGCATCAATCAAATGAAAACAAATAAAGTGTTTAAACAAGCAGAATTCATGCAAGATAAATAATTTCATAGCTATCCAAAAATGGTTATGACATTATTTACCGTATCTTGCATGAATTCTGCTTGTTTAAACATAGTAATGGGCTATTTTGTAATGATGGCCTAAGGGTGACGTGATAGCAAAGGGACATTAAGGCTTACCCCTGAAACACAGGGGTTTATTTACTAAAGCTAGAGAGGGCAAAATAAGTCACAATTCTGCAGAGAAACCAATCAGGTTCCAGGTTTTATTGCTAAAGCTTACTTAACCACTTGCCGACCGCCCACCGCATATATACTGTGGCAGGCTGGCTCGGCTGCGCGAATTGACTTAGGGTTTACGTCGGTTCATGGAAGTGGTGCTGGGGGGGGGGGCGAGCATGTGCCGCTGCTGGGGCGCTCCTGCCACCACTAGGCAGCAGGGATGCTGATCCATTGGACTGGTGGCCATGAGTGACGCCGGGCACCCGTGATCTCTCTCCGCTGACAGAGAACGACAGTCTGCTGTTGTAAACACAGCAGATCGTTGTTTTCTCTGAAATGATCACAGAGCGCCTGTGATCCTTCTATATTGGATCACAGGTCTCTATGATCATTTCACAAGTCCCCCCACAGTTAGAAAACACTCCCCTAGGCTCACAATTAACCCTTTTATCACCCCTAGGTTAACCCCTTCCCTGCCAGTATCATTATTACAGTAACAGTGCATATTTTTAGCACTGATTACTCTAGTAATGTCACTGGTCCCCCCTAAGTGTCAAAAATGTCAGTTAGGGGTCCGATCTGTCCGCCGCAATGTCAAAGTCCTGCTAAAAATCGCAGATCCCCGCCATTACTAGTAATAAAAATAAATAAATAAAAATGACATAAATCTTTCCCCTAGTTAGTAGACGCGATAACTTTTGTGCAAACCAATCAAAATACGCTTATTGCAATTTTTTTTTACCAAAAATATGTAGCAGAATACAAATTGGCCTAAAAGAATGACAAATTTTGATTTATATATATATATATATATATATATATATATATACTGTATATATATATATATATATATATATATTTTTTTTTTTTTTTTTTTTTCCTGGGAATATTATATAGCAGAATGTGAAAAATATTGCTTTATTTTTTTCAGAATTATCGCTCTTTTTCTGTTTATAGTGCAAAAAATGAAAATCGCACAGGTGATCAAAAAGAAAGCACTATTTGTGGGGAAAAAAAGGACATCAATTTTATTTCGGTACAGTAATTTTCTGTTAAAGTAACGCAGTGCCGAATCGCAAAAAATGGCCCGGTCATTACGGGGGCAAATCCTTTGGGTCCAGAACTGGTTAAACAAGCTGAGGTTAGAAGCTGATTGGTTTCTCTGCAGAATTGTGACTCATTTTGCACTCTCTTGCTTTAGTAAATAAACCCCCACAGAGTCAAACATATCTACTAATATTAAAATTCACATGCTGCAACTTGTTTGATGAATGAGTGCAATTTTTACAATTAAATGGCATATATTTTCCAGCAGGATAGAATACCTCTAATATTACAATTTTTGCACTGGAAATTGTTGTCCATATGAAGCAATGTTGAAATCTTATTTGGCAGACATATAAAGACCCCCAAAAACATATAAAGACCCCCAAAGTAGGTAAAAATGAGTTGGTGTACAATGAAGTATTAATGGTAAAGTTGGCTTCACTGGCAGTATACACACAAATCACAGTAATGAGATTAGCTGTTTTGTAATGATGACCTAAGGGTGACGGGATAGTAAAGGTATATTAGGAATTACCACTGACACACAGTGGGGGTTATTTACTAATACTGGAGAGTGCAAAATCTGGTGCAGCTCTGCACAGAATCCAACCAGCTTCCAGGTTTTATTGCCAAAGCGTAATTGAACAAGCTGAAGTTAGAAGCTGATTAGCAACCATGCACACCTGCACCAGATTCAGAGAGCTCCAGTTTTAGTAAATCAACCCCACAGAGTCAAACATATCTACCAATAAATCTACCATACCAACTACTAATATATCTACCATAAATTTCATGTACTACAAATTGTTTTTTGTATAAGTACAATTTTTATGATTAACCACTTTAGCCCCGCTCACTCGAGGCTCGCTCCCGCTGTATTCAGTCACAGCGGGAGTCGGGCCAGGGGAGGAGCAGCGGCGATCGCCGCTGCTCTTCCCCGATCGTCGGGGAATCGAGTTTGGAGATCCGGCCGCTTGTGTAAACAAAGCGGGCGGATCTCCTAAGTGACAGACAGTGACAGATTGCAGGGTTCAGCATAGCTGAACATGCGATCTGTCCCTGTGTCACTCAGTCACCTCCTCCCACACACGTTAGTAAGCACCAGGCATACATTAACCCCTCCCTCTCCAATAAAATTAACCCCTTCTCTGCCAGTGTCATTTTTACAATAACAGTGCATATTTATAGCACTGATTGCTGTAGTAATGTCACTGGTACCCCCAAAAGTGTCAAAAATGTCGGTCAAGGGTCCGATCTGTCCGCTGCAATGTCGCAGTCCCGCAAAAAAAATCGCAGATCGCCGCCATTACTCGTTAAAAAAAAACACCAAAAATGACAGATATCTTTCCCTTAGTTAGTAAAAGCAATAACTTTTGCGCAAACCAATCAAAATACGCTTATTGTGATTTTTTTTTACCAAACATAGGTAGCAGAAAACAAATTGGCCAAAAATTTTAAAAAATTTTGATTTTTACATTTTTTGGGGGGGAATTTCATATAAAAAAATGTGAAAAATATTATTTTTTCAAAATTTACGCTCTTTTTTTGTTTATAGCACAAAAAGTAAAAATCGCACAGGTGATCAAATACCACCAAATGAAAGCTCTGTTTGTGGGAAATAAAGGACGTAAATTTAGTTTGGGTACGGCGTCGCACGACTGCGCAATTGTCAGTTAAAGTTGCACAGTGCCGAATAGCAAAAAGTGGCATGGACGTAAGACAGCAAAATCTTCCGGTGGTAAAGTGGTTAAATGGCGTGAAAGAATACCTCGAATATTACCAGTTTTTCCTTTGGTAATATCGGCAAATCAATTTGATCTTTTACTAATACTCAACACTGTTGTCCGTATGAAGCAATGTTGAAATCTTATGTGGTGGACATGTAAAGACCCCCAAGGGAGGTAAAAAAGAGCTGGTGTACAATGAAGTGTTAATGGTAAATTTGGGTTAACAGGCAGTAAACACACAAATCCCAGTAATGGAATTAGCTGTTTTGTAATGATGACCTAAGGGTGACGTGATAGAAAAGGGGACATTAAGGCTTACCGCTGACGCACAAACTCAAGCTGCACAAGCTTTCTTCACAAGTGTCGTCTTGACTTTCTTGGTCCCCTTCATCTTCTTCATCCTCGCCTGCCCTGGTGTTCTCCCGTCGCTTCCTTCGAGAGGGTCTCCTGACAATGCGGAGGACTTTGTTGACCCTGTTCATGAGCCGGCAGGGGAAAAGCTATCCTCAGCTCCCGGTGGCTCTGTGTTCCCGGGGTCCTAACCGTGGAGAGGTCGGTCTCAGGAGGGTTCTCCGAGCTGAGCTGCTCCAACACAGAAGGAGAAGGGTTGAGAGAATTCTCTGCTTCTGAGGTCTGTGTGGGCAGATATGTTTCTCTCTCTCTCTCTGCTGACTTACTACACAGGAGCTAATAACTCTCGAGGGCAGAGCCTTTTCTTGCAGGAATGTTTGAGATGTTGGATAGAAGTCAGTGCTCAGGCAGCCTGTTATTAGCTCTCCGCAGGCTGAAGAATGAGCTGCCTCTCACGGTCCTTCAAAGCTCAGATACTGTCAGCGGGGATGGCAGAGCGACATGTGGAACAAATACATCATGTCGTTAATGTTCACAAAGCGCTAAACTTCATTGGCAGCCTCCTTCGAGATACACAGGAAAGAAATGGGGAATACGAGAAAATGAAAGGAGGGGGGCAATGTATGTGGCAGAAAAAAAACCCCCAGAAAAAAACAGTCAAAATAATTGTTAGCTCTTCAGGAAAGGAGAAACAAAGATTGTATAAATAATCACCTCTCCTATATATTAACCCATAACCCATGCTGGTAGTCTATTCATTTTATCTATCTATCTATCTATCTATCTATCTATCTATCTATCTATCTATCTATCTATCTATCTATCTATCTATCTATCTATCTATCTATCTATCTATCTATCTATCTATCTATCTATCTATCTATCTATCTATCTGATCTAATTCTGTGCCTCATAAAGTTATTAATTGCAGAAAGGGTTTTAGGCAGCCAGTGAACATATGCATTTAATTTATACACACGTTAAGTATGTGTCATCAGAATGTATAAATACCCAAAGTATGCCAATAATCCTCCAGATGCTCTAATTAGCGGAAGGTCTGAAACTTCAAACAAGTAAATTTTTCAGCTTGAAGCGTGGAAATGGTATGGCAAACACAGGAGAAATTGCAAGAAGTGCAGAAGTTTGAGATAAAGGGGAGAGAAACTCTGTGACAAGGGGGTATTGGAGAGCCTCTGTGATAAGGTGATATTACAGAGTCTTTGTAACAAGGGAATATCAAAGAGTATAAGTTGCAAGGGAATATCAGAGAGCCTTGGTGACAAGGGAGTATCAGTGACCCTCCATGAAAGGAGATTAGCAGAGAGCCTGAGTAACAAGGGAGTATTAGAGAGTCCCTGTGAAAGGGAAGTACCAGAGAACCTTGGTGACAAGGGAGTATCAGTAACCCTCAATGAAAGGAGATTAGCAGAGAGCCTGAGTAACAAGGGAGTATTAGAGAGTCCCTGTGAAAGGGAAGTACCAGAGAGTCTTGGTGACCAGGGAGTATCAGTGACCCTCCATGAAAGGAGATTAGCAGAGACCCTTAGTAACAAGGGAGTATTAGAGAGTCCCTGTGAAAGAGAAGTACCAGAGAACCTTGGTGACCAGGGAGTATCAGTGACCCTCCATGAAAGGGGATTAGCAGAGAGCCTCAGTAACAAGGGAGTATTAGAGAGTCCCTGTGAAAGAGAAGTACCAGAGAACCTTGGTGACCAGGGAGTATCAGTGACCCTCCATGAAAGGAGATTAGCAGAGAGCCTGAGTAACAAGGGAGTATTAGAGAGTCCCTGTGAAAGGGAAGTACCAGAGAACCTTGGTGACCAGGGAGTATCAGAGGGCCTCAGTGACAGGGGACTGTACAGAGGGCCTCAGGGAAGCCTTAGTGACAATGGAGTATCAGACAACCTTGGTGGCAAGGAAGTATAAGAGAGCCTCTGTGATATGGTAATATTAGAGAGTCTTTGTAGCAAGGGAATATCAGAAAGTTTGACTGATAAGGGAGATTTAGAGAGCCTTGGTGACAAGAGAGTATAATTGAACCTCAGTGAACGGGGATTATCAGAGAGTCTTAGTAACAAGGGAGTGTTAGAGTGCCTCAGTGAAAAGGAATTATCAGAGAACCTCAGTACAAAAGAAGTATCAGAGAACCTCAGGGACCAAGGAAGTATCAGAGGACCTCAGTTTAACAGAAGTATTAAAAAACCTCAGTGGAAAGGAAGTAGCAGAGAACCTCAGGAAAAAAAGAAGTATCAGAGAACCTCAGGGACCAAGGAAGTATCAGAGGACCTCGGTTTAAAAGAAGTATCAAAAAACCTCAGTAAAAAATAAGTATCAGAGAACCTAAGAAACCAAGGAAGTATCAGAATACCTCAGTGAACAAGAAGTATCAGAGGGCCTCAGTGACAGGGGAGTACAGGGGGGCTCAGAGACAGGGGAGTACAGGGGGCCTCAGAGACAGGGGAGTACGGGGGGCCTCAGAGACAGGGGAGTACGGGGGGCCTCAGAGACAGGGGAGTACAGGGGGCCTCAGGGAAAGGAAGTATCAGGAAGCCTTGGTGACAAGGGAGTATCAGAGAGCCCTGGTGACAAAGAATATCAGGGAGTGGCAGGGAAGTATTAGGGGTCCAGGAACAGGGGAGTAAAACAGAGCCTCAATCACAAAAGAATATCAGAGAGCCTCAATCACACTGGACTATCAGTGGGCCTTAGTGACAATAGAGTATCAGAGAGTCTCAGGGGCAAGAGAGTATTAGAGAACCTCAGTGGCAAGGAATTATCAGAGGGCCTCAGTGACACAAGAGTATCAGAGAACCTTAATGGCTTCAGTCACAATGGTGTATCAGAAGGCCTTAGTAAAAGGAAATATAGAAGAGCCTTAGTTACATAGAGGTATCAGAGAGCCTCAACCAGGATTCGGTGGAACTCTTGAATTTCTCCAGTGGTGGCTAGGGGTTCCTCGAGCAATAAGAGATATTTGCCTCTAAGATGGGCAACCACTGACGCTAACAATTTTTTTAGCTATCTGTAAGAGGTGAATTCTTTCCAATGACCACAAAAGGAAGGAGCATTGTTCCCACTGACCATCACACTAATGTACTGGGAGCTGTAAATATAATAACTATTAGCAACTATTCCCTGAAGCCAAAAAGTGCAGAGAAGAAGAAAGAGCCCTTGACAGTGGTTGGGAAATCCAGGAGCAGTGATGTCACCCATGGGCTTCCATGTCCCAGCTGTTGTTGGCGCTCCCTCCTCTCTTATGCAACTGCCACAGTCTTACACAGGGGATCACATGACTGGACCAGAGTGGGCTGAAAATGGGTAAGTATATACATCTTTTTTTACATAGCTTAGTTAGGTTCGGAAGAAAGTTTGATGAAGTCTGCTCCAATCCTTGTAATACATGTAAATGATCTAGAGAGATCCCCCCCCCCCCACACCTCAACAAAACTGCAGTTTAATTTAAACATATCTTCAATAAGTTTCTGAGCCAAATGGCACAAAAACAACTCCTTTATCCTTTACTAAAGAAAAACTTAATTCTTGAGGACTTTCCATTAAAAGTACAAGCAGATCATTTCTCTTGACCCTCCGTAATTACACTCTTATATCTCTTAGAAACTCATATCCTAAGCAGGGTGTCTAAGCCTCGGAGGGGAGTCTTATCCTGCAGAAGCGATGCCTTAAGTCCTGCCACAAAACAGGGGAAACCTTTTCAGAAATGCCAAGCCGAACGGCCCGTGATTAGTTCTTTTGAAGTTGCAGCGAGCTTCTATCTCGACTCCTCACTTATCGGATGTTTTTCAGACTGCCAAGCTCTTGAGAGAGGTATCTTCCTTCCTCAAAAAGATCAGATCTCTACCTAAACCTGTGACGTCTGTTGAAGAATGGAAGAAAATGCGTAGCTTCCCGTCGGTGTGCTACAAACAAAAGCATCAAACACGTTTTCAAGTAGATAGTCTTTGTTTCTTTAAGTATGTCCTTGGTCTTGTAGCACGCTACCCACGTCTTCACAAACGTAGCCTAAAATGACTCCAAGGTTAGTTGTGTTGGTCTTCAGAATGATCTCTTGGGCTTGTGCTGTCCTCTAGATTATAAACTTAGGTTGTTTGAGAAGTCTACCAAAGTCCAGAAAAGTGCCCGGACAAGGTCATCTGGAGCCCAGGACAAACATACTAAACAACCCCCCCCCCCCCCCCCCCACGCAAGAGGTATGAGAATTATGTGTCATCAAAATTCCCTCATAAAAACTCTGAGCGATAATCTGCATGCTTACCCCCTAGGCATAAATCCCCCCTCCTCTCAGTACAAATCAACCCCCTGCTAAAAATCCCCCCTCTCAGTACAAATGGCCCTTTGCCATCCCCCAAATCCCCCCCCCCATCCTAAAAAAAAAAAAAAAGAAAATTCACTTCTCCTAGCACAAATCCTCTACCCCTAAAATTTACCCTCCTAAAACCCATCTCCTCCTCCCCACTTCAAATCCCCCCTCCTTGCAAAAATTTTCTCCCCTCCCTCCCGACACAAATCGCCCTAAATAACCACTCTTAGCACTCCCCCCTCCCAAATTTCCCCTCCTAGAACAATACTTACCCCCCCACGCCCCCCAAATTCCCCCTTGCAACACAAATCCCTTCCCTCAATATCCTTGTGGCACCCACACTTCCCACCTCACATGATACCACAATACCCAGGGCAGCCACCCCTCCTGCCTACCCCTTGTCGTCCCGACCCTGGTCCAGAATAAAGTTACTCTAATCCACTGCTGTATTTTGGCCTAAGCCGACAAGGCCCAGGCCTAGGGTGGCACTTTGCGCCGCCCCCCCCCCCGCATTAAAGAAAAAAACCCTGATCCTTCCTCTTAGTCCCGTCTGAGTCTGCCCCACACACACACATTCCCTGGCGGCTTGTGGCACTTATTGGCATTCGTTCATTCAGGGCGTATGTACTTGCCGTTGCCGGGGAGGGAGGGACTGGTCACTGGCGCCTGCCGCCCCCATAGAGTGTGACTGGCCAGACCACCTGCACTGCATTCAATGGGTGGGGGCAGAGCCTAATGCTCTGCCTACCCTCCTCTGCAAGGCATCCTCATTCCTCCTTACACACTAGCTTCTCCCCGGGGCGGCCGGAGTCTGTCTATGTTGAGGAGGAGGACAAGGAAATCCCCAGCCAGGGCCCAGGCCAGGACAGCAGGACGCAGGTAGGAATCACGATTTGCTACTATTACTTCAATCACATTTAAACTTACAGTAAATATATTTTCTGCGAATATGGACTGTTTAATGCCTTTGAATTGATTTCAGCATGCATAGAGCACTTTGCAGTACATGAACTTTCACTGCATGTGAACTGTTAAATGAGTTTGCATTGGTTTCAGCATGTGCAAAGTACTCCATGCACGCTGAAATCAATGCAAACTCATTAAACAGTTCACATGCAGAAAGTACATGTACTGCAAACTGCTCCAAGCTTTAACCACTTCTGGACTGGAAGGTTTTCCCCCTTAATGACCAGGCCATTTTTTGCAATTCGGCACTGCGTTACTTTAATGGACAATTGCATGGTTGTGCGACGCTGTACCCAAAAAGATTTCATGTCCTTTTTCCTTTTTTTTCCCACAAATACAGCTTTCCAAATAGAGCTTTCTTTTGGTGGTATTTGATCACCTGTGCGATTTTTATTTATTGCGTTATAAACAAAAAAAGAGCGACAATTCTGGAAAAAAAAAAACAGGAAGTGGTGTGGCCTTGACAGGAAGGGGTGGGTCATAGTTAAATTAGGGGGTGCATGAGTTTAGTCCGGCCTAGGGCAGCACAAAAACTTAAATACACCACTGCTCTAATCGATATCCTTATTCTCCAAAAAATCCATATGCATCCACTACTTATAGCAATAAACAAAATAGACACTGCATGAACGGTTTTTAATACTCTGAAAGAAAAATACGCTATAAAAACAGGTGTAATAAGGGAAAGCTTCTAGTACCCAATATAGGATACACTATATAGGGATTTAGGGTAATATAAAAAAACAAAAAGCTCCCAATAGTATGAAAGCCAAGTACAAAGATTTTATTAAAATGGTTAAAAACACTTACACACATAAACTGTATACAGCATCCTACAGAAACCACAACTCCCAGAATTCCGAGGCACGCATGCACAGTGATGTCATGGCTTCTGGCTCCGCCCAACACATTTTGTCAAATATGACATCATCAGAGGCACATGTCCCTGATGACAAAGTGTCCCTGATTACATCATATTTGACACATTTTTTTTTTTATTTGTTTACATCCACTACTTATTAACCCTTTAATTTATTTTTGATTAAATTGTTTCTAACAGTGTTTTCCTGCCTCCTATGAATGTACTCTTTTCCCTCTCATGTCTGTTTGTTTGAAATGAGCAGTGCATGTTAGCTGCGGTCATGCACACTGCTCTATGCACACTACATAACATCACATAGTACATCTCAGGAACAAGCAAGAGAGGGTGGCTATGTTCCTACATACAGTGGGATCATGGAGAATTAATATATTTTTTTCTGAATTAAGAAGTACATATATAAATGAAATGTATTTATTAATTTTATTTGTTAACCAGGGATTAGTGTCGCTTTAAACTACATCTAAATTAAAGTGATTGTAAATGCTTGTTGTTGTTTTTTATTAACAAAAAGGGTCTATTCTTACCTGCTCTGCGCAAAGCAACTCTGAACCTTCTTTTTTTGGGTCCCCTGCAGGCACTCCTGGCTCTTCTCTGTCGAGTGTCCCCATATAAGCCCCCATTAACATCAGGGTGATTTGACATGCAAATTGCAGCCTATAGCTGGTGGCAACGGCACCGCCCGAATCGGTGCGACGCCGACTTTGTGGCGCCGCACCAATTTCCAAAAGTAGTTCCTGCACTGCTTTTGGCGACTTCGTGGCAATTTTAATTGACATCTCTGCATGAACCCGCACGGATGTCTTTCAAATCACCCCTGAACTCGCAATATAATGCGGGTTTGAAATTGTGTGAGTTCAGCTGAATTTCAAACCTGCCTCCAATGTGAACGAGGGCTGCTTTCTATGGGGGCATTCGCGCAGGCTGGCTCTCAAACCTCGCTGTTTGCATCTATAGACACAGACAGTGGGACTAGGCCTTGCCCTCTACTCCCTGATGACTGGTTTTGATTGACAGCAGCGGGAGCCAATGGCAAAGCCAGTGAGACCAGGAAGTGAGGAGAGAGAAGAGCTGCAGACAGGCACAGCGCTGGATCGAATGAGGGCTCAGGTAAGGAAAAGAAAAGGGGGGGGGGGAACTAATGCCTCAACATTTTTTACGTTAATGCAAGGAATGCATTAGGGTAAAAAATGTTTAGGCTTTATAACCACTTTAACCAATTCTGAATAGTGTAGAGCAGGTATTCCCAAACTACGGCCCTGCAACTGTTGCAGAACTACACATCCCATGAGGCATTGTAAAACTCTGACATTCACATACATGACTAGGCATGATGGGAATTGTAGTTCCTGAACAACTGGAGGGCCATAGTTTGGGAATCCCTGGTGTAGAGAATCGTTACAGCTTCTGTTTTATTTTCCATCAGTGTTCCATTAGAGAAATTTTGAGATTTCTCTTAATTTTCTGTCCTAGAGACAGAATAGGAAGTTGGAAGAAATCTCTCCAATGTGAGTGGAGCCCTCTTTTAGGCAGTCGTCACTCCAACAACCATTGTAGGATTTTACCTCTATTTCTGTTTGGATAATAACTCAAGATTTTGGACTTTGGACGCGCAGTTAAATAGATATACTAATGCACAAATAAGTCTAAATGGATCCCCAAAGGGAACCTGTAACAGTCACAGTTAGTAGGCAGACCCAGTTTAATCTGATTATATTTTCTCTTCCCTGACCCCCCGCCCCCCCCAAGCCCCCATCCCATATTAACATGCTGATAAAATGTTTAATTAAAACATTCCTGTTTCTTTTATTGCATACCTTGTTTAACCCCCGACAGAATGCAAATTTGTGGCCTTGGCTTTAGGGGGTTGTATTGGAGTGATGCCTGCAGCTAGAGGCATCACCCCGATGCCGTTGTTTAGAGCCAATGGTCGGCTTTCTTGTAATGATAACTGATGCGGCAGAGCAGCCTGAGTAGCCTTTACCCACTTTTCTACTTCTACTAGAACTATATTTTGCACATTTTAAAAATGCACATTTCAGACCTAAAGTTTAGGAAAAACCCCCAAACATGCAGTAGCATATTATGAATGACAGGTCCTCGTTAGGGAGACATCAAGGGTCTATTAGACCCCTGAAGTCAGGAGAAAAAACTGTAGGCACACACTGGTGTATCGGTCCCATTAAAAAGTCCACTAAAAAATCTCTAAAACAGAGCCTGGCTGGCGGCAGGAGGAAGTTCCTGAGACCTAGGAAGTTCATACATTGAAGAGCCTGTGTTTATAAGAAATGTAGGTTTACCATTGTGGTACTTTTAATAAAGTTTGTCCATACTGCTCTTAGAGGCATTTCCTTTTCCTCTGTTCCCTAATGTCACCTATGGGCCTCACTGAAGCTGATCAAGCACAGATCTTACTTGATTAGCTTCTTCCCGAGTCACAGCAGCCGGGGAATGACAGCTCAGAACCCAGAAGTCATGTAATACAGTTTGCTACCACATTCTTTCATGGGAAGGGAGATCAGCAAATGGATCTCCCTCCGTTCCACCCACTGACTCTTGCCATGCAGGAGAAGCAGTGGATACATGTCAGCAGTAGTCGGGCAGCAGGTGGTACATTTGGGAAATGTGGAAGGAAGCCATCACTTCCACTAGAAAGCCGGCTTGACAGTAGTAAATACACTTCCAGCTGCTTTAAAATCCCCTTGCTACCAGATGCCGTTTATAAATGGTGCTGGTAGACAAGAGGTTGATTATATTATTTTATATGTTACTGTTACATTCTTTGAGATCCTGCCAGGGGCGTAACTACAGGGGTTGCAGGGGTTGCGGTCGCAACCGGGCCCCATGCTCCAGGGGGCCCTGTGCGGCTCCCCTGTACACCTGGATAGGAGGGGCAGCAGGGGCCGCATGTAGAGAAATCACTGCCCTCCTTCTTCCTCCTGTAGCTGCAGGGGGAAAATGGAGGAGATTGGTTCCTCTGTATGCTGCCCCGGCCACTCCTCCTATCCATCCAGTTCACTTGTGTTCTGCTGTCTCTGGGCCCCTGTGTGCTCCCCTGGTCCCCCCCCCTACTGTGCTTCCCCCCCTACTGAGCTCCCCCCCCCCCACTGTGCTGCCCCCCCCTACTGTGCTCCCTACCCTCTCCTGCCGGCTGCTGCAGGGGATGTGTCACAATAGAGAACCAGGAAGGGGTCGGTAAATAGGTAATTTACCAGCCAGCTCCTTCCTTTTCTCAATGGACAGAGTCATAGTCAGTGACATTGTAAAAAAATAAAATAAAATGATAAAAAATAATACAATTAAAATACCAAAAAAATAAAAACAACTGACACCAGTGGGTGAACTTCCAGGATCGTAAAGGTCACACTTGCAACCGGGCCCTGGCATTCCGCCACTGTGGGGAGGCCCCAACATCGCAGGAAGGTGGCCCACTGCAGAACTTGTGAAAGGGTCCCGCAACGAGAGTAAAGGGCCCCAGGATCAGTGGGAAGAGTCCCAGGCTTGAAGGGAAGGGCCCCGGCCAGGGGTCCAGGGGGCCCTTCATGGTTTCCTGCACCGGGGCCCTGAAGGTTCTAGTTACGCCTCTGGATCCTGCCAATTTATGCATGCCAACTTTAAGGCCTCATGCACACTGGGCATATAAAACACTGCTTTTAGGAGCTTTTGGCTTTTTTTTTCTACTTCTAAACATCCCTCCATGTTGGCCTAGGTGTCCATGTACACATAGGCATTTACAGGTGTAATTGAAGAGGAGCTTTTAAATGCAGAAAAAAAAAAAAAAACCCATCACGTGTGCTCAGGAGAGGAGCATTTCAGCAGGAAAAATGCCCAACATGCCTAAAAGCTATGAGCCAGAAAACAGCATGGTGTGCTGCTCAGGCTCTCTAGGCTGGGTACAAATCCTGGACATCCTAGGAGTGCTGCCACGGGAGGTATCTGTGAAGATACGAGGTAGAGAAGGTCTCCCTATGGCCACACATTCATGTCATCCCTAGGGTGGATGTGTGAGTGACAACCTCAGCCTGGACTGCAGTCAGGCCACAGCCCCAACGCGTTTCATTCCGCCCCTTAAAGCTTAATTATGAGGATGCCAAAAAGCTAGGCAGGTTTAGTGCCTGAGTGTTAATTGATTACAATTGCCAGAAATGTATATTCTGCCAATGGAATAAATGCATGCCCAAATGTTTGACACACCTATACGCTCCAAAACATGTTTACAAAAAATTGACTTTAGGCGTGTTTTTAAGCTGCTTTTTTCCTGCCAGGAGAAAAAGAGTCAGGCAAATGCCCAGTGTGCATGAGGCCTAAAAGCCCCTACAGGTTGTCAGTTTAGAGTTAACCATGAATAATAGGCCTACAATTATTGTTCTCACTTTGGCATGTGCAGTGATATGTAACATGTGTATTGCACATTTTCGCACATAGGCTCCCCTGACAGGTGCGTTTACATTCATTTATGTGCAAATGTGAGAGAGGGGCAATCTGTACACTTGCTGTGCCCATTATGAGGGGTTCCCACCATCCCTGCACTGAGTTCCTGGTGTCTGTACACCTGCTGTGCCCATTATGAGGGGTTCCCACCATCCCTGTGCTGAGTTCCCGGCTCTGTACACCTGCTGTGCCCAATATGAAGGGTTCCCACCATCCCTGCACTGAGTTTCTGGGTCTGTACACCTGCTGTGCCCATTATGAGAGGTTCCCACAAACCCTGTGCTGAGTTCGTATGTCTGTACACCTGCTGTGCCTATTATGAGGGGTTCCCAGCATCCCTGCACTGAGTTCCTGGGTCTTTACACCTGCTGTGTCCATTATGAGGGGTTAATTTTGTTTATTGAAAAATCTTACAAACAACAACTTATATACAATAAAACCATAATAAATAAATTAATAAATAACATATTTACAAAATAATTAAATATAACTATACAAAACCAAAAACCAAACAAGAACATAATAAATAAACCAAATTGCGCACAGCATAAACCCTACGAGAGAGCCAGACTAAGGAACATCACCGTCACCATGCATGTAGCCTTTTATCAAAAATATATTTTATCTGAAAATCTAGGGGAGTGAAGCAAGGACAGAAAGAAAAGCCGCACACCCCGAGATCAACAGGCAGCAGCTACAGAGTCCTGATATTCCTCCACGCCTTTATCCAGGCCTCCTGCCGCCACCTGTCTTTCTCAAGACCCCGAATCTTCCCAACCTCACCCAGAATGTTCTGCACCACCACCTCAACAGGGAGGATTTTACTCCGTAAGGATACCTGGCACCGTGCACTCCACGTGAAATAACGGACTACTACACTAACTAAAAAAAGTGTTTCCAAATCATAATCCCGGCGAGTCTGGAATGCCCCATACACCCACTCTGCATAACTCATATGGGGGAGGAAGGGTACACTCAGAGCCCTCCCTACCCTCTTGTACACCTCTATATTAAAAGGGTACTGAAGCAAAAAATGATCCATGGACTCCACCGCACCTCCACACTCTACTCTCGGGCAGCCACGATCACTCACAGAGAGAAACTTCAGGTTGCCCTTCACATATAGTTTTCCATGGAAAGCGAGCCAAGCCTGATCCCTAAACTTCATTGGGATTCTCTCCAAATTAAT
Organism: Pelophylax lessonae; assembly: GCF_965119305.1. Taxonomy (NCBI): domain Eukaryota; kingdom Metazoa; phylum Chordata; class Amphibia; order Anura; family Ranidae; genus Pelophylax; species Pelophylax lessonae. Next base: position 20,121,659 of record NC_138775.1, on the reverse strand, counting down.
CAAACGCAAACCCTCCCCCAAAACTAGGCTTGGGCAATCCCTTAAGGCCAGTGGTTCGCAAAAAACAGAGCTCATGATCCGCTTCTCAAGAAGTTTCCTTGGAAGAGATCTGATCTCCCCTGCCGTTACTTGCCACTGCCGAAGTATTTTCAAACACGGGGCAACATAAGTCGGGAGCTTATCATGCTTGACCCTCAGGCTTTTCACTGGCCCACCATTTTCCCAGTTTCGCAGAAAGGGCCTAAACCAGGACTGGAAAATACCAACCCACCCAGGCGGTCTCTCTGCCAACATGTTACCAAGGTTGTACTTTACAAACATCAGAGAGAAAAAGACTACAGGGTTGATCATTCCTAGACCACCCTCCCGCCTAGGAAGATAAGTCACACTCCTTTTGACAAGGTTTATTCTGTTTCCCCATAACAGCTGGAAGAAACAACTATAGATCCTGGTATAGAGAGACACTGGCAAAATGCAGACAAAACTGACATACAGAAAAATTGGAATCAGGTAACCTTTGATCAGATCAACCTTTTCCCTTAAGGAAAACCGCCAACTTTTCCAGCTCGCCACCTTGGCATTGGCATTCTCCAGCCTGCTCACCCAATTTGCATGACCATAGTCACCTGGGCCAAATTCAATGCCTAGAACTCTAATTTTTTGTTGGGGCTCCGGGAAGTCATCCGGGAGAACAAAACTCTCACCTTCCACGCCCATCCAGAAAGCTTCACACTTGTCCTGGTTGACCTTTGAACCTGATGCTTCCGCATACTGCCTTGTCACTGAGACCACCTCCTGCGCTTCCCCAGTCCCAGAGACAAAAACAGAAACGTCATCAGCATAAGCCACAACCTTCAAAGGAGGCTCACCAGCGATGCCCAAAGGTACCCCACACAATGGTCCACTCTCTAGCCTTCTAATGAAGGGGTCGATTGCAAACGCATATAGCAGAGGACTCAAAGGACACCCCTGACGCACACCTGAGCCAACCACAAAGGGCTGCCCAACCCAACCATTAACCAGAGGAAAGCTTTCAGCCCCTTTGTACAAAATCTTGAGCCAATCAATGAAACCCCCCTCCAGGCCATACTTGCCAAGAAGGAGCCATAGGTACTCATGATTAACCCTATCAAAGGCCTTAGCCTGATCCAATGTCAGCAGATATTTACCCCAACCAGCAGCCCTACAACGCTCCAAGGCCTCCCGGACAGCTAACACAGCTGAGAAAGTGCTTCTACCCTGGATTGCGCAGTGCTGGTGATGGGATAACAAATCGCCTGCCACTGATGATAATCGCCAGAAAAAAATCTTTGCCAGTATCTTTCTATCGACATTAAGAAGGCTAATGGGGCGCCAATTCTCAATCATCGAAGGATCTTTGCCCTTTGACAGAAGAACCACTGCAGATTGCCTCATGGAAGGAGGGAGAGAACCCTCATGCAAACAGCCATTAAAAACCTCCGCAAGGTGTGAAGCCAGGATCTTCTTAAAACATTTATAAAATTCGGCTGTCAAACCATCTGGCCCTGGCGTTTTCCTGATGGCTAGTTTATCAATAGCCTGGATCACCTCATCTGCAGTGATTTCATCTGTCAAATTCATCAAAGGAACAATATTTTCCAGACCTGGCGTAGAGTCCAAAAAACTCAACATCCCTGTCCGATCAAGGTTCTTTCCTCCCAGGAGATCAGCATAGTATGACCTGACGACCTCCAGGATCCCTGACCTAGACTTCGTCAGAGAGCCCGTACTGTCCTTCAGGCCATTGACCGTCTTAACTGCTACGCTCTGTTTACAATTCTGGTAAGGGTCAGGCGAATGGTATTTCCCATAGTCCCTTTCCTGAACCAAAGAGGCGTGCCGGTCATATTGATGGGTCCTCAGGAGGAGCTTCACCTCAGAGATCGCCCCAGAATCTCCTCCATTCGATACAAGGCGGTCAAGTTTCCTCCGCAAACGCTGGTAGGTGATATACTTATCTTGCTGTCTCTTTCTCCCTATGGCCTTGAAAAGCCTAACAGTCCGCTGTTTTATAAGCTCCCACCATTCTGACTTACTGTTGCAAAAGTCTAGGATAGTTACCTGTGCCTGAAAAAATTCCTCAAAGGATTGTCTTACTTCCTCGTCATCCAGGAGGGCCGAATTCAATCTCCAGATACCCCTCCCCCTAGGTGGCACGCCTGAGGCATTCAGAGTCAAATATAGAATACAGTGATCAGAAAACTCCACTGCCCGACAAACAGGTGCCGAAAAAGCAGAGTCCTCCTTTAAAAAAAACCTATCTATCCTACTCTGACTATTACCTCGCTGAAAAGTGAACCCCGTGCTGTCTGGGCAGCGCTTAATGTGCACATCTACCAGACCTGCTTCCCTAACCATTGCATTCAGGAAAAGGCTGTCATAGCCCAGCTTATCTCTGAAACCTCTCCTGTCTTTAGGCCTAGTAATGGTGTTGAAGTCACCTCCAAAGATAACCTGCTGAGCCGTAAAAAGAAAAGGCTTAATCTTTGTAAAGAGGCATTTCCTGTCCCATTTTGTCTGGGGACCATAGATGTTAATCAGGCGCAGGTCCTGCCCCCTCACAGAGACATCCAAAATCATGCATCTCCCAATCTCTACCTCAATTACCCGTCGGCATGTTACCATACCAGAAAAAAGGACCGCAACCCCGCTGTAAGGCTCGGCCGCAAGAGACCAAAAGGAGGGACCACGCTTCCACTCCTTCTTTGCCAGATGTATATCAGCCAGACTACTCAGATGGGTCTCTTGCAAAAACAAAATGTCAGCATCAAACTCGCTGAGCAAAAATAAGGCCATATGACGAGCACTCACTGATTTTAAGCTGGCAACATTAATGGTTGCCACTTTTAACGGAGTGGGAACTGCCATTAGGATAATTGAGGCAGCCGTTTCTTAGCCTGACTACTCTCTCTCCCAGGAGAACCAGTGCGCTTCAATGCACCCTGGGACTCATCATCCATAGAAGACGCCGTACTCAACGAGTCCCATTCATCGTCATCATCTGACAGGACCCCAAACTTATTTTTCAAGGGCAAAACCTTAGGACTTTGGGCAACTGAACACCTTTTTTTTTTTCTTTTGCCCTTCTTCCTTTTCTCCTCCAACCATTCCACATCATCCTTGGACAAACTGCAAATTACAGTCTCCCCACTCTTAGCCTCCCCTTCACCCCCACTCTCCCTTACCTTATCTGCCACCAGGCCAGCCTCTTCACCATTTTCCCCACTCCTCTGCATCCCCTGGTCCCCAATAGAAGCCCTGAAATGTCGAGGGGGTGGGACTGGCACTGCACTTGATGCCCCTGCATCAGCACCTCTTGCGGCCTCTGCAATTTTGGAGGACATAGACACAGAAGGATTGGACACATTCTCGGTAACTGATACATGCAAACGCACAGACTGGGGCACCACAGATTTGGAAGACACTGACACACTGGGAATTGGCACAGACTGGGAAATCACAGACTGGGAAGACACAGGCACACTAGGCAAACGCACAGACTGGGAAGACACAGGCACACTAGGCAAACGCACAGACTGGGAAGACACAGGCACACTGGGCATTGGCACAGACTCAGAGGGAATCGCAGGCACCCTAGCTGCTGAGCTCTGAGCATCCTCCATGTCCAGGCGGAAGAACTCTCTCATGAGCTCAGGCTGGTTATGCATTGCCTCGGGACACTGGCTATAAGGATGCCCAACCGAATTGCACAAGTTGCACCTTATAATGTTGCAATCCTTTGCCAAATGCCCTAAATCCTGACACAGAGAGCATTTCATCACTGGACAGGAGGATGCAAAGTGCCCTTTATCCCCACATTTATTACACAGTTTTGGCTGGCCTGGATAAAAGATGGTCAGCCTGTCCCTTCCCAGGAAAGCTGAGGATGGCAGATGCTGGATGACATTATCCATGACTTTTAGTTTTAGCTGCACAGACCATCCCCCCGTCCATATTCCTCGGTCATCCATAATTTTGTGTAAGGGGCTCAGGATGTCTCCATATCTCCTCAGCCATACAGATAAATCCCCTTGTGGTATGGACTCATTGCGCACAAGAATCGTCACCATTTTAATAAGTGGCTGACGTGACACAACTTTGGGGATGAGCCCTCTCCAGTCCGGCAGGCTCCTACACACATGCTCATATTTCTCCCAAAATATGTCCAAAGACTCCGGACGGATAAAGGACAAATCATACTCATAGGAGCCGGTCGGACTGATCAGGGCGAAGATATCTTCGGGTCTAAACCCCATCTGCAGAATCTTATCAACCACAGCTCTCCTATATGGGGGAATACCTTCGCCTTCCCATCTGAGCTGAACCACATTCCTCCTTTTAAATAGTGAGGAAGATAAACCATTTCCATGCTCCCCCCTACCAGATCCTGTAGCAGCACCAGCATAGGTTTTCCTCCCACACATACCAGTAATTACAGCATTGTCCTTAGACACAGCCACACCTGCTGACAAGGAGCCTGAAACATCCCTTGCAGTCTTTGGAGCAGCAGAGACAAGACCCACCCCCTCCCCCTTCTCAAAGCACTCAGCTGCTTTCCTGGGTTCAATCACAGTTTTTTTTACTGCAGAATCCCCAACAGTTGTAGCACTACTGCTCCCAGCATCTCCTGCACCATTTTCAGGAACAACAGCTTTATCTGGGTCAGGAAAAGCCTTTGCAATGTCCGTGGTGCTCCTCTCTGCAGACACTTCAACCAAAAGCTCAAAGTTATTTTCAGTTTTCCCACCAATCGCATTTAAAGTTTTTTTAGCAGGTGCATCAGGTTGCACTGCATGCTGCACATTGTCTATGGGTGTGGGCTGACAGCCCATAGCACTACAACCCTCAGCAAGCACATTGTCATTAAAGTTCACATCACCACCTTGCACACACACTGTACCTGCTTGCTGTGTTGTTACCTCTGCAGTGTCATGGCTGATGGTGGGATCAAACTTCCTCCTGGTTGTTGCAGGCTTCATGGTGAATGTTCCTCTCTCCACAGGTCTCTCTTTCATAGGGCGAGGAACGGTATCCATATCCTCATCTGAGGAATCCGCAGAAAAATGTAACTTTCTTCCATCCAGAGGGGTTTCCAGCTCAGCGATGAACTCCAACATGCCAGTACCCCCCTCAACCTCCTGCTCAGATGTTCCACATTGCTGCTGCAGAGGGAGGGAGACAGAGGCCTCCGCCATTGGGGGCTCAGCAGATGTCTGAGGTGTTGAAGAGCTGGGCTCATCCTCCGGGCCCACTTTCTCACTCTCTGCTGACTCTGTCGGTACCTGCATCTCTTCACTGGCTGGGTCACTCTCCATGCTGGAAACGGTTCCTCTCCTCATACGGCTGAAACGTTCCTCATTCCTGTATTTTTCCTTAAAAGCTCCGCTACTTTCCTTCAGAGAGCTCACCAACTCTTTCTGCTTCCTCAAAGCTTGCTCCAAGTCCTTTAATTCAGGCCTCAGAGCCGGTCTCTTCTTACTGTACAGTTTGGCACAATACAACTTTTTCTTTTTAAATTCAGTTTTTAAAGCTGCCAATTTCTCCTCCTCTTTCTCAATCCTTGTCAGCTTGTCCACAATCCTCCGTCTAAAGGTAGATAGGGATTCACCCCTCCTTGGGCCGAGCTCCATGTCTTCCATAGGCTGAGGCCTAGTCTCAGGCCTATCCAGGGGGCCCCCGCCGGGGTCCTCCCCAGGATCCAGCATCCCTCCTGGGGCAGAGAAACAACTCTAGCCCCTGGCTTCTGGAAGCACACGAGCTAAGGAATCAGCAACCTCACACCTCGCTGTCAGGGAGTGGAATGGCAGTTTCCCACCATCCCTGTGCTGAGTTCCCGGGTCTGTACACCTGCTGTGCCCAATATGAAGGGTTCCCACCATCCCTGCACTGAGTTTCTGGGTCTGTACACCTGCTGTGCCCATTATGAGAGGTTCCCACAAACCCTGTGCTGAGTTCGTATGTCTGTACACCTGCTGTGCCTATTATGAGGGGTTCCCAGCATCCCTGCACTGAGTTCCTGGGTCTTTACACCTGCTGTGTCCATTATGAGGGGTTCCCACCATCCCTGTGCTGAGTTCCTGGGTCTGTACACCTGCTGTGCCCATTATGAGGGGTTCCCTCCATCCCTGTGCTGAGTTCCCAGGTCTGTACACCTGCTGTGTTCATTGTGAGGAGTTCCCACCATCTCTGCACTGAGTTCTTGGGTCTGTACACCTGCTGTGTCCATTATGAGGAGTTCCCATCATCCCTGTGCTGAGTTCCTGGGTCTGTACACCTGCTGTGCCCATTATGAGGGGTTAATTTTGTTTATTGAAAAATCTTACAAACAACAACTTATATACAATAAAACCATAATAAATAAATTAATAAATAACATATTTACAAAATAATTAAATATAACTATACAAAACCAAAAACCAAACAAGAACATAATAAATAAACCAAATTGCGCACAGCATAAACCCTACGAGAGAGCCAGACTAAGGAACATCACCGTCACCATGCATGTAGCCTTTTATCAAAAATATATTTTATCTGAAAATCTAGGGGAGTGAAGCAAGGACAGAAAGAAAAGCCGCACACCCCGAGATCAACAGGCAGCAGCTACAGAGTCCTGATATTCCTCCACGCCTTTATCCAGGCCTCCTGCCGCCACCTGTCTTTCTCAAGACCCCGAATCTTCCCAACCTCACCCAGAATGTTCTGCACCACCACCTCAACAGGGAGGATTTTACTCCGTAAGGATACCTGGCACCGTGCACTCCACGTGAAATAACGGACTACTACACTAACTAAAAAAAGTGTTTCCAAATCATAATCCCGGCGAGTCTGGAATGCCCCATACACCCACTCTGCATAACTCATATGGGGGAGGAAGGGTACACTCAGAGCCCTCCCTACCCTCTTGTACACCTCTATATTAAAAGGGCACTGAAGCAAAAAATGATCCATGGACTCCACCGCACCTCCACACTCTACTCTCGGGCAGCCACGATCACTCACAGAGAGAAACTTCAGGTTGCCCTTCACATATAGTTTTCCATGGAAAGCGAGCCAAGCCTGATCCCTAAACTTCATTGGGATTCTCTCCAAATTAATCAAACGCAAACCCTCCCCCAAAACTAGGCTTGGGCAATCCCTTAAGGCCAGTGGTTCGCAAAAAACAGAGCTCATGATCCGCTTCTCAAGAAGTTTCCTTGGAAGAGATCTGATCTCCCCTGCCGTTACTTGCCACTGCCGAAGTATTTTCAAACACGGGGCAACATAAGTCGGGAGCTTATCATGCTTGACCCTCAGGCTTTTCACTGGCCCACCATTTTCCCAGTTTCGCAGAAAGGGCCTAAACCAGGACTGGAAAATACCAACCCACCCAGGCGGTCTCTCTGCCAACATGTTACCAAGGTTGTACTTTACAAACATCAGAGAGAAAAAGACTACAGGGTTGATCATTCCTAGACCACCCTCCCGCCTAGGAAGATAAGTCACACTCCTTTTGACAAGGTTTATTCTGTTTCCCCATAACAGCTGGAAGAAACAACTATAGATCCTGGTATAGAGAGACACTGGCAAAATGCAGACAAAACTGACATACAGAAAAATTGGAATCAGGTAACCTTTGATCAGATCAACCTTTTCCCTTAAGGAAAACCGCCAACTTTTCCAGCTCGCCACCTTGGCATTGGCATTCTCCAGCCTGCTCACCCAATTTGCATGACCATAGTCACCTGGGCCAAATTCAATGCCTAGAACTCTAATTTTTTGTTGGGGCTCCGGGAAGTCATCCGGGAGAACAAAGCTCTCACCTTCCACGCCCATCCAGAAAGCTTCACACTTGTCCTGGTTGACCTTTGAACCTGATGCTTCCGCATACTGCCTTGTCACTGAGACCACCTCCTGCGCTTCCCCAGTCCCAGAGACAAAAACAGAAACGTCATCAGCATAAGCCACAACCTTCAAAGGAGGCTCACCAGCGATGCCCAAAGGTACCCCACACAATGGTCCACTCTCTAGCCTTCTAATGAAGGGGTCGATTGCAAACGCATATAGCAGAGGACTCAAAGGACACCCCTGACGCACACCTGAGCCAACCACAAAGGGCTGCCCAACCCAACCATTAACCAGAGGAAAGCTTTCAGCCCCTTTGTACAAAATCTTGAGCCAATCAATGAAACCCCCCTCCAGGCCATACTTGCCAAGAAGGAGCCATAGGTACTCATGATTAACCCTATCAAAGGCCTTAGCCTGATCCAATGTCAGCAGATATTTACCCCAACCAGCAGCCCTACAACGCTCCAAGGCCTCCCGGACAGCTAACACAGCTGAGAAAGTGCTTCTACCCTGGATTGCGCAGTGCTGGTGATGGGATAACAAATCGCCTGCCACTGATGATAATCGCCAGAAAAAAATCTTTGCCAGTATCTTTCTATCGACATTAAGAAGGCTAATGGGGCGCCAATTCTCAATCATCGAAGGATCTTTGCCCTTTGACAGAAGAACCACTGCAGATTGCCTCATGGAAGGAGGGAGAGAACCCTCATGCAAACAGCCATTAAAAACCTCCGCAAGGTGTGAAGCCAGGATCTTCTTAAAACATTTATAAAATTCGGCTGTCAAACCATCTGGCCCTGGCGTTTTCCTGATGGCTAGTTTATCAATAGCCTGGATCACCTCATCTGCAGTGATTTCATCTGTCAAATTCATCAAAGGAACAATATTTTCCAGACCTGGCGTAGAGTCCAAAAAACTCAACATCCCTGTCCGATCAAGGTTCTTTCCTCCCAGGAGATCAGCATAGTATGACCTGACGACCTCCAGGATCCCTGACCTAGACTTCGTCAGAGAGCCCGTACTGTCCTTCAGGCCATTGACCGTCTTAACTGCTACGCTCTGTTTACAATTCTGGTAAGGGTCAGGCGAATGGTATTTCCCATAGTCCCTTTCCTGAACCAAAGAGGCGTGCCGGTCATATTGATGGGTCCTCAGGAGGAGCTTCACCTCAGAGATCGCCCCAGAATCTCCTCCATTCGATACAAGGCGGTCAAGTTTCCTCCGCAAACGCTGGTAGGTGATATACTTATCTTGCTGTCTCTTTCTCCCTATGGCCTTGAAAAGCCTAACAGTCCGCTGTTTTATAAGCTCCCACCATTCTGACTTACTGTTGCAAAAGTCTAGGATAGTTACCTGTGCCTGAAAAAATTCCTCAAAGGATTGTCTTACTTCCTCGTCATCCAGGAGGGCCGAATTCAATCTCCAGATACCCCTCCCCCTAGGTGGCACGCCTGAGGCATTCAGAGTCAAATATAGAATACAGTGATCAGAAAACTCCACTGCCCGACAAACAGGTGCCGAAAAAGCAGAGTCCTCCTTTAAAAAAAACCTATCTATCCTACTCTGACTATTACCTCGCTGAAAAGTGAACCCCGTGCTGTCTGGGCAGCGCTTAATGTGCACATCTACCAGACCTGCTTCCCTAACCATTGCATTCAGGAAAAGGCTGTCATAGCCCAGCTTATCTCTGAAACCTCTCCTGTCTTTAGGCCTAGTAATGGTGTTGAAGTCACCTCCAAAGATAACCTGCTGAGCCGTAAAAAGAAAAGGCTTAATCTTTGTAAAGAGGCATTTCCTGTCCCATTTTGTCTGGGGACCATAGATGTTAATCAGGCGCAGGTCCTGCCCCCTCACAGAGACATCCAAAATCATGCATCTCCCAATCTCTACCTCAATTACCCGTCGGCATGTTACCATACCAGAAAAAAGGACCGCAACCCCGCTGTAAGGCTCGGCCGCAAGAGACCAAAAGGAGGGACCACGCTTCCACTCCTTCTTTGCCAGATGTATATCAGCCAGACTACTCAGATGGGTCTCTTGCAAAAACAAAATGTCAGCATCAAACTCGCTGAGCAAAAATAAGGCCATATGACGAGCACTCACTGATTTTAAGCTGGCAACATTAATGGTTGCCACTTTTAACGGAGTGGGAACTGCCATTAGGATAATTGAGGCAGCCGTTTCTTAGCCTGACTACTCTCTCTCCCAGGAGAACCAGTGCGCTTCAATGCACCCTGGGACTCATCATCCATAGAAGACGCCGTACTCAACGAGTCCCATTCATCGTCATCATCTGACAGGACCCCAAACTTATTTTTCAAGGGCAAAACCTTAGGACTTTGGGCAACTGAACACCTTTTTTTTTTTTCTTTTGCCCTTCTTCCTTTTCTCCTCCAACCATTCCACATCATCCTTGGACAAACTGCAAATTACAGTCTCCCCACTCTTAGCCTCCCCTTCACCCCCACTCTCCCTTACCTTATCTGCCACCAGGCCAGCCTCTTCACCATTTTCCCCACTCCTCTGCATCCCCTGGTCCCCAATAGAAGCCCTGAAATGTCGAGGGGGTGGGACTGGCACTGCACTTGATGCCCCTGCATCAGCACCTCTTGCGGCCTCTGCAATTTTGGAGGACATAGACACAGAAGGATTGGACACATTCTCGGTAACTGATACATGCAAACGCACAGACTGGGGCACCACAGATTTGGAAGACACTGACACACTGGGAATTGGCACAGACTGGGAAATCACAGACTGGGAAGACACAGGCACACTAGGCAAACGCACAGACTGGGAAGACACAGGCACACTAGGCAAACGCACAGACTGGGAAGACACAGGCACACTGGGCATTGGCACAGACTCAGAGGGAATCGCAGGCACCCTAGCTGCTGAGCTCTGAGCATCCTCCATGTCCAGGCAGAAGAACTCTCTCATGAGCTCAGGCTGGTTATGCATTGCCTCGGGACACTGGCTATAAGGATGCCCAACCGAATTGCACAAGTTGCACCTTATAATGTTGCAATCCTTTGCCAAATGCCCTAAATCCTGACACAGAGAGCATTTCATCACTGGACAGGAGGATGCAAAGTGCCCTTTATCCCCACATTTATTACACAGTTTTGGCTGGCCTGGATAAAAGATGGTCAGCCTGTCCCTTCCCAGGAAAGCTGAGGATGGCAGATGCTGGATGACATTATCCATGACTTTTAGTTTTAGCTGCACAGACCATCCCCCCGTCCATATTCCTCGGTCATCCATAATTTTGTGTAAGGGGCTCAGGATGTCTCCATATCTCCTCAGCCATACAGATAAATCCCCTTGTGGTATGGACTCATTGCGCACAAGAATCGTCACCATTTTAATAAGTGGCTGACGTGACACAACTTTGGGGATGAGCCCTCTCCAGTCCGGCAGGCTCCTACACACATGCTCATATTTCTCCCAAAATATGTCCAAAGACTCCGGACGGATAAAGGACAAATCATACTCATAGGAGCCGGTCGGACTGATCAGGGCGAAGATATCTTCGGGTCTAAACCCCATCTGCAGAATCTTATCAACCACAGCTCTCCTATATGGGGGAATACCTTCGCCTTCCCATCTGAGCTGAACCACATTCCTCCTTTTAAATAGTGAGGAAGATAAACCATTTCCATGCTCCCCCCTACCAGATCCTGTAGCAGCACCAGCATAGGTTTTCCTCCCAGACATACCAGTAATTACAGCATTGTCCTTAGACACAGCCACACCTGCTGACAAGGAGCCTGAAACATCCCTTGCAGTCTTTGGAGCAGCAGAGACAAGACCCACCCCCTCCCCCTTCTCAAAGCACTCAGCTGCTTTCCTGGGTTCAATCACAGTTTTTTTTACTGCAGAATCCCCAACAGTTGTAGCACTACTGCTCCCAGCATCTCCTGCACCATTTTCAGGAACAACAGCTTTATCTGGGTCAGGAAAAGCCTTTGCAATGTCCGTGGTGCTCCTCTCTGCAGACACTTCAACCAAAAGCTCAAAGTTATTTTCAGTTTTCCCACCAATCGCATTTAAATTTTTTTTAGCAGGTGCATCAGGTTGCACTGCATGCTGCACATTGTCTATGGGTGTGGGCTGACAGCCCATAGCACTACAACCCTCAGCAAGCACATTGTCATTAAAGTTCACATCACCACCTTGCACACACACTGTACCTGCTTTCTGTGTTACCTCTGCAGTGTCATGGCTGATGGCGGGATCAAACTTCCTCCTGGTTGTTGCAGGCTTCATGGTGAATGTTCCTCTCTCCACAGGTCTCTCTTTCATAGGGCGAGGAACGGTATCCATATCCTCATCTGAGGAATCCGCAGAAAAATGTAACTTTCTTCCATCCAGAGGGGTTTCCAGCTCAGCGATGAACTCCAACATGCCAGTACCCCCCTCAACCTCCTGCTCAGATGTTCCACATTGCTGCTGCAGAGGGAGGGAGACAGAGGCCTCCGCCATTGGGGGCTCAGCAGATGTCTGAGGTGTTGAAGAGCTGGGCTCATCCTCCGGGCCCACTTTCTCACTCTCTGCTGACTCTGTCGGTACCTGCATCTCTTCACTGGCTGGGTCACTCTCCATGCTGGAAACGGTTCCTCTCCTCATACGGCTGAAACGTTCCTCATTCCTGTATTTTTCCTTAAAAGCTCCGCTACTTTCCTTCAGAGAGCTCACCAACTCTTTCTGCTTCCTCAAAGCTTGCTCCAAGTCCTTTAATTCAGGCCTCAGAGCCGGTCTCTTCTTACTGTACAGTTTGGCACAATACAACTTTTTCTTTTTAAATTCAGTTTTTAAAGCTGCCAATTTCTCCTCCTCTTTCTCAATCCTTGTCAGCTTGTCCACAATCCTCCGTCTAAAGGTAGATAGGGATTCACCCCTCCTTGGGCCGAGCTCCATGTCTTCCATAGGCTGAGGCCTAGTCTCAGGCCTATCCAGGGGGCCCCCGCCGGGGTCCTCCCCAGGATCCAGCATCCCTCCTGGGGCAGAGAAACAACTCTAGCCCCTGGTTTCTGGAAGCACACGAGCTAAGGAATCAGCAACCTCACACCTCGCTGTCAGGGAGTGGAATGGCAGTTTCCCACCATCCCTGTGCTGAGTTCCTGGGTCTTTACACCTGCTGTGTCCATTATGAGGGGTTCCCACCATCCCTGTGCTGAGTTCCTGGGTCTGTACACCTGCTGTGCCCATTATGAGGGGTTCCCTCCATCCCTGTGCTGAGTTCCCAGGTCTGTACACCTGCTGTGTTCATTGTGAGGAGTTCCCACCATCTCTGCACTGAGTTCTTGGGTCTGTACACCTGCTGTGTCCATTATGAGGAGTTCCCATCATCCCTGTGCTGAGTTCCTGGGTCTGTACACCTGCTGTGCCCATTATGAGGGGTTCCCACCATCCCTGTGCTGAGTTCCTGGGTCTGTACACCTGCTGTGCCCATTATGAGGAGTTCCCACCATCCCTGTGGGTCTGTACACCTGCTGTGCCCATTATGAGTGGTTCACAAAGTAGCACCCTCCTAGGTAGGTGCTAGAGAGTGAGTATAGTTTTGGTTCTGTCTGCCTATCAGAGGAGCAGTAGGCAAATTCTACATTGCTTTCTGCTTAACAGAGAGCAGGATCTGTGAGTTAGGTCTGCTCATGATGCTCAGTGTGTGATTCATTTGGTCTGGGGAGTGTTCCGCGCTGGTCCAATAGGGAGGCACTTTGGACAGTGGAGGAAACCTAACAAATGGGTACACAGGCTATGATACAGCTTCAGTGATTGGCACAGACTAGTGGTCTCGGTGCATTCTGGGGTGTGGTATAAAAGCCAGGAGCACGTGTGCTGCGAGATCTTTGGCTGGTGAGCAGAGTCCCAGAGGGAGGGTGACGGCTGTCTCCTCCTCTGCTTTGGAGGCACGTGCTCACAGGCAGTCAGCCTAGGGGTCCAGGAGGAAAGGAGCTGAACCCAGAGGTCCAGAAGAGCTGACTGGAAGGGGTTGAGACACTGGAAACCCTCAAAAAACAGTATCGTGAGTAAAGGGGATTGTGTCCAGGGGCCTGACCTGAGAGGGGGCCACCCTGGTGTAGGATAGTCAGAGGATGGGTGTCAGTCGCTGGAGCGAAAGGTGATACTAGTCCTCATCCATTGTGAATAGTTCAATTTGAAGTATCCCACTCTTCCCTTCTTCCATCCCTAAATAAAATTTAAAAAAAACACAAAAACAACTACAACCCCTAGACTGTTTATTGACTGAGCCAAGGAGTAAAGAGTTAAATGTTCATGTTGCAGTTGCTAACGGTAACCCAGAGGGATCCCAAGGTGAATAATCCAGCAGCCCTCAAGGGGGCAGTGCTACACCAACATCCGTGTGCTAATTTCAGGGTCTGTACACCTGCTGTGCCCATTATGAGTGGTTCCAACCAACCCTGTGCTCAGTTCCTGGGTCTGTACACCTGCTGTGCCCATTATGAGGAGTTCCCACAATCCCTGTGTTGAGTTCCTGGGTCTGTACACCCGCTGTGCCCATTATGAGGAGTTCCCACAATCCCTGTGCTGAGTTCCTGGGTCTGTACACCTACTGTGCCCATTATGAGGGGTTCCCACAATCCCTGTGCTGAGTTCCTGGGTCTGTACACCTACTGTGCCCATTATGAGGAGTTCCCACAATCCCTGTGTTGAGTTCCTGGGTCTGTACACCTGCTGTGCCCATTATGAGGAGTTCCCACCATTCCTGTGTTGAGTTCCTGGGTCTGTACACCTGCTGTGCCCATTATGAGGAGTTCCCACAATCCCTGTGCTGAGTTCCTGGGTCTGTAAACCTGCTGTGCCCATTATAAGGGGTTCCCACAATCCCTGTGTTGAGTTCCTGGGTCTGTACACCTGCTGTGCCCATTATGAGGAGTTCCCACAATCCCTGTGTTGAGTTCCTGGGTCTGTACACCCGCTGTGCCCATTATGAGGAGTTTCCACAATCCCTGTGCTGAGTTCCTGGGTCTGTACACCTGCTGTGCCCATTATGAGGGGTTCCCACAATCCCTGTGTTGAGTTCCTGGGTCTGTACACCTGCTGTGCCCATTATGAGGAGTTCCCACAATCCCTGTGCTGAGTTCCTGGGTCTGTACACCTGCTGTGCCCATTATGAGGGGTTCCTACAATCCCTGTGTTGAGTTCCTGGGTCTGTACACCTGCTGTGCCCATTATGAGGAGTTCCCACAATCCCTGTGCTGAGTTCCTGGGTCTGTACACCTGCTGTGCCCATTATGAGGAGTTCCCACAATCCCTGTGCTGAGTTCCCAGGTCTGCACCCCCTCTGTCCCTACTATGAGGGGTTCCCACCACCATCACTGCCAGATTTATGTTTATTTTTTTGTTATAGAAAATGTAAAATGAGGAAAATGAACACTCAAACCTTTCAGGAGGAGAAGATAATTAAAATGTCAATTTTGGGTAGCCGACCATTTAGAGGTTTATTTATTTAAAAGAATGTGCATAGCTGTTGATTCACTGAAAATAAAACCGACCGAATGTCGGGAGACAATAAAAACCGGTGGACAATCAGCCAGTGTGTATGTTGGTCTGTCCGACAGAAGGCAGAAGGCGTTTGGCTGGCTTCCGTCAGACGAGTATGCTGGAAAACCATCAGCCGACTGGCTCCCAATCAGTGCTCTCAGCCAATGGCAGAGAGTGGTGATCTGAGTGTTCCCTGTCAGAACACAACAGCTCAGTGGGGGAGATCACTGTACTAACTTTCGCTGGGTTGAACAAAAAAAACATGTAGTGTGTACCAGGCTTACCTGTAAGTTTGTTCTGTGTGAATGGGACAAAAGTGAATATTCTCTGGCTATATTCTCTGTAACTGTCACTAGGTGGCGCTGAAAAGGAAATAAGTATACTCTTCTGCACCATCTACTGGCCATAATGCAGTATTTTCTGCAGTCACACATTCAATGCATGCAGACAACATAGCCTGAGAACATTCATTTTTGCCCTATTAACACAGAACAAATTCACACGCAGCTTCGATGGATGAACAGATATGCAATTTGTGTATAAATACTAACTACCTAAACTTCTGATGTCATGTGAACCCCACATAACCTGTACATGGTAAATAAATTTTACATTTTACATACAGGACACTATTTACCTATGGTCCTAAAAAAATACAGATCACTACCACTGCAGTTCTTCCCTTTCCTGCACTGATGAGGCTAAACAAAATGATAACACTCTCCCCTTTTAAGCGGCTATTAGATAGATTATCAAATTTGTCAGACTCCACAAGGCCATTATGTCGCCTGTTTTTTTTGACACAAAAGAGCTTGTCAACTGACAGCTCACATTATGTTTAACAATATCTCGCGGAGCTTCCTCCAAATAAAAAGCTGAAGTCTTGTAAGTGGGAGTTTAGTGTTTGGGGCCATTAATAACTCAGAAAATGCTTCTGCACTGAAATAATCAGCAGCGGGATTCGCACAGAAATATTAATGATTTTCTCATAAACCCGTTATCCACATATGCTATTTATGGCACTACAAAACAATGTTATTAGCGTCATAAAATATTAAGTAGAGAAAGAGAATTTTATATTTCAGTAATAGCCAGCTGGTGACGTCAAGCTTAGTTTGTACTGAACAATAATCTGCATATAAAGAAAAAATGGAATACTTGAACGCTGTTTTCTGAAGGGAGGTTGTTGGATCTATAAAGTGAAACTGGGGGTGTGCCCCATGCAAGGCAAAGCAACAGGTTTACTTTAACAGTGGCCCCCATCACATGCACATATGGACTTTCCCTTCAGAACTTCTGGGTAAGGGTAAGCATGTGACTGGCTCACCTACCTACCTTCTGACATCGATGGTGCTTTGTGGTGGGAAGAAAGACCTCAGCCTTTTATTTATTTATTTATTTATTTTTTTTAAGCCCGAAGCGTGTGAATCACACTAAAAAAAGACTTAGCACCCGGTGCATAAAAAAGTGCACACACGCAAACGTAAACACACAAAAACTGCACAGGGTGTGCGAAATGGTCTGGCCTCCGAAGAGGTTGGACCTATACCTTGATCCCCCGGGGCGCAAGACTCCTGACAGGGACTGAGGTACTTCCTATGGTTTGCCTGGCCGAGACCTGGCAAACCCCGTTCTCCAGGGGGACTGCCAAAACAGCCCACCCCAAGTACTGGGTGGGGCTCCCCCGAAGGGAGACCCCCATGAGAGAGGGCGAACTAAGCCAAAAGGCCATGTCCACCCCCTCCCAAGACTTTCAAGGTAGGCCCAGAGACCCACACCGTACTCGTCGTGCAGGAAAAGAAGAGTGAAAGTGAAGTGACACACCACAAAGAAAAATACACACAAACAAAAAGGTGGGGAAGGGGAAGTGGAGGAGTGAATTAGTGCCTAAGTGAAAAACAAAGGCAGGCCTTCCGGCCGGAATAAAAATTCCTCTGGTCGAAGCCAAAAGGCCTTGCCCAAGAGGCAGGTGCTTAAAAAAGTGTGTAGGTGCAGTGACCATGGTGCCGAAAAACTCAAGGCGAGCTGCCCCTCACCAGTGAGAATTAAGGCACCCCTGGGCTGCCACCCCAGGGGCACATACACTACGGGCTTTTTCTACCCCGGCCCAATGGCCAG
The DNA here is from genome assembly GCF_965119305.1 of Pelophylax lessonae. Taxonomy (NCBI): domain Eukaryota; kingdom Metazoa; phylum Chordata; class Amphibia; order Anura; family Ranidae; genus Pelophylax; species Pelophylax lessonae. The sequence continues at coordinate 20,104,184 of NC_138775.1, read as the reverse complement.
ACCGAGTGTAGCCCTTACCTACCAGGAGGTTTAGAATGTGGACAGCTTAGAGAGAGCCTGCCTTCAACTGGGAACAAGCCTTTTGCAAGGCCAGATTCAACCCAGGAGGAAAGGCCCTCCCACCGCCATCCCAATTCCTCACCAATTACATCCAGGAGCAATACTAACCATCATTCCCCAGCTTTCTTGCTCCCTTCAAACTGGTAGGGGCGGACCCATTCAAATCAAAAGGCAATGGACCCATCCGGCTTTCTCTGATGTGGCTTACTTCCCAGTCCCCCGGTTATTCCGGAGCGCCCTGGTTCATTTCGGCCCCCACCGATACTAACCATCAGGTTCCATACCAACTGATAAGAACAGATACTACACTTGATCTTAGCCAAAAGGCCGAGAAAGACCTCAGCCTTGTATAACCTGCAAAGTGCAACTCCAAATTCGCTCCCAGCAGCCAAATGGAGCAGTGGGTGGGAGGGTGGTGTAAGTAGATTATTATAGGCATATAGTGAGGCAACCACTAACCGCCTTAGCCCCGAAAGGATTTGCTGCCCCCTTTCTAACCAGGCCCTATTTTGCGATTCACCACTGCGTTAATTTAACGGACAATTGCGCGGTCATGCGCGGCTGTACCCAAACTAAATTTACATCCTTTTTTTCCCAAAAATAGAGCTTTCCTTTGGTGGTATTTGATCACCTGTGCGATTTTAAATGTTTGTGCTATAAACAAAAAAAGAGCGACAATTTTGAAAAAAAAAAAACAATATTTTTCACATTCTGCTATATAACATTCCCCAAATTTTTTTTTAATTTTCTTAACATTTTAGGCAAATTTGTTTTCTGCTACATATTTTTGGTAAAAAAAATCGCAATAAGCATATTTTGATTGCTTTGCACAAAAGTTATTGCGTCTACAAACTACGGGAAAGAATTATGTCATTTTTATTGTTTTTTTTTTGTTTTTTTTACTAGTAATGGCAGCGATCTGTGATTGTTTTGCGGGACTGCGACATTGCAGTGGACAGTTCGGACCCCTAACTGACATTTATGACACTTTTGGGGGGATCAGTGACATTACTACAGTAATCAGTGCTAAAAATATGCACTGTTACTGTAATAATGACACTGGCAGGGAAGAGGTTAACCCTATGGGTGATCAATGGGTTAAATGTGAACCTCATGCTTACTGATGTGTATGTGTGTGGGGGGGGGGGGGGGGGGTTCTGTGACAGACACAGAGATCGCAGATATGCTGAATGTGCTGATCTCTTCCTGTCCGTCACTGAGAAGATCTGCCTGTTTGCACAAGCAGGCGGGTCTTCTCTCCGTTTCCCTGACGATCGGGGGAGGGTAGCGGCAATCTGAGCCACTCCTCCGGCGGCCGGACTCCCGCTGTGTCTAAACACAGCGGGAGCGTGGCTCCGGCGGCGCACGCGCGCCCCCCGAATCACTAGCAGACCAGTGACGTAGGTCTACGTGGCTGGACCCAGGGGAGCCGCACTGCCGCAGTAATATTACTGTGAGAAGTCGACAAGTGGTTAAAGTAGATCGAAACCCTAATTGAATGACATTTAGTTTGCTAAAGTACAAAACAATTGTCATATAATACTGTTTTTCTCTTTTTTTTATCATCCTTTTTTTGTTGTTTTTGCTGCTGCTAATCTCTGGAGCTGCTGCTGAAGTTAAAAATAGTTGCAATAACATTTAAAGAAGCTTGCTTTCTGTGGCCAGGAAGAAATGTGGACGAGAACGAGCTGGGTGGATGAAGTTGAGTTTTAAAGAGACATGGGGGTTGATTTACTAAAACTCAGAGTGCAAAATTTGGTGCAGCCATGAATGGTAGCCAATCAGCTTCTAACTTCAGCTTGTTCAATTAAGCTCTGAGAGAAAAAAAACCTAGAAGCTGATTAGTTTGTATGCAGAGCTGCACCAGATTTTGCATGCTCCAGTTTTAGTAAATCAATCTCACTGTCACTTTGCTCAATTACGGCAAAGTGACAGTTTCTTTGAAAAGTTGCTCCCCAACTCACTGATACTCACTTTTGTTTCCACCATGTAAACTCATAATATGGTTGCAATGGTTTTCACAGAGCAGCCCGGATCCTCCTCTTCTCGGGTCCCACGCTGGCGCTCCTGGCTCCTCTCCCCTGCCGGGTCCCCCCCCCCAGCAAACAGCTTGCTCTAGGAGCACCAAAGCAGGTGTGCTACTGACCCACGGTTCTGTGTGTCCATTCTTACACAGAGCCATGGCTCAGCCCCGCCCACTCCGTCTCCCGATTGTTTTACTGGCTCTGATTGATAACTGCCAAAAGTTAATCAGGAGTGCAAGTTCCCAGAGAGGTAAGGCTCTCATGGAAATCGCTAAATGGAGATGGGGCTCAGGTAAGTAATAGAGGGGGGGGGATGCTGCACACAGAAAGTTTTTTACCTTCATGCATGTAGGTAAAAAACCTTGTGCCTTTACAACCACTTCAAGCCATCTGTAGACTGATCGATTGACTTGTTCACTGCCTGCAACTATAGCCAGCAGCAGTGATCACAGTATTCTGATGGTAGGGAAACCATCCCACTGTCAGAATACAATAGACTGTGTTGACGGGAAATCAAGTAATTTTATTTCCTTCAAGCTGTGGTTGAAGGAAAAACAAAATTGCATAATCTATGGCCAGGTTTAGGTTAAGTTCCATGGGACGAAACCAGATCACAATAAAAACGTAGGGCTTGGCACCATGGACAGCAACCAGATCACAATAAAAACGTAGGGCTTGGCACCATGGTCAGCAACCAGATCACAATAAAAACGTAGGGCTTGGCACCATGGAGAGCAACCAGATCACAATAAAAACGTAGGGCTTGGCACCATGGAGAGCAACCAGATCACAATAAAAACGTAGGGATGGCTCCATGGATAGCAACCAGATCACAATAAAAACGTAGGGCTTGGCACCATAGACAGCAACCAGATCACAAAGAATCTTAGGTTCAGACCCATGGATAGCCAACAGATTACAATGCAACATATGGTTTGGTACCATGGACAGCAACCTGATCACCATGAATTTTAGGATTGGTGCCATGGACAACAACCAGATCAGTATAAATTTTAGGTTTAGTCCATGGCACCAAACCTAGCGCATTTATTCTGATTCAATACCACGGACAGCAGCCAGACCACAAGGAATCTAAGGTTAAGTACCATGGACAGTAACCAGAGCGCATTTAATCTGATTTAATACCATGGACAGCAACCAGACCACAATAATCTTAGGTTCAGTACCATGGACAGCAACTAGATCACATTGAATCTTAGGCACAGCACCATGGACAGCAACTACATCACAATGACTCAGTACCATTGATAGCAACCAGATTGCAATGAACCTTTGGATTAGCCCCATGGACAGCAACCAGAATACTGGGTTCACTACTATCGATAACAATCAGATCACAACAAATTTAGGTTCAGCACCGCATAGACAGCAACCAGATCACAATGGACCATAGTGGAAATCTGGGTTGTAAACTGCTTGTGAATATTCTAGTTGCTTGTCTATCATGCTGATAATCTGGCTTCAGTACATTTTGAGTTTTGTATTTGACAACTTCTCTTTAGCATTAGCGTAGCTGGTGAAGTATAATCAGGGGGGCAAAAAACTCCCATGATAGTATGGAGGCTTCTCTGTCCATTGTTATGTTGTTGAATAGTTGGGTACAAGTATGAGAGGATGGCAGGTGCTAGTCTGGATTGAAAATTAAACCAGTTAAATAGTCAGTCCACACAAATGTTATTCACTTACAGGTGGCCTATAGCAGTGGTCCTCAACTCCGGTCCTCAGGGCCCACTAACAGGCCAGATTTTACGTATTACCTTGGGGAGATGCAGACTAGAGTACTGCAAGCACTAATCAGCAAATTATATCACCTGGGATGTAGTTCAGTTATCTTGCAAACCTGGCCTGTTAGTGTGCCCTGAGGACCAGGGTTGAGGACCACTGACCTATAGGGTCATGCCAGCTTCATAGCAGGTTGTGGGTAATTCAACAGTATGATCTCCCTTCCATCATTTCTGACTCTGTTTCCACCCAACTTAGAATTTTGGGTGTTCCTGCCCACTTTTACATGTTTTATGGCTCATCCTTCTCTGCATAAGCAGTTCCGGTAGCATCCCCCTGCTCCCTCCTGCATAGGCATAAACAGGAACACCTGGCAGAGCAAAGCCTTCATGCTCAGGAGCCCACCAGCACACTGTGATGTCTAAGAGAGGTTGCACCATACCTGACGCTCTCTGGAGTCTAAGCCTTAGACTGGAGTTCTTCCCTCCATAAAGCAAGCAGTCTGGAAACAGGAATGTGATTTTTCAGCATTTAATGATTTGTCTGCTGTGAAAGCAGCATATAAAAGAAATCTGTTCCCCCGCTGTTAATGGGCTGCAGTTAATTATAAGACGATGAGATAAAAGTATATGGAATTAAACAAGGAGAAGGAGGGGGAGGAGTAATGGATCTTGACAGAGAAGATGAAATGCAGAAAGAGACTGCGGGTTGTTTGTGCCGATCCATTCTTAGTGGGTTATTCCAGAACAAGATGGATGAACTGACTTTTTTTTTTTTTTTTCAGGGATGTGCTGCAAATTTTTGGTGTCAATGACTTCAACCAAACAGCTAAATACAGGGGCGAAGACACTTATATATGTACCTCTTCATTTCCACAGGGACAAACCCATAGCAAAATGAGGGTGGCAACATACACCAATCAACCTTAGCATTACCATGCCCACCTAATATTGAGTAGGTTCCACTTTTTCCACCAAAACAGCCCTGACCCATCATGGCATGGATGTGACTAGACCTCTGAAGGTATGCCATGATATCTGGCACCAAGCCATCAGTAGCAGATCCATTTAGGTTCTGTAAGTTGCAAGGGGGGGCCTCCATGTATCGGACTTCTTTTTCCAGCACATTCCACAGATGCTCAATGGATTGAAATCTGGACCATTTGGAGGCCAAGTCAACACCTTAAACTTGTTGTTGTGTTCCTCAAACCATTCCGAAAGTTTTTTTGCAGTGTGGTAAGGTACATTATTCTGCCGAAAGAGGTCACTGCCATAAGGGAATACCATTTACATGAAGGGGTGTACTTGGTCACCAACAATGATTCGGTAGGTGGTACGTGTCAAAGTAACAACCACATGAAAGGCAGGATCCAAGATTTACCAGCAGAACATTGCCCAAACCATCAAACTGCCTCCTCCGGCTTGTCTTCTTCCCATACTGCATTCTGATGCCATCTCTTCCCTAGGTACGCTACACATCCGAACATCCACATGATGTAAAAGAAAATGTGATTCATCAGACCAGGCCACCTTCTTCCATTCCTCCGTGGTCCAGTTCTGATGCTTATGTGCCCATTGTAGGCACCTTTGGCTGTGGACACGGGTCAGCATAGGTACCCTGAGTGGTCTGCAGCTACAGAGCCTGTACACAACAAACTGCAAGGCTCATTTTTTCTGCTTTCAACACATCAACTTCAGTGCCGGTTCACACTGTTCCGACTTTTCAGGCCACTTGGCCGCCTGACAAATAGCGGTCCATGCTGTGCAATGGAATCGTTCTAATTGGAGCGACTCAAGTCGCTCCGACTTAGAAAAAGGTTCCTGCACCTTTTTTTTGCAAAGTCGGAGCGACTTGCATTGACTTCCATTGTGTGAAGTTGTTGCAAGCCGCGCCGAACTCGCGGTGCACGGGCGACTTCATTAGTCGCCCGAAGTCGGGTCGGATCAGTGTGAACCGACACTTAGGGACAACATGTTTACTTACTGTCTTATATATCCCACGAACTTTCAGGTGCCATTGTAATGAGATAATCAATGTTATTTACTTTACCTTCAGTGATTTAAATATTAATAAATCTCTTCCACTTAGTCTTCTTTCTCTGGTCCCTGATCACCTTTCCGTTATAGCGTTCTCATGTTGCATACCACATGTGCCATCTGCAGGTTGCTCTGCTAGTCCAGACACCGCTCACATTCCTGCTGCTCTATGCTGCTCACCATATATAACGTCTGCACCATACACTCCCAGAATATATACACATTAACTGGAAGTGACTTCTGATGATTTCTTTCCGGTTCACTTGTTGGTTTCCCAGTGCATCCTGGGATATCTCATACCTGCAATACCTCCAAAACAAGTTGAAGCTAAAGCTGAATAAAAGCCCCACAGAAGGTAGAATCGCCTCAGTGAAAATGACAGTCCTATCTAGGTTATTCGATTATTTTCGCACTTTGCCTTTCCAGGTCCCTATTCCTGCCATGAGACAGTTTCAATCAAAAATCCCCCACTATATTTGGGGAACCAAAGGTTCCAGAATAGCTCAGGCCATAATGTATGCTCCTAAGGATTCAGGCGGTCTAGGCATGCCTGATTTTAGGAAATACTATGTGGCTACACAGCTCGCCCAACTATGCCAACTTCATAGTCAACATTATTGACCTAATTGGGTTTCCATAGAGGCCCAGGCATGCTCTCCACTCAAAATGGCTCTCATTCTTTGGATTCCATGGAAACATCATAAAGCTATACTGTGCCCTACGCTCTCCCACTCATTACTTGTGTGGGACACGAACTGTAGAAGATGGCCTCTGTGTTCCGCACACATCCCAGTTGCTCCTCTTTTTGGCAATACCCCGTTTCTACCAGGTGTGCAACCTGAAAGGTTTGGCTTGTGGTTGAACAAGGGATTGTATCGAATAGGCGACTATTTCGATCATAGGGGCATATACCCCCCTGCTATTTCATGGGAAGTCTGGAGATGCCTTCTGTTTGGGAAAGGGATCTGTCTATAATCATTATCCCTTTTAAGGTTTCCTTGACTCCTGCCAGCCTTGGCATCACATTCTATTAGCTTCTTTCTCTTTATTTAAGTTATCGATGTTACACATGGGAGTCCCTTATGTGGGGCCGATACACAAATTGGTAATGAGTATATCTTCATGCACCATGTTCAGTGGATGTGGGCTTCCCAACCTGGTGGGCCTACTACCGGTGATTATGTTTTGGCATGGTCTTGACCTCAAAGTCTTGGGTTTTACTGTCCCATATAATGATTCAAGGGACACTCGTATGGCTGACCAACTACCAGTGTTCATAATGTTGTTGTTGTTCTTTATCCATGTTATCACACAAAACATGGTAATCTTGTTCATTTCCGTTGGTGGCCAGATGCTCACCTGTGATCTTAGAGAAGACCTAACCTTATTGCCAAGTTTTTATGTCCTTCTGTCCCCCCACATAGGTACCATTTCCTATTGTCCAAACAGAGCATGCAAGGATTGTTTGCAGCCCTGCACAGTGCTCCTTTAACTTTTATTCTTTCAAAATATTAATGAAAATGATTGAAACAGAAAAGAAGCTTCAGAAGCTTCATGTGCTGTAAGCGAGGGCTGTCATAGACTTCTCTGGAGGCTTTGTAAATGCTTTGAAGCACCGAGAAACCGGGCCATCTTACCGAATGGGCATGCTGGGCAGTTGCCCGGGGGCCCCACTTGCCTGGGGGACCCCATCTGCCCAGCAGCCCAGCCCCAGGCAAGCATTTATCCCGATTCAAGTGTACGTCCCGCTTCCGAACTTAGCAGGTGGCGCTGCTGTCAGGCCACTTGGGCCGTGGAGGGGGGGGGGGGGGCCCACAACTGCAGGAATGCCTGTCCACCTCCACAGGAACAGGCACACACAGGACAGTCGAGTCTGACTCCCGTTCGTGTGTGTGTTCCCCGGACCCAGCCACCGAACTTGGAAGCTGTCATTAGCCTGGCACTGCTGTACCAATAAATATCACTTTATCGATAATTTGTATTTTTATTCTTGTGGGTGATTGTGTAAGCGGGGCCCCAGTGCACTGCATTGCCGGGGCCCTTTAATGCTCTTAAGATGGCACTGCCGAGAAAGTGACATGGGGTATAGTTTTTAAAGCGAAGCAAACACAACATGTGAACAGGACTGTAAGCTTACCACTTTATTTAGTGACAGGCGCTTTGATTGGCTTTCAGAGTTCTTAAAAAAAGCAAAAATGAACCCTTACTACTTTACAAATATGCCTCTACAGCAGGCATGTCCAATCTGCAGCCCGGGGGCCACATGCGGCCCAAAACTGCAGGCGATGCGGCCCACTGCCCCCTGACAATTTTTTATTTTTTTTGCTGGGGACTAAGGAAGTTGAGTCGGGGGCATGGCCACAGCGGCTTCCATCTAACTGTAGGCAGAGGCTGCCTCGGAGGGGATCATCCACTATTTGTGTTAAATTAGTGCTGGATAGGGGGCTCGGCAGCGCGGGAAGGGGCGCAGCAGCGTTTTATTACTTATATACCTTAACTATAGTATATATTTTATATGCGGCCCGGGAAAATTTCTCTACACTCAATGTGGCCCAGAGAAGCCAAAAGGTTGGACACCCATGCTCTACAGTATGTGTATGTATATATGCCAACTTCTCTCTTCTTTCTTGTCTTGGAGATTTTACAGGAACAGATGGAAGCTCTTCCCAATGGATTTTTAACTTTCCCTACTGTATCCAAAACTAAAAAAGAAAGTTTGAATCTCTAGCGCCTCTGTATCTCCAATCCTGCTCTCTAGCACATCATGACGGAGTAGATCTGAGCAGGGAAAAAAATAAATCTGCTCCTATTATGGCAAAAAGAACTTCCTGTTCCAACGCTACATCATCTTCCCTGTTGCTGAACGAGGAGAGGTAAATGGACCTATTCGTGTAAAAAGCATCTTATTTCAAAACAATTTAAAAAAATAAAAACACGCGAGCCAGCTACGTTAAACACCATCATCTTGTAGCTACAAGCTTACCGGTGGACTTTAATGGGAAAAGATTACACGGTGAGTATTTGAGACAGTGCTTCAGAGCTACAGGAGACACTTTCACAGGGGTCAGATCATGCTGATCCATTAGTCCTTAGTAAAATTCTCACTGCTGGCGACCTGTGCTCAGCTGTTATACTGGGAAATGTCTTGATGATATAAGAAAGACCATGAATAGAGTTTTCAATTAAACTGCAGCATGCCAAGGCACAAACACGGCACTGCGCAAAATCTATTAATCCTTGTATTGGTACAACATGTACTTTGGAAAAGGTCAAGAGACAAACAGAAATGGGAAAAAGTTCCTTCAGTTTGGTAATAGATTAAAAAGTCGAAAAAAACACACATGGCAAAATATCGATTTGGCCTCTTAACTGCCGACAAGATAGAAATATATATAATTGGAAGAGCACTACAGAAATGAGATAGAATGTAAAGATGCTGTCCCAGATTTAACAAGACAGTCCCGAAACAACCAAGGATGGTTGTGTCCCAGGATCACAGCATCACCCTTATGTAAGTTACTGAGTATGTGCAGTAATTCCAAAAAAGGGATTCAATGAAGGGATCACAGCTGCAAGTGGGCAGTCCCTGCTTGATCAGGGGTGGGACCACCAAGACAGTGGGAAGGTGCACGTGACTTGGGGAAGAGAAGAGAAAAGGAATTCCCAATGCTGCATATCCATGCATGTGGTGTATAATGAAAGAGACAGCCTCAGCCTGGGCTCCCGCCAGGCCAAGCTCCCAACGCATTTCGCTCCCCTCCCCCCCTCCAGATCCTGGGCTAGGTTTGGCTAGGGCTAGGTTGCCCAGAAGGGGGGCATATCAAACATGGGCCATGGGTGGGAGTGGCAGGTGTACTTTGGGTATCCAGTATATATACTAGATGTAAATACAAAATAAGTGCTGTGCTAAACTACACCATATACAGTATCTAAAAAAAAGTGAGTTTTTTTTTGTAAATATTTTATTCTATCTTTTCATGTGACAACACTGAAGAAATTACACTTTGCTACAATGTAAAGTAGTGAGTGTACAGCTTGTATAACAGTGTAAATTTGCTGTCCCCTCAAAATAACCCAACACACAGCCATTAATGTCTAAACCACTGGCAACAAAAGTGAGTACACAGACAGAAAATTAAAAATATGGTAGAGAAAAAATACTCCTAGATATCACCTCTTGAAAATTAGGAGTCATTCTGTGGTACCAAATGGCTAATGTAGAGCCGGGAACCCTCAGCAACTGAGAAATCTATGAAAAAAGGGGGGGGGGGATAGAGGTGGTAAAGACCACCTCAGAAAGGCTGCATAAACGGGGCTCACACAGGTTACCGTGCACAAATAAATTGTATTGTTGTTGGTGATAGAAACTACAAAAAGTTAAAATTCCATGGAGAAGGCACCATGATACATTGTGTAATGTTGACCTTGAGAACCCTGGTGGGTTAAGATTGACAGAAAGATGATATAACACACACTCAATAATCCTCCTCCTCCCCCAGAACCAACCCCCAAACTCAGCACTGAATCCCAGGTGTAGGGAGTGATCCGTCACTATGTGACTTGTGTTCACTACTACCTACTCCTGGGAAAGGTACTAGGCATGCCAAACCAAGTCACAATATAGACATATGGTTTCCCAGAATCATACGTTGCAGGCTGAATGGTATAGCTGCAGGATAGTCACAGTCCGTGGGAAATATGCTGAATATAAAGTGCATACCGGACATCATTCCAGTCTGGATCACATAAGACTATTGTCCAATTGGCTGCATTGTGTCACGGGCTCCCTTGATGGCTGTGTCTTTTTGATCTCATTCAGAGCTGATGATTCATCTCTAAACTCTCTAATCTAAGGGTGAATATCATTAATCATTAATATCATTAAGCAACTAGAAAAAAAAGTTTGTCGAGACAAACTTTAAGTTGGCTTGAGACAGCCTGACCAGAAAGTTTGAAAAGTTTAGATCGATCGATCGATAGATAGAAAAGGTTTGAAGATAGATAGATAGATAGATAGATAAGGTTTGAAGATCGATAGATAGATAGATAGATAGATAGATAGATAGATAGATAGATAGATAGATAGATAGATAGATAGATAGATAGATAGATAGATAGATAGATAGAAAAGGTTTGAAATTTTTTTTACCGCCCCCCACCCGCGGTCTGTCTGTCTGCCTGTCTGGCTGGCTGCCTTGCGACAGCAATATAAGTCATCGGATTTGTTTTTGTTTTTTTAAATACAAGCTAAATAGAAAAAAAATAAAAAAAATAAAAAATTTTACCGACCCCCACCCGTGGTCTGTCTGTCTCTCTGCCTGGCTGCCTTGCGACAGCAATATAAGTCATCGAATTTGTTTTTGTTTTTTTAAAAACAAGCTAAATAGAAAAAAAAAAAAAAAATTTTTACCGCCCCCCACCCGCGGTCTGTCTGTCTGTCTGTCTGGCTGCCTTGCGACAGCAATAGAAGTCATCGGATTTGTTTTTGTTTTTTAAAGACAAGCATGATTATCAAAGTTACTAGCATGTTGATTGAGTCTAATGGGATTTGGAGCTTGGGTCATCTGAACATCCTGTCAATGAAAGTCTATGGGCATTTTTTGGGTTTTTAATTTTAATTTTTAGGAAAACCGTAACTCAAACCAGTCTAAAAAGATATAGCACACCGAGTCAGAACAGTATGAAGGTCTGTGCCGAGTTTGGAGTATGTAGCTTGAACGGTCTAGGAGGAGATAGTGTCCAAAAATTTACCGGCCAGAAAAATAATAAGAAGAAGAAGAAGAATAATAATAAGTTTAAATACAATATCAGTAAGTTGGCTGTTCCAAGCCAACTTAATAATAAGTTTAATTGCAATATCAGTAAGTTGGCTTTTCCAAGCCAACTTAATAATAATAAGTTTAAATACAATATCAGTAAGTTGGCTCTTCCAAGCCAACTTAATTATTCAGCTTAGTATCTGCACTTTATATTCAGCATATTTCTAGGGACCCACGGACTGTGACTATCCTGCAGCTATACCATTCAGCCTGCAACGTATGATTCTGGGAAACCATATGTCTATATTGTGACTTGGTTTGGCATGCCTAGTACCTTTCCCAGGAGTAGGTAGTAGTGAACACAAGTCACATAGTGACGGATCACTCCCTACACCTGGGATTCAGTGCTGAGTTTGGGGGTTGGTTCTGGGGGAGGAGGAGGAATATTGAGTGTGTGTTATATCATCTTTCTGTCAATCTTAACCCACCAGGGTTCTCAAGGTCAACATTACACAATGTATCATGGTGCCTTCTCCATGGAATTTTAACTTTTTGTAGTTTCTATCACCAACAACAATAAAATGTATTTGTGCACGGTAACCTGTGTGAGCCCCGTTTATGCAGCCTTTCTGAGGTGGTCTTTACCACCTCTATTCCCCCCTTTTTTCAAAAGTGAGTACACCCCTAAGTGAAAATGTCCAAATTGGGCCCAACTAGCCATTTTCCCTCCCCAGTGTCATGTGACTCGTTAGTGTTACCAGGTCTCAGGTGTGAATGGGGAGCAGGTGTGTTAAATTTGGTGTTATCACGCTCACTCTCTCATACTGGTCACTGGAAGTTCAACATGACACCTCATGGCAAAGAACTCTCTGAGGATCTAAAAAAAAGAATTATTTTTCTACATAAAGATGGCCTAGTATATACGAAGATTGCCTAGACCTTGAAACTGAGCTGCAGCACGGTGGCCGGGACCATACAGCGGTTTAACAGGACAGGTTCCACTCAGAACAGGCCTTGCCATGGTCGACCAAAGAAGTTGAGTGTATGTGCTCAGCGTCATATCCAGAGGTTGTCTTTGGGAAATAGACGTATGAGTGCTGCCAGCATTGCTGCAGAGGTTGAAGGGGTGGAGGGGGGGTCAGCCTGTCAGTGCTCAGACCATACACCGCACACTGAATCAAATTGGTCTGCATGGCTGTCGCCCCAGAAGGAAGCCTCTTCTAAAGATGTCATTTTGGCACTGCTCATATTTGTTAAGAGGTTGTAAAGGGGTTAAAGTAGAGATCAGGATGGACATCAACTCAGAGCAGTGTTATACAGGTGACGCGGGGCAGTGACACTGAGTCTGCAGAACAACATTGTGCCATCACTATGTATAGCACTATCCTGATTAGGTGCTAGGCTGTCAGGTAAATGTAGTTCTTTTTGAGTTCTTCTTCTATCACTGGAGCAGTATTTGATTGCTTTGGACTGGTTAGGGTCCCACAGGCTTGATTGCTTCTCCCTTCTGGAAAGCTCCAGAACATAGTGCAGCAGGTCAACGAGCAGTCTGAATGTTTAGGTCTCAGCCAATCCCTCGGAAGGTGTGCCCAGTAGGTGGTTGCAAAGCACATAAATAGTCTGGGGCTGGAGCAGTAAGGGTTCTTGTCCAGAAGGAGAGGTTCCCAGCCTGGAGGGCTACTGTCCTCCCAGGCAGCCCAGCTGACGCTCTCCAAGAAGTTTAATGAGGTCCCAGCTGGGGGGCTGTCTACTAAAAATCTCTAAAGCTAAAAACAGAAGGCAGAATGTACCTAGGACCCGGTCTGGAGACTCCACTGTGTAAATATCTACCTGACACAGGAGAGAAGCATCCAATTACCTGGACTTGTGAATACAGACCCGAGTACAAGATCTGAGTGACTGTTGCTGCTGTTAACCCCCTGATGCACGAATACTAAGGCTTGCCTGGCCTGGAACATTACTTATGGTCAGGACATTTTTTCTCAGGAACTCCTCCTTTCAAGTCACTCCTTGTCTCCACCCATACCCACCTTTGAGCACTGTCCCTTGGTTCCCCCTACCCACCTCCCAGTACTGCCTCTTTTAGAGAATACAGAACCAGTATTATTTTATGGCGCTAAGGTGTGGTATGGTACAAAGTAATTTGTATAGGATTTGTTAATGATAAGCTGAAAAATATATCCCCTGCAGCCAGCAGCGATACACCCACTTTCAACAATAAATCCCCCCAGCAACTATAGACTTCCTCCCAAAACAAAATACACCCCCCCCCCTGCAATATTAGATCCACCCCTCGCCAGGAACAATTGATCTCCCAGCAGCCAACATCAATATGCCCTTCACCAGCCAAAAACAATAGACCCCTCCCTCAACAGTAGATCTCTCCCAGCAACAATAGACCCACCCCCCCCCAAAAAAAAAACCAATAGATCCTCCAGCAGTCAGCATCAGTAGACCCTCCAGCACCCCTTGCCATTACATACATTCTGTACATACATTCAGTGCTAGAGGTACGGGAATTGCATTCCCCGCGTTCTCTGCCCTATCCAAGTTGTTTAGCAATAATTATAGAAAGAAGACAACCCCTAGACTTTTCATTGAGCCAGACGAGTGAATGCTGCTGTGTGCCTGGCTGCTGCTGCACTAGTGAGAGAAGAACCAGGGACAAATCCCCATTCAGGGGTGAGTGTTACATATTTTAGCACAACACAGGTGGGGAAATAACATGGGTATTTGCATTATTTTCCAAATTATGGCAGGTAAATCATTTTCTCTGTATATATTTTGGTTGTGTATTTAGCTGCTTGGCTGGAGTTTTCCTTGAAGCAGTATTTTCAATTTTTCTAAAGTCCTCTGGGATCTGTTCCGCAGCCACAGACGATAGCCCGGAGAGGTTCACTTTCCAAAGTGAGGATGTAGAGCGGTGAATCTAGCCAATCTGCGAAACACTCTCTCTTCCGTGCAAAGCTCAGCTGAGGCTGGCAGGCCACAATTGTGCTCATTTATTAAGGTTATAAATTACCTGATTTATCGGAGACCTGTGACTTTATGCTTCGCCAGATTTTTTTTCTTCTTTCTGTGCATGCTGTCGGCTGTCTCTGATCCCTGATAAATGTTCGCCGTTCCTTCAATCATGCTGTTAACTTTGCTTTAAATAATGATTGTTTTACAGAATGTGCATGGGTCTGTGAAACCACCTAGATGTTGTATACAGCCTGGAACGTATGCAGTCTGCGCCGTAAATTGTTTTTATTTAAATGGTGTTTACAGTTCAAATCTTTTTCCAGGTGAAATTGGATGAAAATGATTTATAACATAATGCGCATATTAAAACCCCCATACCTTTGTTGTGTTGTTACATAGCATATAGAAGGGGACAATGCTTTTTGCAGCTTGCAGCATTAGAAATTCTGTACCACTGCCCCACCTTCAGTTTGGTAGTGAAGGTCACAATAGTGATGCCCTCCCTGAGTTTTATCTGTAATTCCCAATTGCCCTTCATTTAGTGCAACAGGTCTTGTGTATGAACCACAGCCACCTGCCCATTGCCTCAAATGCAAAAGGTTAATATTGTTTAAAGAGTTGTTTTCAACCTTTTTAAATATTCAGCTTATTAAAATAATCCCTGTAATTCTGCTATGAAAGTCTTTGGTCATGAACTTTCTGTTATAAGGTGACAACTTAATCTCAACTATGTTCCTGAGTTGTCACCCTATTAGGAACTACAAGAAAAAATGCCAACCCATTGCTCAGACATGGTCCACTGTTGTCACATTCGGGAAGCCAGTCCAGTGCAATGATGTGCAGCCGACCTGGACTGGGATAAACATGTTAACCTGCCCCTTCCCCACTCTCCATCCTGACAGATCCCCCGGGAGAAGGGGGGGGGGAACCCATCAGAGGTGCAGGGGGCGAAGGGGGCTGGGAAAGAGCATGCTAAGAGCACAGGGTGGAATCTGGAGAACCCGGGATCGGACGAGAGCACAGGGAGGGCCAGAGAGCACTGGGAGGGCTGAAGAGTACTGGGGGAGAGGCAGAGGACATGGTGGGGGGGGGAGATGGAGAGCACAGGGGGGCGGTGGAGAGCACGGGGGGGGGGGCAATGGATAGCACGGTGGGAGGTGGAGAGCGTGAGGGGAGGCGGAGAGCGCAGAGAGGCAGGAGAGAGCATGGAGGGGGGGGGCGGTGGATAGCAAGGGGGCTGGAGAGAACAGAGGTAGTCTGGAGAGCACAGAGTGGGGCAGAGAGCACAGGGGGGCTGGAGAGCACTGGGTGGAGGCAGAGAGCACTGGGGGGGGGCTGAAGAGCACTTGGAGAGAGGTGGAGAGCACAGGGGGGAGGCGGAGAGCACAGGAGGTGGTGTAGAGCACGGGGGAGAGGTGGAGAGCATGGGGGAGAGGCAGTGAGCACTGAGGGGGAGGCAGAGAGCACTGGGGGGAGGCAGAGAGCACTGGGGGGGGAGGCAGAGAGCATGGGGGGAGGCAGAGAGCACAGGGGGGGAGGTTGAAAGCACTAGGGGGAAGGTGGAGAGCACAGGGCTGAGGTGGAGAGCACAGAGGGAGGCAGGGAGCACGGGGGAGGCAGAGAGCACAGGGGGGAGGCAGAGAACAATAGGGGGGAACCAGAGAGCACAGATGGAGGCGGAGAGCACTAGGGGAAGGAAAGGGGGGGGGCGGAGAGCACATCGTATACCCCTGTATGTGGTGGCCGTTAAGGTGCCCATCTAATCGTTTTTTAAAGTATCGATACACCCTGCTGATACCACTACTTGTGGAAGAGAATTCCACATCTATACCATTCTGACAGTAAAGAACCCTCTACGCAGTTTAAGGTTAAACCGCTTCTCTTCCAATTTTAGAGAACGGCTCCATTTCTTTTCAAATTCCCTTTTACTGAATAGTTTGTTCTCTTTGCTAGGGTCGGCAGTACGGTATATGTACATTGATATCATATCCTCTCTCAAGCATCTCCTCTCCAGAAAGAATAGTTTCAATGCTTGTAGTCTTTCCTCATAGCTGGGGTCCTCCAGTCCCTTTAGTAAATGAGTGGAAGCTCTGCTGACTTCCATCATCCAATCACGTATAAGCGAAAATACTGTTTTTTTTTTATTTTCCGTGATTGGGTATTCTTTGCAAACTGAAGCTTTACCTTTACTAAGCTCTGGAGCAACCACACTTCCAAAGTGTTGACCCTTTAGTAAATCAACCCCATTATGTCACAGTTCAAAACACACCCGCGGACCAGGAGTCCCGACTTCACTTTGACTTTATGAACTGTGCTCCAGGTCATTAACTTAGAAAATGTTGCAGCAAGAGATAGCCGGGCAACTAACATTTTCAGAGAAAGGTAAGCTCTCGCGACAGAGTCCCTTTACCTTCACTTTCATTTGCAGCAGCCCCTGTATTTAATATACAGTATGTTCCCCCCCCCCCCAAATCCTTAGCTTAAAAGGCCAGAAAGCACCTACAAAGGGAGCAAATGATGACACTGTCTTTCCAGGGCAGGAAGGGTTAAGTCCATCATTGTTGAAGTGCCAGTCAGCGAATGACGCCATTGTGTTCGGATCCCCATCTCCGCTCACTCCTGGGGCTCCCTGATAAAGAGATTTAATAAATCTGCTGCCGAATTTTACTTGTACCGATTAATAAGTGTGCATTGGGTACAAACACTCCAAGAATTCGGCTTATCTCAGCGGCAGGCTCAGGAGCGCGGCAGCGGCGGCAGCGTCCGGGCCTGAGGGGCCTTATCGCGGTTAGCATTCCTCATTCCTATTCCGTGGCCTCAATAAGCTTATAGACATGCCCTGCGTCGTGCACTACCCACCAACAGAATCTATATTAACAAGCTCCGGTGGAGCCGCTCCGGTGACTACCCCAAGAAAAAAAAAAAAAGGAAAAATGCAATAAAAAATGTTTTCCGGCCTGTCAATAGGAACAATATTACATTGTGTTCTGCCGGGCCGGATGGTGCACGGGATGGAAATATAAAGGAAATAAAGCCTGCTGGGGCTGATAACTCTCTGATAATTACACCTCTGTGGGCCAGCAAAACACGGGGTCTGCCTGCAAAGGCTCAGCACCCGATAATTATCTCGTCATTTCCATACAGTGCAGTGCAGGCCAACACCATTCAGCAGGTCTTTATTACTTTACAAGAAGCTGCTTTTATTATGCGGCCTTCAGGTGCAAAAATGGAAGGAAAACATAGCGGGGCTGATTTTGATGCACACTTTACCGTCAACCTTTTCTTTCTTAAACTCAGTCTTTATGAGCATAAATTTGTATTTTAAAATATGGCAGCCCAACACGCTCTTATCATCATTTTAGAAAAGCAAACAACAAGAATTTTATTTTTCACATTTTATGGGGAACAGCCTTAACCTGTATTTCTTGTCCAAATTCTTTTAGTTTTGTATTGAGTGGGAAAGTGTTAGAACCTTCAAAATTTTAGAGCTGTCACCAGAACAGGAGGTAAGGTGAAATGTTCCAATGGGGACACCTGTTCTAGTGACAACTGTCTAAGTGGAGATTTCCCCTCTTTTTGAAAAGGTTTCCCTACTTCCTATTGTGTCTCCGGACCAGGACAATGTTTTTGCGTTTTTTGCACACATATTTAAAAAATAGTTTTGAAGATTACTTAACCACTTGCCTACTGGGCACTTAAACCCCTTTCCTGCCCAGGCCAATTGTACGCTTTCAGCACTGTCGCTCTTTGAATGACAATTGCGCAGTCATGTAACACTGTACCCAAATGAAATTTTTATCATTTTTTTTTTCAAACAAATAGAGCTTTCTTTTGGTGGCATTTAATCATTACTGGGGTTTTTATTTTTTGCTAAACAAACAAAAAAAGACCGAAAATTTTGAAAAAAAAAAAAAACCAAAACAGTTTTTATAGTTTGTTATAAAATTTTGCAAACGGGTTATTTTTCTCCTTCATTGATGTGCACTGATGAGGCGGCACTGATGGGCCCTGATAGGCACTGATAGGCTGCACTGATGGGCACTGATAAGGCGGCAATGATAAGGCGGCACTGGTGGGAACTGATAGGTGGCACTGATGGGTGGCACCGATGGGCCCTGATCGGGGCCCTGAAGGGCACTGGTAGGTGGCCCTGAAGGGCACTAATAATTGGCACTGATAGGTGGCACTCATGGGCACAAATAGGTGGCACTGATGGGTGCCCCTGATGGGCACTGATAGGCACTGGTAGATGACACTGATAGGCAGCACTGATTGGCACGGATAGGTGGCTCTTATAGGTGGCACTGGTAGGTGGCGCTGGTGGGAACTGGTGGGCACTGGTAGGTTGCACTAGTGGGCACAGTTGCCCTTCCTCTTTGGGACCTATGTACCTCTGACAGCAGCCGGCTGCTGTTTACATCACATGATCAGCTGTCATTGGCTGACAGCTGATCACGTGGTAAGGGGCCGGGACCGACCCCTTACTCTGATCTGCGATCAGCCGAGTCTCATGGACTCGCTGATCACAGAGCGAGCTGCGCACGCTCCACATGAAACACGCAGGCAGCTCATGCATAGGAGGACATAAATGGACACCCTCCTGGCAATTTAGGTCTGCGCTGTAGCCGTCTTTCAGCTATAGTGTGGGCATGAAGAAGTTAAAATCCCTTTTCAGGAACTGGATCATATACTGGTGTGGTGGCACTGTGCTTCTCAGAGTGGAAGCTTGCACTTCCAGTGTCCACCAGCGGTTGTCTCTCAGCAGCCAACAGATCTCCATAATCAGTCTCTACCTGATGCTGGCTGCTGGGAGCATATTTATTCCCTCCTCCATAAATACACTTCATGTCACTATTTTGCTTGTGCGTGCTGCCTAGATCTTGATCTTGCTCCAGCCCTGCATCCTTGTATCCTGCTGCCTCTTATCTTTCCCACGTGTTTCTGATACCAGTCCTGGTTCCCCTTTCCCACCTGTTCCCTGCATCTCCAGTTTAGTTTGTTTGTCCATGTTCCTCATTTTATACATACCTATTGTATATAGCTAGTTTTATCAGTTAGGATTTCAGTTATTCTGTTATGTTATTTAGTTAGGTATTTTGTTACTGGGTTTTTGTCCCACGTGTATCTTTTTGTTTGCTGTTTTCTGGTGTTTGAATGTGTTTTTGCTTCACTGTAAATAAATCTTACTTTAAAGTGTAACTATAGGCAAAACTTTTTTTTTCTTTTCATTTTGGATAGCGTAAGGGAGATTTTTTTTTCGCCATCTGTGTCCCATTGCGGAGATAACTTCCATAACCAAACAGGAAGTGAGAGGAAATCCCTGCAAATTAAGGACATTTCTTGGGGACCCCCAGGTCACTAGAACTAGTGTCCCCAATGAAAGATTTCCCATCTATTACTTTTCTGGGGACAACCCAAATTTTGGGACTTTCTTTTACTTTCACTTTCAATGATAATGGTAAACAGGACAACTTGGGAAAAGGGAATCTCTTTACCGGGCCACAGACAGCAGTAAAACTGACAGGTGTTCTAATCCCTCTCCACACCTTTACCTTACCTTTAGTTATACTTTAAGCATATACAGTCTGATCCCAGTTTCCTGAGTGTAACAATGCAGATTTGGCCATCCCTGCTGGTAATTCCTGACACCCACAAAATGTCATAGGTTTTCTGAAAGCATATACCCCAAAGAACAAAACAGCGGTTGTGCCCATTTTTTATGTCACTCGATAATAGTGCAATGGTTTATCAAGCGCAATATTTCAGTAAAAAAATACACTAAAGTTAATTTTAGGGCACAGGAACGTAATATTTTACCCAATGTTTTGGTAAAATATAAAAGATGAGTCTGTGCCGAGTGAATAGATACTGAATATGTCAAGCCTTAAAACTATGTGTGCCCGTGAAACGGCAACAGACTTTGGTACATTAAACTTTCTATAGGTGATGCTTTAATATTCCCTACAGGCCATCAGTTTACAGTTAACCATGAATAATGGGCCTAGAGTTATTGTTCTCACTCCGGTGTGCACAGCTATAGGTAACATGTGAGCTGCAACTGACATTTTTGTGCATAAGTGCATGTTTATGTGCATATGTGTGTGTGCACTTGTGAGGGGGGATTCAAAATATTATTGGGGGAGGTGAAGTTGGGGGAGAAAAAGTGACAGCAGAACCCAGAAGCAATGTTTTACACATTGCTTCTGGGAACTTAGCAGGAAGGGGAGATCAGTGAATGGACATTCGCTGGTCTCCCTCCCCTCTACCCAAAGGCACCCACATATGGGAGCACAGAGCTTGGATAACATGGTGGGGGGAAGCGGTTGAGAATATAGAGAGGGTGCTTGGTGCACTATATATAATGCTTACTCTTCATATGAGTTTAGCTAGAAAGAAATGTACGTTTGTATTGTTCTAATTAATCATACTGTACTGTATGTATACCTATCAGAATATAAATATGCATGTTTGTATTTGATTTTGTTTTTGTAACCCCAGTGTTGGGGCAATTGTTGGGAGGGTGAGAGGGAATTAATTTTCTTTTTAATCATACCAAAATCTCAATTAAAATGTAATTGATTTTTTAAATCAATTATTTTTTTTAATCATACCAAAATCTCAAAAAAAATGTAATTGATTTTTTAAATCATCACATTTTTTAAATTTTAAAAATGTTTATAGCACCTTCCCTTGTTTCCCTTGTTCTCTTGGTCTACCGTCGTACTAAAAGGAGAAAAAAAATGTATAAAAAAAAAAAATAAATAAAAAATTTACTTTTCTTCCAAGGATCTTCTGGTCTGATTACGCTGACTTTCCTTCCTCTTCTCCTTCGGGGATGGCGAGGAGGGGGGAAGGGGGGGCATTCTAACCGCAACACTGAATGGTACTTATGTAATGATGTGTGAGTGCCGTTCAGTGCAGTAGTACTTTGAACCCACGTTGCGTGAGGACATTTCTCCAAGGAGACAGGTCCATGACAGTCTGGGCTCAGAGGAAGTGGGTTAACAAATACTAGCTAACATTCAACCCAGAAGATCACAGATTTATTTAATGCACAGAACCGCTCTGGATTGAAGCTGCTTTTATTATTTTTATAATGGGTTCTCCTTTTTTAATTTTCCTTCTAAGATCATAATAAATAAAGTAAAAAAAATAATGAATGAAGTAAAAGAAAAACAAATTATAAATATATATATATATATATATATATATATATATATATATATATATATACACAAAACCACTCTACCTTCCTTTTTAATGACCTGTGAGAACTAAGACTAAAGCTGCACTTTTTATTTTCTTTCTAAGATCATGATAAATAAAGTAAAAAAATAATGAATAAAGTAAAAGAAAAAAAAATTATAAAAAAAAAAATATATATATATATATATATATATATATATATATATATATACACAAAACCACTCTACCTTCCTTTTTTATGATCTGTGAGAACTGAGACTAAAGCTGCACTTATCCTTTAAGAAATGTTGTGGATACGCTTAAATGAAAAGACAGCTTTTCTTAGATGTTAAACAGCGTTAACTGAATATTCTCCATGTTGAAGAATGGATCAGGCACGCACGATCGTTGGGAACTATACAAGGTACTCTGGGAGGAGGTGGGGAGGGTAGGGGGGGATACAGCTGTTATCGTTGACAGGGCTGTGTGATCAAGCTTCCATTATACTGCGTGTCATATGTGTAGTTTGTTACGACCCCGCATCTGGCTCTGGAAGGAGATTTGGAAATGCACAAAATTAACCATGCTGATTAGCTTTTCATCACCGAGCTTTTCACAGGCACCTGCTTTGTACAGGCAAAATATAGGGAGACTGCGACATAGACCAGCAATTACTCATATGGTGCCATGAGGATTGGAAGCTCTGGGGTTAATCCATCTGGTTATATGAACATTTCTAGATGAAGATGGCATAATACAGAATGAAGCAGCTATTCCCTCTCAGTGAGGATCTTTCTACAGAATACAGAAGTATTGTGGAAGATAATTAGGCAAGCATAAATTAAGCCTGTAATCACCAGGCTGGAGCACAATTCTAGCACCTAGCAGTGCCTGTGCAATTCTTTAGATGACCACTTCAGCTCTTCTTAAGCTCCACATCCTTGGACCACAGTAGTATGACTTTTTGACACTTTCTGGTAGTTTTGAGAGATGTAAACCGAATAATAACCTCCTGTGCTTGAGTGTGGGGCTCTAGGGCTTGTTGGACTCTCCACTTATCTGGATTATAGGTATAGCATAAATGTGTTTTGCCGCCCCCCCCCTCAGGACTGTAGGTATCACTACAAAACAACAACAAGGAGAGAGTGCACCGACCTAGCTCATTACCATTATACAATTTTAATAAATTACATTAAAACCAGTGGTATACTTAGAAAGGCATGACATATATGAACATATCATAAAATGCAAGTGAGACTGCTTCCAGGTCCACAGTACTCAACTGAGGATGACAAGGCCTTTCAGTATTCAAAATGGCTAACACGTTTTCGAGGAGCAAGCCCTCTTCCTCAGAGCCACAAGCTCAGAGCTGGCTCTGAGGAAGAGGGCTTGTCCCTCGAGACTCGTAAGCTGTTTTTGGACCCTGAAAGGCCTTCCCAGGTCATCAGTTAGGTGCTGTGGACGTGGAGGCAGTCTCAGTTGCATCTCATGTTGTGTCCAAAATGGCTTACATGTTTCAAGGGGCAAGCCCTCTTTCACAGAGCCATGAGCTGGCTCTGAGGAAGAGGGCTTGCCCCTCGAAACTAGTAAGCTACTTTGGACCCTAAAAAGGCATTCCTATGTCATCAGTTGACTGCTGTGGACCTGGAGGCCGTCTCATATGCATTTCTTGATATGTCCAAAAAGGCTTACACATTTTGAGGGCTTGCTCCTCGTTTTCGGGACCTTGGAGAGGGACCAACTCTCAACAATACCAAAAACTGCATGCTGTGAGCTGTAGATAAAAAGATTATATTATGGATTTCCTGAGATCTCCAAATGTGAGAAAAGCTGACCTAAAGTGGTACTAAACCCAGGAGCCTGCAGTCACCATATCTGCTCTCCCACATGGAAATGCAATTATTTTAGTAAATATAAACTGCTAAATACCTTTTCTCATCAGCAGTATATAGCAGTCTTGTGACTTCTATCAGTGTCCAGTTGAAGCTTGTAGGAGGAGTTTTCACTCTACACTTACCTGTCTCCTCTCATCGATCCAGCGCTGTTCAGATTGCTGCACTGCTTCTCTCCTTTTCTGATCTCACAGGAGACTGAGAGCTGCGGGTGCCATTGGCTCATTGCACAGAGCAGATAGGTGTAATATCTTTTTTGTTTTAAGACCATAGGTGTGCACACAGGGTGTACCGGAGGTGCCTGGGCACACTCCAACCACCTCATGCGGCACAGATTCCCCCTGCTCTACTGACACTGTGCACTATCCTACTGACATTGTCCATGTTTTCATGTTTTAAAGAGGAAGTAAAGTCTCTTAAAAAATGTGAAAAAAAAAAAACCTGTAAAGATAATGAGCTAGTATGCATCGCAGGAATTCTTTTTGCGCTATAAACAAAAAAAGAACGACAATTCTGATAAAAAAAACAGTAATTTTCACTTTCTGCTATATAACATTCCCAATAAAAAAAAAATTTTAAATCATTTTTTTTTCATAATTTTAGACCAATATGTATTCTGCCACATATTTTTGCTAAACAAAATCCCAATAAGCGTATTTTGATTGGTTTGCTCGTCTACAAACTAGGGGAAAGATTTATGTCATTTTTATTTATTTCTTTATTTTTTTTACTAGTAATGGCGGCGATCTGCGATTTTTAGCGGGACTGCGACATTGCGGCGGAAAGATCGGACCCTTATCTGACATTTTTGACACTTTTGGGGGGACCAATGACATTACTACAGTAATCAGTGCTAAAAATATGCACTATTACTGTACTAATGACACTGGCAGGGAAGGGGTTAACCAACCAAGGGCTGATCAAAGGGTTAAATGTATACCTAGGAGGGTGTTTTCTAACTGGTGGGGGGGGTGGCTTATGGAATCCTCACAGGGACCTGTGTTCTTAAATAGTAGGAACACAGGAGCCCTGTGTTTACAACAGTAGATCGCCATTCTCTCTCTACAGGGAGCGATCGCAGGTGCCCTGCGACAATCGAGGCCGCCGGCCCTGTGGATCAGCTTCCCTGCTGGTGCCCCACAAGTACGGCGATTCACAGGAACCTGCCGACCTGCCGCCGTATATAGACAGCGGCTGGTCGGAAAGTGGTTAAACCAGAACTTCACCCAAAAGGGGATGTTCTGCTTTAGGTTCCCCCCTGCCCCTTCCGCCTCCTCTGTCACATTTGGCAGGTACATTTTTTGGGGGGGAGGTACCTAGTTTTGACAAGGCGATCTGAGCTGAAATTCTCTTCTCCCTTCCCACAGTCTTCAGGGATACATCACAGGTCCCAGAAGACTGCAGGACCATTCACAAAGCGCAGTGCAGCTCGTGCATGTGCAGTGGGCAGCCGGCTGTAAAGCCGCAAGGAGTCACAGCTAGCTGCCCACAGGCCACAGTTAAGATGCTCGTGCCATGAACCCAGAGGCTAGTCATGAACTACTGTAGCCTGGGTGAGGATGGCCCTGAATCCCTGGATAGGTAAGTGTTCTTTTATTAAAAGTCAGAAGCTCCCATGATTGTAGCTGCTGGCTTAATTATTTTTCTTTTTTCTTGAGTGAAGAACCTCTTTATTTAGCTTCTAAAGTCAAAAAGTTTTTTACTTTATTCGTTCTCTCCATTAAGGTAAAAATAAAAACCCTTGTCAGTTTTTTTTTCTCTTTTTGCTATGTTTTGTAAAGCTGGCAAGATGATGCAGCTATAGCACAGAGAATGAAAGGCCCAGTGGTGACAACCCCTCTGAGCATGGTTGAAGACTGAGGACATCTTGTGGTGATGAAGATGTATTGCATTGGGCAGTCTTGAAATAAAGGTGAGCATTACAGTCTGAACTGCCTTTTTATTCTAAAAGCTCCAGCCCTGCCTTTTTTCTTCCCACAATTGTAGCAAGTCCTCTCCTCTGTTTAAAATGAATATTCTCAATTACCTTCAAACATACATCTCTACAATAGAACTCATCAATCTTCTCTCCTCCTGATCCATAATGTGTTTGGCCTGCCTCTCACATCTATTGGCTTTCACTGCCATCAATCATGGTTACCTATAGTCACTTGTCGGCGTGATCTTTAGGGCTGGCGTCAGCCGCTTTACTGCTCTGAGCATAATCTGAAAGAACACATCCCTGGCATCCATTTAGATGTGCATCCCCGCTGGTCACTGGGTGCTGTAGACTTTAGCTGTGCAATCTGTGCAAGCTGTGCAATCTGCTAATCAGTTGGCTGGCTGATCATACTGTTTTATCACAGTCACATGATAGATTTTGCTTTTCCACTAAAGTAGTAAGTGGGTGGGATAACACTGATTCTCTGACCAATCAGTGGCTAGTAGTGACAAACAATCAAGGCTGCATGCGAAGGATTGTGGGATATGGTATAGGTACGGAACGCTTGGATCCACAACCGAGGTGGTACTGTTTAAGCAAGCCGTACCGAGCCGTACCATGTAGTGGAAAAGCGCCGCTGTACCAAACCGTACCGAACCATTCTAACATGTACCATGCGGTACCATGCAGTGGAAAAGCTCCAAAGCAAGCCAAACCGATCCGTTCCATGCAGTGGAAAAGCTCCAAAGCAAGCCAAACCGATCCGTTCCATGCAGTGGAAAAGCGCCATATGTAACTAAGTAACTATGTATAGCTGCCATCAATTTTTGGCATGTGCCAAAAAAGTGTAAATTAATTGTATTTGAGACGCTAGCTTAAAAAAATCAATGTGTGCCCACATAAAAAACAACAAATGCATATAATAAACAAAAACAGTGCTGTTGCTTTAACAATATGTGAATGTTCTGTATTCCAATTCAATCAGAATCAGACTTTCCCTAATAAAATTTCTTCAAAACCCCATGTGCATACGAGTGCTCTGTATTCTTAAAAAGTGCTCCTTTTTTGTGCTCCTCCACCTTAAGTAAGGGGGCCACTCACCAGGTGACTTTGAGCCACCAGGACCCGCACAGCTTATATGGAACTCCTTCACTTCAGTAGGGACTTATATCCAATACCACCAACTTAGATAACCAAATGTCACTGGGCCACCCAGGACCTACAGCGTTAAATGTATCTCCTTAGCATCAGATTAGGCTCAGCATCATCAGCAGAAATTTACCAGAATAAAAATCAAATCAAATAATTGCGCAGTACATTTATTTAAAAGTGGCCACATAAAATTCATATGCCATGAAAACTCACATTTAGGTGTGCTAACGAGCGGCACCCACTATGTATTGCCTGGTATAGTACAATCCTTGCCATTTGCAATCCGAGATGGCATGCGTTCCACCTGAGACAAATGTGATGAAACCGGAAGTATCACCGATCCAATGGACCGCAATGCATTTCACCAGAAGGCGTCATCAGGAAGTCGTATAGCGGCCATGTTTTCTGGGTCTATTATATCCCTTTTTGACTTCCCATTGATTGGTGTATCACTATGCTATCCTTAATCAATCACATGATTGGAGGATGTGTATTTATCAAGAATACAGAAGCAGGCGTGTGACCGATGTAGCCCTATGTCGTTTCAGGCCAGCCTGCCACAGTAAATATGTGGTGGGCGGTCCGGAACCGGTTAAGAACCTGATCCCAGAAAGTAAGCAATTGTGCTGCATGACTTGTTAAACTATTGCTAGACTTGCCAGCAGCGGCGACTTCTCCTCAGTCCCCTGGCGTCTCCTCGAGTTCTCCCACCTCCTCCTCGGCCAATGACATGGTTTTGCCTTTCGGCCAATCAGGAAGCGGGTCTCGGACCCGCTTCCTGATTGGCCAGGAGGAGGATCCGAGTGACAATAGCAAATTTTCATTCGCTATTGTCACACAATGGGTGGGCTCGGGGCGCACTGCTCTGCGCCCCGGGTCCTCCCTTTTCTGAAGCCTATTAGAGCCTCTGGCTCTAATCAGGTGACTCTGTAAAAAAAAACCCCATTGAGCTCCATGAGTCTGGCGCCCCGCATGCAGATTAGGGGGCCGGACGCATGGATAGGGGGGGGGGCGGCACCCCCAACGCACCAGCCGCCACTGCTTGCCAGGCTTCACAAGTTTGTTGCACAATTGCAGCAAGTCTGCATTGCATAACTACAGATCGACTTTCTTTGCAAACATTCTGCAAGTCTGCTGCAAGTTCTGGTTCAGTTATGTTGGGCAATAGTCATCCCACCACAGGGGTCACTGTGACTGAATTTTCATGCTGTAGACTTCCAGAGCTCATGCTGTACACTCACCACTGCAACTTTGCTCTCGTTAGAGACTTGCCACACAAATGTGCTACAAATTGGAAAAGTGTCACCTAGAACTTGTGCTTCAAGTGCTCTGCAAGTGTGTGACTTGCCAGTGAAAATGTGGAGCAAGTTAACAGACTTAGGCCTCATGCACACGGGACGTTTTTACAGCGGCTGTTTTTGGTGTCTGACTTTTTTTCTTGCAGCCAGCAAACTCCCCAGCATGTTATCCTATGTGTCCATGCACACACAGGCTGTTATCAGCAGTTTTTGGCAGGGGCGTTTTCTGGCTGGAAAAACCCCCGAAAACGAGTGGGTTTTAGGAGGCGTTTTTCAGCTGTAAAAACGCTCTAACTCTGATAAAAGCTAAATAAACAGTGAAAAACGCCAAAAAATGCGGCTATTCGTTTCATTTCATTCATTTATTAACGTTTTTGAGCCATAAGCTTTTGTGGGAGTATAGTTATGCTAGAAAATGATACAGCTAAAAAAAAAGCTTAGAAAGAAAAACGCTGGAAAACGCTGAAAAACACTACTGCAAAAAAAGCTGAAAAACTCCTTCTATAGCTTCAGCTTTCTACTGATGTTTTGATAACGTCCAGTGTGCATGAGGCCTTATAAAAGCTAAAAAAAAATGCTGAAAAACACCAAAAAACGCTGCAAAAACACGGCTATTCAGCGTTTATCAACATTTTTGAGTCATAAGCCTCTGTGAGAGTATAGTTATGCTAAAAAAAAAAGCTATAAAACACTACAGCTGAAAAAAGCTAAAAACAGCTGAAAAATGCTACTGCAAAAAAGCTGAAAAAAACTCCTTCTACAGCTACAGCTTTCTAGTGACGTTTTGATAACTTCCAGTGTGCATGAAGTCTTATAAAAGCTACAAAATGCTGAAAAACGCCAAAAAACGCAGCTATTCAGCGTTTTTTTAAGGTTTTGAGCCATAAGCTTTTGTGGAAGTATAGTTTTGCTAAAAAAAAAAAAGCTTAAAAATTATACAGCTGAAAAAAGCTAAACAATGCTGAAAAACGATACTGCAAAAAAGCTGAAAAAACGCCTTCTACACCTGCAGCTTTCTACTGACGTTTTGATAACTTCCAGTGTGCATGAGGCCTTACAATTCAACACTGCCACAAATTTGTGGCAAGTTATCCTTGCTATCTGGGAATTAGATTTTATGGTAAATAAAACGATGCCAGCAGGCAGGTGTAGGTAATCTGGATGCATTTTTAGGGCTCTTTCACACAGGCAGATCGTTCAGATCCACCTGTCTGTTTTTTTTTGGCGGATCTGAACGGTCCCCCCATGCATCCCTATGGGGCATCGGATGTCAGCGGAGACATGTCCGCTTACACCTGATCCGATCCATCAAATCTGGACGGATAGAAACCCTATTTTCCATCCGTCCAGCGGATGGGATCAGATGGGATCGGATGAGAACGGACCGACGGTCCGTTCCCATCCGATTTCCCCCATAGAGATGCATGGGGAACTGACAGCTGTGTCTCCGCACACAGCGGGGAGACACAGCTGTCATCCTCCTGCTCAGCGGGGGATCGGCGGATCGATCCCCCGCTCAGAAAAACGGGGGTGTGAAAGGGGCCTAATGCCTCGTACACACGCAACGATTATCGGCCGACCGATCGTCCGACTGTCCGATTGTCCAGAGTGGTGTTTTGTTGGTTGGAATGTGCCTAGACTGCACACGAATTTTCTCGGCCAACAAAAATCTACTTCAGAAGTGATGTCATGTGCTGGTTTACTTTCCGTGTGTTTTTTCTTCTCTGAGCATGCCCAGTCTTGCTCATCAGATTTTTGTCTGCCGAAATCTGTACTGACTGACGGAAAATCGGCCGTTGTGTTGACGGCCAACAAAAATTTTATAGCCTGCACACCAGGTTTTTTTTCGGCCGAAAAGTCGGAGTCGGTTGTCGAAAGCATCATACTAACAAGGCGAAAATTGGCCGATCGGTCGTCGGACGAAAATTCCCTGCCGAATTTCGACACATGTGTACGAGGCTTTACAATTCAACACTGCCACACATTTGTAGCACGTTATCCTTGCTATCTGGGATGGGATTTTTTGGTAAATAAAACTATGCCAGCAGGCAGGTGCAGGTAATCTGGATGCATTTCAAGGCTTTACTAGACTGTACCTTTAACCCTCCGGGGAACGCATAGATGTTATTTCACTGTAAGTACCTAACAATCACCTTTCCACATCTCCCTCCTTTCCTGCCATTAAGAATCACATTGATGCCATTAGTTTCCATTTAACAAGTGGCTTTAATTAGGTGGAAATGGCTCTCTAAAAAGCAGCAAGTCTATACCGATTTGTTGAATTTGGAAAGCTGTATTGAGTTTGTACTAAAGTGAATGGCAGAGGAATACATATGGATACATTGTGAATGTTCTCATTGTTCATAGACTGACAGCCGCTCTACTGACTCCAGATGAGTTATGCCTACTGCTCTTCCAGATCTAAATAAACACTTTGTTGCTTTTCATTGATGGTAAACAGTTAGCCATGAATGAACCTCAGAAAAATGGCAGTTATTTCTGAAACGAGGTTATTATACACTCAATGAGCAACATAAAACATTATTCTGGAAGGATGAGGTGGAATGCAGTGTCATCTGTGGATTCCTTCGTGTTTTGAGGAAGTAAGCAATGTTTTTACATTTTTAGGCAAAAGATGTCCCTTGTTACACCCATAGCCTTGCAGAATTTTGGATAGTGATACAAAGACTGCACATGTAAAAACCACACGTGGACCCTTCCTATGTACACTGTGTGCACAATTATTTGGCAAGTGAGTATCTTGCCCAATTCATCATTTTTATGCATATTGGCCAACTCCAAGCTGTATAAACGTGAATGCTTATTGGAGTTAAGCATATCAGGTGATGTGTATTTGAGTAATAAGGGAGGGTTTGGCCTAAAAAGATCAACACCCTATATCAAGGTGTCCATAATTATTAGGCATTTTCTTTTCCTCAGGCAAAGTGGGCCACAAAAAGAGAATTAACTGACTCTGAAAAGTCGAAAATTGTAAAAAAAAAAAAAAAAAAAAGTCTTTCAGGGGGATGCAGCACTCTTGAAATTGCTAAGATATTGGGGTGTGGTGACAGAACAGGGGAGGACTGGGCCAGGGGGCGGGGGGGAGGGCAGTTGCCCCCCGGGCCACTCTGATGTCTCGTAAAAAGGCTGCACCGCTTCTGCCGCAGACATGCCTAAAGGATTCCAGGTGAAGAGAAGTAAAAAGTCCCCACTGCTGACCTACTGAGTGCGGGATGAAAACAAGGACAGAGCGCAGAGCCCCCCCCTGCAGCGCATACTAGCTCATTATGAAATACTTACCTTAGAATGAGCCCCCGCCGTGCCGCCCGCTTACCTATATGACGGGCGACATGTTCAGTCGCCTGTCTTCTGGGATCGCGGCATCCGGCCATCTGATTGGCCGGAGCCACGGTGATGTCACTCCCGCGCACGCGCGGGAGCCGACAGTCACGGCATGGTGCTCTGAAGGAACGGCACCAGCGGCCGTTCCTTCAGAGCGCATGCGCCAATGATGTCACTGGCTGCATGTAAGGTAAATTTCTCCTAAACGGTACATGTTTAGGAGATATTTACACTACCTATAGGTAAAAGTTGCAGAGGAGGGTTTACTTCCTCTTTAACAGAAGAAAATAAACAAGTGAGATGGGAATGTTTTTCATTTAGTTACATAATAATTCTGCACACTAATAGTTGCTCAATAATTGTGAAAACAGATATTCTCCTAAGAATTTTGGATTGACTGAGAGCACTGTAGTTGTTCAATAATGAAATAATCCTTAAAAAATACAACTTGCCTAATAATTGTGCACACAGTGTACTCACATTCTGAGACATTAACAAAGGAAAACAATAACTCCTGATTACATCAATTTTTTTGTATTCTCAATTGTAAAGGGGAGAGAAGTATGTGGGTCCAAACCAGAGACTACTGTACTGGTGAACAAACTGAAAGTCTCATCATATACTGCCAGCTGCTGGTCATGTGATGCAACTGCACACATGCAAATACACAGGACTTTGGGGGACTATTTCTATTGAATGGGATGGTATTCAGCAGGGCAGGCGGCTGGAAAGGTACCTATCAATCACAGCCTTGTGATGGGTAGATTAGGACTCCGCTGTGCAGCCAACTCCTAACCCTGACTACTGCCTCTTACACATCAGATCAGAGAAACAAGCCTTGCAGAGCCAAGGGATGTCCAAGGCATCTAAGGTCTAGTGAGTACATTTTACATTTGTGATGTAAATGATTTTAGCTTCACGTGATAAAATGTTTGTAGTAGAAGTGTGTATTTTTTCTTGTGTGAGAGAGATGTGTGTTAACTAATCCTAAACTTTGCACTGTGTTATGTACTACTGGCCCCTGAATTTTATTACTTACTACTGACCCCTGTATTCTGCATTATTTACTACTGATCTCAGAACTCTATGTTACTTACAACTGACCCCTGCAATCTGTGTTACTCGCTGCGGACCTTTAAACTCTGATTTACTGCTGACCTCTAATCACTGCATTATTTACTACTGACCCCTGCGCTCTTAGTTACTTTCTCCTGACCTCCAAACTCAGCATTACTTACTACTGACCCCTGTGCTCTGAGTTACATTCTCCTGACCTCCAAATTCAGCATTACTTACTACTGACCCCTGTGCTCTGAGTTACATTCTCCTGACCTCCAAACTCAGCATTACTCACTACTGACCCCTGTGCTCTGAGTTACTTTCTCCTGACCTCCGAACTCAGCATTACTTACTACTGACCCCTGCGCTCTGAGTTACTTTCTCCTGACCTCCGAACTCAACATTACTTACTACTGACCCCCGCGCTCTAAGTTACTTTCTCCTGACCTCCGAACTCAGCATTATTTACTACTGACCCCTGCGCTCTGAGTTACTTTCTCCTGATCTCCGAACTCAACATTACTTACTACTGACCCCTGCGCTCTGAGTTACTTTCTCCTGATGTCCGAACTCAACACTACTTACTACTGACCCCTGCGCTCTGAGTTACTTTCTCCTGATGCCCGAACTCAACATTACTTACTACTGACCCCTGCGCTCTAAGTTACTTTCTCCTGACCTCCAAACTCAGCATTATTTACTACTGACCCCTGCGCTCTGAGTTACTTTCTCCTG
This sequence comes from Pelophylax lessonae, assembly GCF_965119305.1. Taxonomy (NCBI): domain Eukaryota; kingdom Metazoa; phylum Chordata; class Amphibia; order Anura; family Ranidae; genus Pelophylax; species Pelophylax lessonae. Next base: position 20,071,014 of record NC_138775.1, on the reverse strand, counting down.
ACCTCCAAACTCAGCATTACTTACTACTGACCCCTGCGCTCTGAGTTACTTTCTCCTGACCTCCAAACTCAGCATTATTTACTACTGACCCCTGCGCTCTGAGTTACTTTCTCCTGATCTCCGAACTCAGCATTATTTACTACTGACCCCTGCGCTCTGAGTTACTTTCTCCTGATGCCCGAACTCAACATTACTTACTACTGACCCCTGCGCTCTGAGTTACTTTCTCCTGATGCCCGAACTCAACATTACTTACTACTGACCCCTGCGCTCTAAGTTACTTTCTCCTGACCTCCGAACTCAGCATTATTTACTACTGACCCCTGCGCTCTGAGTTACTTTCTCCTGACCTCCGAACTCATCATTACTTACTACTGACCCCTGCACTCTAAGTTACTTTCTCCTGACCTCCGAACTCAGCATTATTTACTACTGACCCCTGTGCTCTAAGTTACTTTCTCCTGACCTCTGAACTCAGCATTACTTACTGCTGACCCCTGCACTCTAAGTTACTTTCTCCTGACCTCCGAACTCAGCATTATTTACTACTGACCCCTGCGCTCTAAGTTACTTTCTCCTGACCTCCGAACTCATTACTTACTACTGACCCCTGCACTCTAAGTTACTTTCTCCTGACCTCCGAACTCAGCATTATTTACTACTGACCCCTGCGCTCTGAGTTACTTTCTCCTGACCCTTGAACTCATCATTACTTACTACTGACCCCTGCGCTCTGAGTTACTTTCTCCTGACCCTTGAACTCATCATTACTTACTACTGACCCCTGCGCTCTGAGTTACTTTCTCCTGACCTCTGAACTCAGCATTACTTACTACTGACCCCTGAACTCCAAGTTACTTACTACTGGCCTCTGCACTCTGCATTACTTACTCCTGACCTCTGCATTATTTACTACTAACCCTTCCACTCTGGGGGGTGTTTTCCCTTGTGGGAGGGAGATAGATGTTTGTCAAATAATCCTGCACTATGTAATACTTACTACAAACTTTGCATAGCTTACTACTGACCACTGTATTCTGTGCTACTTACTACTCATCTTGGAACTCTGTGTTACTCCTTACCAACCCCTGTGCTCTGCACTACTTGCTGCAGACATTTAAAATTTGTTTTACTTACTGCTGACCTCTATACACTGCGTTGCTTACTTCAGACCTGTAAACTCTGTTTCTCGCTACTGACTCCTGCAATTTGTGTTACTGTCTACTGACCTCTGACCCCACATTACTACTGACCTACTGACCTCTGCACTCAGCATTACTTACATCTGACCTCTGAGTTACTTACTACTGACCCCCTGTTTTTGTATTACTTACTACTGACCCTTTCACTCTGCAATACATACTACTGCCTTCTGCACACTGCATTACTCACTACTTATTTATTGCTTGCATACTACTGATCTCTGCACTCTGCTTTACTTACTGCATACTTATTTTTAGCATACTGACCTCTGCAATCTTTTTGTTTTTAAAGATATATTTATTAAAACAATAAACAATAGCAGGTTACAACCTCAGCCAGACAGGGATGTGCCTCCTGTGTCTCATAAAGGCAGGGATGTTTACACAAAAAGAGAAAAAGTTTTGATTTTCGTTTCTAATATTTAGCAGAGAAATGTAATATACATTACTTTACTTACACATACATAAAAGGAAAAAACAATAGCAAATAACGTATCTCCTGGACTCACAGACGCTAAGGTAAGAGAGCTAGATAGCCATCTATGCCACAATCCAACAAAGAGTTGGGGTTGCTTTTGGAGTTCAAAGGTAAACTTCTACTGAGGTAAGCTATTATTGATCAATAAAAGCGAGGGGGGACCTCTGCACTCTGCTTTACTTACTACTTACTTATCGCTTGCATCCTACTAACCTCTGCAATCTGCTTTACTTACTACTTACTTATTGCTTGTTTCCTACTAACCTCTGGACTCTGCTTTACATACTACTTACTTATTTGCTTGTATACTACTAACCTCTGCAATCTGCTTTACTTACTACTTACTTATTGCTTGTATACTACTGACCTCTGCACTTTTTTTACATACTACTTACTTATTGCTTGTATACTACTGACCTCTGCACTCTGCTTTACTTACTACTTAATGCTTGTATACTACTGACCTCTGCACTCTGCTTTACTTACTACTTACTTAATGCTTGTATACTACTGACATCTGCACTCTGCTTTACTTACTATTTACTTATTGCTTGTATCCTACTAACCTCTGCAATCTGCTTTACTTACTACTTATTGCTTGTATCCTACTAACCTCTGCACTCTGCTTTACTTACTACGTACTTATTGCTTGTATCCTACTGACCTCTGCACTCTGCTTTACTTACTACTTACTTATTGCTTGTATACTACTGACCTCTGCACTCTGCTTTACTTACTATTTACTTAATGCTTGTATACTACTGACCTCTGCACTCTGCTTTACTTACTACTTACTTAATGCTTGTATACTACGGACCTCTGCACTCTGCTTTACTTACTACTTACTTAATGCTTGTATACTACTAACCTCTGCACTCTGCTTTACTTACTACTTACTTAATGCTTGTATACTACAGACCTCTGCACTCTGCTTTACTTACTACTTACTTAATGCTTGTATCCTACTAACCTCTGCACTCTGCTTTACTTACTACTTACTTAATGCTTGTATACTACTGACATCTGCACTCTGCTTTACTTACTATTTACTTATTGCTTGTATCCTACTAACCTCTGCAATCTGCTTTACTTACTACTTATTGCTTGTATCCTACTAACCTCTGCACTCTGCTTTACTTACTACGTACTTATTGCTTGTATCCTACTGACCTCTGCACTCTGCTTTACTTACTACTTACTTATTGCTTGTATACTACTGAACTCTGCACTCTGCTTTACTTACTATTTACTTAATGCTTGTATACTACTGACCTCTGCACTCTGCTTTACTTACTACTTACTTAATGCTTGTATACTACGGACCTCTGCACTCTGCTTTACTTACTACTTACTTAATGCTTGTATCCTACTAACCTCTGCACTCTGCTTTACTTACTACTTACTTAATGCTTGTATACTACAGACCTGTGCACTCTGCTTTACTTACTACTTACTTAATGCTTGTATACTACGGACCTCTGCACTCTGCTTTACTTACTACTTACTTAATGCTTGTATACTACGGACCTCTGCACTCTGCTTTACTTACTACTTAACTTAATGCTTGTATCCTACTAACCTCTGCACTCTGCTTTACTTACTACTTACTTAATGCTTGTATACTACAGACCTCTGCACTCTGCTTTACTTACTACTTACTTAATGCTTGTTTACTACTGACCTCTGCACTCTGCTTTACTTACTACTTACTTAATGCTTGTATACTACTGACCTCTGCACTCTGCTTTACTTACTACTTACTTAATGCTTGTATACTACTGACCTCTGCACTCTGCTTTACTTACTACTTACCTAATGTGTGTATACTACTAACCTCTGCACTCTGCTTTACTTACTACTTACTTAATGTGTGTATACTACTGACCTCTGCACTCTGCTTTACTTACTACTTACTTAATGCTTGTATACTACAGACCTCTGCACTCTGCTTTACTTACTACTTACTTAATGCTTGTATACTACTGACCTCTGCACTCTGCTTTACTTACTACTTACTTAATGCTTGTATACTACAGACCTCTGCACTCTGCTTTACTTACTACTTACTTAATGCTTGTATACTACTGACCTCTGCACTCTGCTTTACTTACTACTTACTTAATGTGTGTATACTACTGACCTCTGCACTCTACTTTACTTTGTACTTACTTAATGCTTGTATACTACTGACCTCTGCACTCTGCTTTACTTACTACTTACTTATTGCTTGTATCCTACTGACCTCTGTACTCTGCTTTACTTACTACTTACTTATTGCTTGTATCCTACTGACCTTTGCACTCTGCTTTACTTACTACTTACTTAATGCTTGTATATTACTGACCTCTGCACTCTGCTTTACTTACTACTTACTTAATGCTTGTATCCTACTAACCTCAGCACTCTGCTTTACTTACTACTTACTTATTGCTTGTATCCTACTGACCTCTGCACTCTGCTTTACTTACTACTTACTTTACTTATTGCTTGTATCAATTCGATTACTAGTTACCCGCAAAAGTAACGGCGTTAAGTAACGCCGTTTACTTTAACGCCGTTACTCCCATCACTGGTTGCTGTAAGCTGCCCTGACTTTACAATTCACAAAACTTGCTTTTACAGGAAAAAAAAGTTATCAAAACTTTAAAATGAATGACTAGCTATTATAGCCATAGAAATGTGATGATATATTTGCCTTGTCTCTGGTTCAGCCGATAAGCTACGTGGAAGAAATCTGACAACAGAAAACCGCTGACATTAACCAAAGGAAGCAGGTATCACTTCTCATATGATGGCCTGTCCTACTGCTGGCTTTACGCTGGATGCCCGCAAGATAAAAACCTGAACTCCCACAATGCAACGAGGGACACTTTTTGTAATTACCACTGACACATCTACCTCTCCTACCCTCTGCATGAAGAAGCATCGCAAAATATTGGGCGCAAGAAGGAAAAATATGTATAAACAGAAATATTCCTTAAGTGGGGTACACACTATAAGAAAAGCGGGGAACGATCGCCTGATTTTCCTTGTTGTTTCACTGCAAATCGGAACCGTTGAAAGAAAATTTGTACGAAAATTCCCGTACGACAAAGGCTCTTTTTTTTTTTCGTTTATTGTTTCTGATCATGCGCAGTCTTTCTTTTCTGATTTTTCTTGTACAAAAATCGTATGCAAACGGTACACATTAAACGAAAATCGTTAGTTTTTTCCTGTACGAGAAAAATTTGGGAGTTTGTCCCTTCGAGAATTTTCATACGAAAATTCAGAATCGGCTGTAGAAAGTTCTGTATACACTATACGAAAATCGTACGAAAATGCTTTGGGCGAAAATGTTCGCCCAATTTTCTTATAGAGCCTTTACCAACAGTTCGTTCTCCTTTACCAACAGTTCGTTCTCCTTTACCAACAGTTCGTTCTCCTTTACCAACAGTTCAGTCTCCTTCACCAACAGTTCAGTCTCCTTTACCAACAGTTCAGTCTCCTTCACCAACAGTTCAGTCTCCTTTACCAACAGTTCCGTCTCCTTTACCAACAGTTCCGTCTCCTTTACCAACAGTTCCGTCTCCTTCACCAACAGTTCCGTCTCCTTTACCAACAGTTCCGTCTCCTTTACCAACAGTTCAGTCTCCTTTACCAACAGTTCCGTCTCCTTCACCAACAGTTCCGTCTCCTTTACCAACAGTTCAGTCTCCTTCATCAACAGTTCATTCTCCTTTACCAACAGTTCCGTCTCCTTCACCAACAGTTCCGTCTCCTTTACCAACAGTTCATTCTCCTTCACCAACAGTTCAGTCTCCTTTACCAACAGTTCAGTCTCCTTTACCAACAGTTCAGTCTCCTTTACCAACAGTTCAGTCTCCTCCACCCCTCTCTGCCAATCCCTCCACTGGCTTCCTCTTACCCAACAAATACAATTCAAAGTACTAACAATAGTTTACAAAGCCATCCACAACTCTGCCCCCAGCTACATCACTAACCTGATCTCAAAATGTCAACCAAGCCGCTCTCTTCATTCCTCCCAAGACCTCCTGCTCTCTAGTTCCCTTGTCACCTCCTTCCATGCTCACCTCCAGGATTTCTCCAGAGCTTCTCCCATCCTTTGAAACTCCCTACCCCAATCTGCCTGACTGTCTCTTAATCTATCCATCTTTAGACAAACCCTGAAAACCCTTCTCTTTAATCACTTCTGACCCGGAAGGTTTTCCCCTCTTGACCACTTCCCGACCACCCGCCACCTTTTTAATGCGGCAGGGTGGCTCTCCTGCGCAAACCAACGTAGGTCTACGTCAGTCCTGAGCGGGAAGCTAGGGGGCAAGGGATCGCTCCCCGCTGAGAGAGGACGGTCGGCTGTTGTAAACACAGCTGACCGTTCTTCTTCCTGAAATGATCACAGAGCTCCTGTGATCCTTCTACATAGGATCACGTGTCTCTATGGTCATTTCACAAGCCATGCCCCCCCCCCCACAGTTAGAATCACTCCCCTAGGCTCACATTTAGGGTTAACCCCTTCCCTGCCAGTGTCATTATTACAGTAACAGTGCATATTTTCAGCACTAATTACTGTAGTAATGTCACTGGTCCCCCCAAAAGTGTAAAAAATGTCAGTTAGGGGTCCAATCTGTCCTGCGCAATGTCGCAGTCCCGCTAAAAATCGCAGATCGCCGCCATTACTAGTAAAAAAAAAAAAAACAATAAAAATTACATAAATCTTTAGTAGTCGCAATAACTTTTGCGCAAACCAATCAAAATACGCTTATTGCGATTTTTTTTACCAAAAAAAATTATAATTTTTACATTTTCTTTTGAGAATGTTATATAGCAGAATGTGAAAAATATATATATTTTTTTCAAAATTATCGCTCTTTTTTTGTTTATAGCGCAAAAAATAAAAATTGCAGAGGTGATCAAATACCACCAAAAGAAAGCTCTATTTGTGGGGGAAAAAAGGGACATACATTTTTTTTTTTGGGGGTACAGCGTCGCACGACCGCGCGATTGTCCGTTAAAGTAACGCAGTGCCGAATCGCAAAATAGGGCCTGGTCATTAAGGGGGCAAATCCTTCTGGTCTTAAAGTGGTTAATGGCCATTTTTTGCGATTCAGCACTGCGCTACTTGAACTGACAATTGCGCGGTTGTGCAACGCTGTACCCGGACAAAAAAAAAGAGCTTTCTTTTGGTGGTATTTGATCACCTGTGCAATTTTTATTTTTTGCGTTATAAACAAAAAAAGAGCGACAATTCTAAAAAAAAAAACAAAAATAAAAAACAATAATTTTTACTTTCTCCTATATAACATTCCCAATAAAAAAAAAAAAACATGTAAAAATCTGATTTTTTCATCATTTTAGGCCAATTTGTATTCTGCTACATATGTTTGGTAAATAAAATCCCAATAAGCGTATTTTGATTGGTATACGCAAATGTTATTGTGTCTACAAACTAGGAGAAAGATTTATGTCATTTTTATTTATTTATTTTTTTACTAGTAATGGCGGCGATCAGCAATTATTAGAGGGACTGCAGCATTGCGGCGGACAGATCGGACCCCTAACTGACTTTGTTTACACTTTTGGGGGGACCAGTAATCAGTGATAAAAATATGCACTGTTACTTTACTAATGACACTGGCAGGGAAGGGGTTAACCCTGTGGGTGATCAAAGGGTTAAATGTGTCCCTAGGGGGTGTTTTCCAACTGTGAGGGGGTGGGCTTATGGAATGAACACAGAGACCTGTGTTCCTAATTAGGAGGAACACAGGAGCGCTGTGTTCATTGCTGACAGAACAGCGGTCTGCTGTTGACTGAAGAGCGATCACGGGTGCCCGGCGGCAATCGAGGCTGCCACACCTGCAGATCAGCTTCCCCACTGGCGAATGGGCATGCACCCCCCGGGCAGCTATGTCCAAACTATGGCCCTCCAGCTGTTCAGGAACTACAATTCCCATCATGCCTAGTTATGTCTGTGAATGTCAGAGATTTACAATGCCTCATGGGAATTGTAGTTCCTGAACAGCTGGAGGGCCATAGTTTGGACACCCCTGCGTGACGGTACGTTGTTTCGTGGGAACGAGCCGACCTGCCACAATATATGTACAGCGGCTGGTCGGCAAGTGGTTAAAGAATCCTATCTGACTTCTAACTAATACACGGTTTCACTTTTTCCATCAGCTCCTCCCCCCCCCCCCCCTCTTAGATTGTAAGCTCTTAAGAACAGGGCCCTCTGATTGCTTTTGCACCAAATCTTATTGTAACTGTAATGCCTGCCTTGATTTTGTTAAGCGCTGCGCAAACTGTTGGCGCTATATAAATCCTGTATAATAATAATAATAATAATCTGATCTGGTGTACATCTCTGCTAAGGCAGGCAGAAATATGTAAAGGAATACTGAATTAACCACTTCAATACTTTTACCCCCTTCCTGCCCAGGCCAATTTTTAGTGCTGTCGCACTTTGAATGACAATTGCGCAGTCATGCAACACTGTACACATATGACATTTTTATCATTTTTTTTTTTTTAGACAGAAAGAGCTTTCTTTTGGGGGTATTTTTTTATTTTTTTATTTATATGTTTTTATTAAATTTTTTCGACAATACAAAAGGAAAAAAATCTGAAAAAGAAACAACAAATAACAAATAAAATTAGGTTTATACATCTGTGTCAAAACCAGCTTTACTGCACCTTAATAGTTCCTAAACCAAAGGGGGGGAAAAAATGGGTAAGGGGGTCTCTCATTGTGATAATATTATCAAAATATTAAGTGGAAAAATTTCCCCAAAAAATTATTGTGAAGGAAAAAAAAAGGGGGGGGGTCTCTCTTTGTGATATTATTATAAACCAAAGGGAAAAAAAAAGGGTAAGGGGGTCTCTCGTTGTGATATTATTATCAAAAAATTAAGTGAAAAATTTCCCAAAAAATCAAAAAAATTAATTATCATGAAGGAAAAACTTGTGAGAAAAAAAAAAATGAGTGCCTCGTGTAGTTATTATCAATCCTTTAAGGGGAAAATTTACCAAAATTGAAGTGAAAAAAAAAAAAAAAAGAACATATTTTTTAGAAAATTTAACAAATCTGATACACAGTAAACTACCGAAAATAACATCCAGATAAGAAACATTCAAATTAAACAAGTAAAACCATTATATACGGGCCATGAAATTCCATTGTCCACTGGCGAACATCCATACATAGCCCATGGCAAACAAGTAACCCTTACGTGATCCTAACTCTCTGGGGGGTATTTAATCACCACTGGTTTCTTAGTTTTTTGCTAAACAAATAAAAAAAAAAGACCACAAATTTTGGAAAAAAAAAAAGTTTTCTTAGTTTTTGGTATAAAATTTAGCAAATAAGTAATATTTCTTCTTCACTGATGTGAGCTGATGAGGCTGCACTGATAGGCCAAACTGATAGTCCGCACTGATGGGGGCGTGCAGGGGGTGGAGTTCTGAGAAGACATCCATGGACCCCCCTCCCAGAACTAGAAGCCCATGCTGTAGCCATTTTTGGCTATAACATTGGCGGGAAGCAGTTAAGAGAATATGTAAACCTAACATTTCATATACATAATATGTGCCTGCTCTACAATGCATTTGTATAAAAAAAAAACCTCTCCTGTTCTCTTTGTATTGCTTTCTTTGTGTGAAATCAATGTTCCTGCCAGTCCCTCTGCTTGCTACACTAGGCATGAGAGCACGGCGTGGTCAGTTTTCAGGCTGTGCTGGGAACTCAGCCTGCTCTCCTCCAATGACTTGTTCTGACACACTTCCCCTTTGCACAGCCATGCACTAGGAAGACCAGTGTGCTGCTGTTTCTCCTCCCCCACCTCTCTGAGCTCCTCATGCTGCTGAGAACAGAGGGTATGTGATCATTTATAAAAAAAAAGGGGGAAAAAAAGGTGTTTATAATTATTTTTATATCTACAATATACACACGTTGTATAAACCCTCATTTTTGTAGGTGAGGGTTTACACTTTAAAGGCCTACTGTTCTGTTCTCACTACATGTATGCCCCAGGCGTGTATGCAGCTCAACATACAGCTAAACCTTCAATCCCATAATAACCAGTCTTTTTGTAACTTTAGGCTTTATTCCGGTGAAAGAATGGTGGTCACATGAAACAGGATACATATGCGAATAGGATTGCGAATAGATAGGATTGTATAAGGTGAAACAGCGATGCTTCCTAGAAGGATTCAATAATCTTCCACAAGAACATGAGGGACAGTCTCACTCCTCTAAGATGCAGATTGCAAAAGGAAGTTTTCTCCGTAAGAGGTGGAGTTAATACCCAGTGATAGAGAGCAAGAAATACCATTGAGTACTGTCCATCAATAGTCTTTGTCACAGTGGCATCTTGTGGACAATGTCGGTATTGCAAGTTCCAAAAACATTAATTCTCCCTAGGCTGAAGGCACGACACCTACTATAGTAAAAAATATTGTATCCTGGTAACTGTATGAAGTTATTGGAGGCAATGATTACTTTTTTATTTGATACATATTTATATTATACATTTATACCAGGCCAAGCTGTCCAGAAAAAAAAAAGATGGCAGTTACAGGGGTTGGGAAAACCATATAACACTGGAAGTATTGCTTCAATTGGTCATCTTTTATTCATAAGGTTTAAACCTAAACAGATATACAGTATACTTCTCCAGCAGTGTATGAATTCCTCCTAAATCGGTGGTTTTTGCACTTCCTCGAGCTGTCTAAACATTGACTAATCGCAGATGATACGCTCTCCTGGGTTCCTCTGTGCCGCTGTTTACATAACGGCAGCTAATTCAATTATAAAACGAATTGTAATTATTACTCCCGAGGACACATGGGCAAAGTCACACTGGCTCATGGAACAAAGAGAGGCTTGTCAGGAGAGAGATAAAGCGGGGACTGCAGACATGCACCGCCTTACTGCTTTAAAGGCACCACTCCAGTGAAAAGTGAAAAACAAGCCTTCTGATGCATCCCGCAGGCACAGATTGCTTTGGGTTTTCATCCATGGGTAGAATGCACCAGTCTTTCCCCAATTCCTTTTATTGGTGATTCGGGAACCTCTGTTTGTGATGAAGGACAGAAATTCCTAGACACGCCCACTGCAGACTCCTTGCTGTCGAAGGCCTGGTTCACCCTGATGCAATTTCTGATACATTCCAGAACACATAGAATCGCATAAAATGTGAAATAACATGAGTTTCTATGTAGGCCGTTCACATACAGTATAGGTAGAGCGAATGAGATTACAAAAAGGGTCCTGTACGAGTTTATTCAGTGCAATTTGTAGCTCCATAGATTTGAATGGAAACTGCATGCAGATCACTTATCTGTCCTAAAGTAACACAATTCCAGTACATTTTGTGCAAGTCTTTGTTTTGTTCCTCACCTCCCAGGACCATGTCCTATGAGGGAGAGAGAGGAGAGAGAGGGGGGAGAGAGAGAAGAGAGAGAGAGATGGGGGGAGAGAGAGGAGAGAGCGAGGGGAGGGAGAGAGAGAGGAGAGAGTGAGAGAAGAAAGAGGGAGAGAGAGAGAGGGAGGAGAGAGAGGGGGGAGAGAGAGGAGAGAGAGATAGAGAAGAGAGAGGGGAGGGAGGGAGGGAGGAGAGAGAGAGAGAGAGAGAGAGGGAGAGAGGAGAGAGAGGGGAGAGAGAGGGGAGAGAGAGAGGAGAGAGAGGGGGAGAGAGAGGGGGGGCGAGAGAGGAGAGAGAGAGGGGAAAGAGAGAGAGGGGGGAGAGAGAGGAGAAAGAGGAGAGAGAGAAAAGAGGAGAGAGAGAGAGAGATAGAGAAGAGAGAGAGGGAGGGAGGGGGGAGAGAGAGAGGGGAGAGAGGGAGAGAGAGAGGGGAGAGAGAAGGGGGGAGAAAGAGGGGAGAGAGAGAGGAGGGATAGAGAGGGGAGAGAGAGGGGAGAGAGAGAGGGGGGGAGAGAGAGGGGGGAGAGAGAGGAGAGAGAGAGGGGGGATAGAGAGGGGAGAGAGAGGGGAGAGAGAGAGGGGGGAGAGAGAGGGGGGAGGGAGAGAGAGAGGGGAGAGAGAGGGATTGCAGCTGCATCCAAATTGCAGCAAAAATGCAATGGAACTAAATCTGAACCGCATCAACTTGCACTGGAGCTGCTCCGCATCGGTGTGAACCTAAGCTAAGGTGTGCGACTTCTGGTGCGACTTCGCATTGCAACTTGGACTTGATGCAACTTCAATGCGACTTTCATGCGACTCTGATGTTTTGTGGCTTTGGCCAATCATAACAATACAGAGAGCGACACATATTGAACTTACAAAACCCTCTCAATTTGCAGCCAAAGTTGCAAGGATAAGGCTTCATGTACACACAGCCTACTTTGACTGCCGGCCGCAGTTTGCGTTTTCTGGTGGCCGCCAGTCAAAACATTCCTATCCTGAACGCGGAAGAGAGAAGGTTGAGGAAGGTGGAAACTCCCCTAACCACAGCAGCTCCTAAACTCTGTTTAAAGCTTATGTGTACATGGATATTGAGGTTTTTAAGGAGTTTTATGGTTTTTATGGAGTTTAGTTTAGGAACTTTGGCAGAAAAACATCAAATGGTCCTAAACTAAAGTTTAGGCTTAGGATTCTGCAAGTACTGTAACAGATGAGCTCATCTCTTTCTCACTCTGCTGTCCCTCCTATCAGCATGCAACATGTCAGCACATGAAATGTTTGGCTCCCAGTGTTGCTGCTTCTTCTCACACTCCAGCCCTGCTGCTTAGGGTCTGCAAGAGGCGGATATCAAGTCAGATTCAGGTACTTACAGTGACTGCATTTAAAAAGTAAGTTTTACTATGGATTTTTGAATTGAGAGCTGTAATAATTTGTGTCTTCTATATCTGCCTGGGGTTCAGCTTTCAGGTGAAATGAGTGTGCCAAAAGAACACATATGGTAAAAAATGATTGGCTCTTTAAACTTTGCGTTCCCCAATGCCTGGCATCAAAACCTGCACTCCCAACACTCCCACACTCATTTTTGGAAGCAGACAAGTAACATTCTGAAAATTTGGGGTGTATTTGGCTTTTAACTGACTAAGCTGTGATTTCTATAATATTATATTTTATCTGCAGTTTGGCCTGTTTGTCTGATCGCATTTCATATATTCGCTGAGTGTATAAAGCCGAGCTCAGAGACCGCCTGAGGCCAATTCTGTTACTGATAACCGAGCAAGCCGCATAATACAGACAGAAATTCTCATATCAGCTCCAGTCAGTGCAAAACATTTTTTTTTTTTTTTTCATAATTCAGATTTTTGTTTCATACAACCAAAGAGAGAGAAGAAAGCGATGAGTAGAACATTAAGGCGACAGTCACCCCATGAAGGCATTAAAAGCAAACCTGTGCTTACATGAAATCCAGCAAGCTTACATATAGCTGCCTGCAGACTTCATAAGTAAGATGGTTCTACGAACATTCACACAGAGTGAATGAGTATGGACATAGAGGATGGAGATGGATGAAGATGGGGACAGAGACAGAGGGCCATCTGCAGACCTCAGATATATATTAAACCCTGCGCATGCAGATTCAGTGGCGTCTGGTGATTCATGGGCCGGGGGGGGGGGGGGGGCGTCAGATGGACCACACTAGCCCGCACACCATACACCCCCCCCCCCCCAGTCGCTGGCTCACTCACCCTGGACATGTGGAGGGCGGCTTCCCCCTCAGTCTCCTGTGTCTCCTCCCTCCTCCTCCTCCTTGGCCAATGGCATGGCTTCTCCTTTTGGCCAATCGGATACGGGTCTCAGGACCCGCTTCCTGATTTGCCAGGAGGAGAATCAGTGTGACAATAGCAAATATTCATTCGCTATTCTCACGCAACTTGGTGAGCTCAGGGCGCAGTGCTCTGCGCCCCGAGCACACCCTTTTTTGAAGCCTATTAGAACCTCTGGCTCTAATCACGTGCTTCAAAAAAAAAACCCATTGAAATCCATACGTCTGGCGCCCTGCATGTAGATTAGGGGGCCGGACGCATGGATGGGGGGGCGGCGCCCCTGCGCCCCCGATGGATGGGCCACCACTGCCAGGATTACTCCCCCCAAAATGGGGGTATAGTCATCTAAAATCAATTATTAAACATAGCTGTGTTAAAAATTTAGGTATTGTTTTTAGTATTGAATTTTGAGCGCCACACCGATCTTTACTAATTGAATCTGCAGACCAACCTACCTTCATAAAGTAATAGGTATTGGCAGTGCAAATCCAACCCGACTCTCCCCAGGAAGGTTCCGCTGCCTTTTTCAGCTGGTCCTTCCAGTACATTTACATGTCTGCATGAATAAATTCCTGACATGTCACAATCAGGGGCTGACTGGCAACTTTTAGCCCAGGGGGCAAGTACAAACCAGAGGCCCATGGTGCAGCGACTCGGCCCCCCTCCCACTCTCCCTCTTCCCTGCCTCCTCCTGACCCCCATTCCATGCTAAAGCTCCCGCCCCAGGTACTCTCTACTCACCAGCAGAATTTGGGTTCCCGACCTGGCCAGCAGGGGGCGGTTGGGGGGAGCTGGGAAAGCTCGGTTGGGGCTGGCTGGGGGAGGAGAGTCTCCAGTGGGGCATGGAACCGGCCTCTGCTTAGACACAGTTTTCACCATCCATGCTGGGGAGGGAGGCCTGCGCTCTGTCCTTGTCTTCACCCCGCACTCAGTAGGTCAGCGGCAGAGACTTTTTACTTCTCTTCACCAGGAATCCTTTAGGTATGTCTGTGGCAGAAGCAGTGCAGCCTTTTTATGGGGCATCAGAGCAGCCCAGGGGGGCAATTGCTCCGATCCTCCTTTTCTCAGGTCTCCCGCTGGCACTTCTGGGTCCACCCATTATTATTTATCACCAAATGAAAACCTAATTTGTCCTGAAAAAAATAAGGTAAAATCTACCTGAGGGCTGAGTGCCCCCAAAGAAAGCCACTTACTATGGGGACACTTGTGGATGCTCGCTCCCTAACCCCATTTTGAGTGTTCTTTGTTCTTTGAGTGTTCTTAACCCCTTTGCACCTAAGAGTAAAACAAATCTAAATGCCTAAGCACAATTTTGCAACTTTGACATGTGTTAGTAAAACCGTACATATCAGATTGTATGGCTGAATTTGCTTCGGATTCGGACACAACACGCACAGGACCCTTTTTTGGGTCCACAGCAGAATTGGATCGCATGGTGGTTCACACCTATGCGATCCGATTTATGTCCGAACTGACAATTTGCACTGCAATATGTGAACTGATCTTGTGGTGTCATTAACTCTGTATTGACACCCCCCCCCCAGCGATTTGCATATGGCAGTGGGAACTGTCTGCGATTTGAATGCGATGCAGGAATCGCATTGGATTCGCAGAATTCCCGCATCGCATATATGTAAACCAGGACTCAAACCAGCACACTGTCTTGGAGGCCCTCAGTCTCTCTGCATGTTGTTTGGTGTCCTTTGTAGACACCAAATGTTTAGTGGGCTTATAGGAATCAGCACTGTCCCTTTAAAAAGCTAAGAAGCACTTATACTCCCTCCATTGTTGCACCACTGCTGTCCCAACCTGGTGTACACCATTCCTGAAAGCAGAAATGGTTAGAGGATGGTCAGTCAAGGTTGGTGTAATTAGCCTTGCACCTTTGCCATCTGCTGGCTGTTACTCAGCACTGTAGCTCAAGTCTATGCAGTGCACACCTGCCCTAATGAAGAAAGTTTAAGTAGACTGCTTGACATTCAGCCTGTACCTAATCAGAAGGTTATTCTACCCATGCACTGAATTAAGGTCCATCTAACTGTCCATGCTTTGGATTACTGCTGCATATTGTTTAGACTGCTTTGGTACTTAACTTACATGTGCTTATTCCAATTATTGGCCTGTTGTCTCTGCTCCCTCTCTTTCTACTGCCTACTGTCTCTTCTGTTTCCTTTCTGTGCTATATCTACCTGTCGGAAACCTGTACTGTTTATGATCGATTTGCAGGCACCTGATCTGACCATTAGCCTGCTGACTCTGCTACTGCCTGCTGCTTGCTTTGACCATCTGTTGTGAACCGGCACCCCTGGGGATACTCAGACTCCACTTAACTCGGCGTCAGTAGGTATTTTTTATGCCTTGTTATAGCTGGATCTCACTGCTGGAGGAATTTATAGGCTTTAACAGAAACTGCTGCTATACCTTCGTAGAGAAACAAGTAATAGATTTGAAAGTCGAAGCAGAAAAAAAAAAGATGCATAAAGGAGTTTTGGGGTTTTTGGATTTGTACTATGCTGTACATGATAAATTATACTTGTTTGGTTGTCAGCATAATTAGGTATGTTACCCTGCTATTCTTTGCAGACAGCTGCTTACAAAGAACTATAGACTCAGCAATGACGTTACCCAACTGCAGTTTTCTACAATTCCTGATCATTAAGTAAATGGGAGGCTATTAAATCCTGTGAAATCATAGATACCTCCTACCAGCACAGCACTCAATAAAAGGACCTAACAGAGCGTCAGAGGTGGGGATCGACACGTCTGAGCCATGCCTGGAGAGGAGCTCAGAGTGAAATGTTGATCCAATCTTTATGATCAGAAGGATCAAGGGTTATTTTTCCTTCAAACTAATTTATGCTATTTGTTTTGTTCACCATTCTGAATGCAAGTTGAAGAAAAAAGGAAATGACCGTTGCTTTTAAAAACTAAATTCCAAATTCCAACTAATTGGAACACTTCTTAGATTTGATCTGAATATTATACAATCAGTTGGATTTGAGTGGAAGTTTGAGGGAAAAAAAATTGTTAATTTTAATAATTAAAGTAGAACTAAAAGCAAAAGTTTTTTAAAGTTTTAGATAGAATAAGAGAGGCTTATAACCCCCGTAAGCTGTTTTTTTGCAGTCTCTGTCCCATTTAGAAGATTTCTCTGTATACCCTTACAGTAGGTTTCTTCCAATCTAGAGATCAATGTTTCAGTCTCCAGTCTGGTAGGTAAAGCATGGAGGCGGGTCTTGATTTTGGGATCCGCCGCTTCTCCTACTTCTGGGAGCCCTCCTGGGGTCTCTAAGTCCCATCTGCTCCGGTTTTACCAAGGAGTCTAAACATGTAGCTCCTGTCTCTTCCCTCCTCACCGCGTGGAGCGTGTCTCGTGGTGCCGTCATCTTACTTCTCTGGAGACCGGGCTGTGTGCAGGGAAAATAGTTCCTTATCTCCTCTGTTTGTCTAGGGGAGTGTGCGTGTGCCGGTTTCACGGAGAAGCGGGTCTTGGGTTTTTTCGCCTCTTACATGTCGGGTAAATCAACTAATCACACCTGGGTCAGAGAGGAAGCCGCCGGGTGCTTATGCAGAGCACGTCCTCCCCCTGCCATGTCAACGCCACACCCCTAGAAGATTTCTCATCACTTCCTGTCCCATAGCCAAAACAGGAAGTGAGAGAAAAGCCTTCTAAAGTAAGGGAATCCTTGGTTTTCACCAGGGTCACCAGAACTAATTTACCTTATGGAATATATCCCCACTATTCTCGTTTTGGGGCAACCCCAAATTAGAGATTTTATTTTACATTCGCTTTTGGTGACAATGGACACATAGAGAAGGTGAATCTTCCTAACGGAAGCAAAGACAGCAATAATAATACAGTTGTCCTAATCCCTCTCCTCTCCATCCAATTCCTTTAGTCTTCTATTTGGTTGGTTCAGAATATTGTGCAATCAGCTGGATCTAGTATTCGGATTTATTGTGCGTGTTGGTTCCTCAAACAGCCTTGCTATAGCTCATGTGCACAGTTTGTTGCCAGCCACTTTAGTCTTTTCTACATTTATTTAGCTCTGGAGAGAGAGTTAGGGGCACAGAATACCCAAAATGAACCAAATATTTTAGACCTTCTGGTAGCATCAAAGCTAATAGCGGTCCTTTAGAAGCAGCTTTATAATTGGCCCTTTGAGAGCAGCTTTCTAATAGTATTGGCAGGGGCGTAACTACAGGGGTTACAACCGGGCCTCATGCTCCACGTGGCCTATGCGGCTCCCGTGTACACCTGGATAGGAGGGGCGGCAGGGGCAGCATGTAGAGAAATCACTGTCTTCCTTTTTCTTCCTGTAGTTGCAGGAGGAAAATGGAGGAGATTGGTTCCTCTGTATGCTGTCCCCACCACTCCTCCTATCCAGTTCACTTGTGTTCTGCTGTCTCTGGGCTCCTGTGTGCTCCCCTGGTCGCCCCCCCCCCCCCCTGTACTCCCTCCCCTCTCCTGCCAGCTGCTGCTGGGGATGTATCACAATAGAGGATCAGGAAGGGGTCGGTAAATATGTAATTTACCAGTTCCTTCCTTTTCTGAATGGACAGAGTCATAGTCAGTGACATTGTAAAAAAATAAAATAAAATGATAAAAAATAATACAATTAAAATACCAAAAAATAAAAACTACTGAACCAGTGGGTGAACTTCCAGGATCGCAAAGGTCACACTTGCGACCGCCGGGCCCTGGCATTCCACCACTGTGGGGAGGCCACAAGATGGCAGGAGGGGGCACACTGCAGAACTTGTGAAAGGGTCCCACTGCGAGACCGATAAAGGGCCCCACAATGAGAGTAAAGGGCCCCAGGATCAGTGGGAAGAGCCCCAGGCTTGAAGGGAAGGGCCCTAGGCCAGGGGTCCGGGGGGGCCTTCATGGTTTCTTACACCGGGGCCCTGAAGGTTCTAGTTAAGCCTCTGAGTATTGGCCCTTGAATTGGCAAGCAGTTACATCCACCTTTAACCTTAAAATGATTAGGTCTCCATTGAATGTCCACCAACAGCTTCTCCCAAGCTCTCCGGGATAATCTTTGGCATAGCAAGAAGATGCTCCATACAGGTAGCCACCTTCCATAGCAGGATTTCCCTAAGATGCTCATTACAGGTAGCAATCTTCTTGCTCTAGGTCTTTTCTACACTCCAGCAAAGCAACTTGAATTTCTTTGGATTTAGCACAGGCTAGCTTGGCTTTCCAGGGCCTTAGCATGGGCTTCCAGATGGGGCCAGAAGAGAAGACCTCAAGTGACATCCTTGTTAGGCATAAACCCAGTACAGAAGACCCCTCTCATAGTGGCATCTTCACCAAGCAATAAGGTTGTTTCAAATATTTATCCTCTCTCCTCAGCTCACATCACTGGACAAAACCCCTCAGTGATTGGCTGAGACAGATAAACATTCACAAGTCATACATTTTTACCTATCACGCTAACTACTGGAGCTGACTTAATAGTCCTAAACTTAGGAGAAATGTCTCAAATGTGCTGAGCTTAGGAGAAACCTAGTGAGCACAGAAAATATAAACACTAAAGTCTAGGTGCAAACCAAACTGAATTTAACTATGGACATGGACACTCCACTTTAAGGCAGGACCCCCACATTTGATTTGAAGTTCCTCTTTTGACTTGCTGCCAATCCATCACTTCTGGGGCATTTTTGTATGATCAGTACTCTTACCATGATTGCAAGAAAAAGAAATGAAAATATTTTTTGAAGTTTTACTTTAGAATTTTTAATAAACTTAGACCTTAACCAGAGATTGGCTTGTCTAGCAATGTATTACATATTTGGCAAACAGGTACTTGCTCATTGCTCATGTGTAGGAGATTGCGAGAAGGGGCATTTACATCTATAGAGATTTTTTTTATAATGATAATAGTGAATATGTAACCCAACTAGCTGCCAGAGGCGTAACTAGAACCTTCAGGGCCCCGGTGTAAGAAACCATGAAGGGCCCCCTGGCGCCCTTTACTCTAGTTGCGGGGCCCTTTATTACGGTGAGGGAAGGAAGAATTCTGAAGGGGGGGGCAGCACAGAAGGGGGGGGACCAGGGGAGCACACAGGGGCCCAGAGACACCAGAGACAGCAGAACACAAGTATATTGGATAGGAGAAGTGGCGGGGGGCAGCGTACAGATGAACCAATCTCCTCCATTTTCCTCCTGCAGCTACAGAAGGAAAAAGGAGGACAGTGATTTCTCTACATGCTGCCCCCGCCGCTCCTCCTATTCAGGTGTACAGGGGAGCCACATGGGCCCCCTTGAGCATGGGGCCCGGTTGCGATTGCAACCCCTGCAACCCCTGTAGTTACGCCCCTGCTAGCCGCGCATAACATACAGAAACTGTATGCAAAAAATACATACTGTATATACACAAAATCATATAAAATGATGTGATGTAAATCAGTGTACCAAATAAATACATATAAATCAGTGCACAAATTCATTCAAAAAAATGTGATATAAAATAGGTACACATAAGCAAACAAGCAGTCCACATCCAATGAGCCGTGCTCCAAAAAAAAAACAACTTAGTGATAATAAGTAGTGATAACAGGTAATCGGATGAAATAAGTTCCATGCTGAATAGGGGGTCACCGCAAGATCCACCACCTCCGTGCTTCCACACCCCTCAGCTAGGCAACTCACCCCAGTCTATTGCCCACCATCTTCATGGATAGGGCTAATTGCGCAATGTTACAGATGTTGCAATTAGGGTAATCCACCTCAGATATCTCCTCTCCTCCCCCATAGATATGCAAAGGAAAAGAAGAGCCCCACTAATGTATTACCGTTTAAAACTTTTTATTCAAATAAAACCTTATGTACTTCACATACAAGATGTAAGAAGATTCAGATCATATAACATGAAAAAGGGTATGGGGTGCTCTCACCGGTCCCACCACCTCCACAGTGGTGTGACAGTCCTACGGGAGCCACCGCCGCTCACCCGACCAATCCTTCCCGTATGCCGTGTAGCCACACCACCGGAATCTTTTTTTAAGCAAACATATTTTGAAGAAGCCAGATGTGAAAGAGGCATCTTTGTGGCTTCTGAGATTCCAGGTAGAGCTCTCAGGAAGCAGCAAACGAAAATAAAAATAATACACTTGCAAACATAATTTCTCTAGCTATAGTAAAGCTAAGATGCATCAAATGTGCAGTTGTTGTTTAAGCAATCTATGAGTTAAGGCAGCTTTAGCCCTGTGACTGTGGAACGCAGAGACGAAGAGAATTTATGTAGCTAACGGGGGTCTGTTGAGTAATGGATGTGACATGCCGGGTACACCCAGCTCCCCCCCTGTTCCGTGCCTGACATTTTATTCCACCTGAAGGGTTTTGTGCTATTTGGGATGGGTTCACCAGACCAGCGCCACGTTATTCTGCAGTCACTTCCTATCACTTACTGCTGCAAGCGTGAACTTTAAAGGGAACAGCTGACGAGGTGGCCAGCCCCAACATGCCATCGAACAATTTATACCATCTGCTTGGCTTTTTGCGAATTAAAGATTTGGGATCAAATTTTTTTTATTAAATACCATATTGAAAACCTATCCTCATCTGACCATTTTCTTTTGAAAGAATAATTTTTTGGGGGAAAAAAAAGCAAAAACTTTTTGGGTTTCATTGTTGTTAGTAAATAGAGCAATTTAGAGGAGCTTTAAAGTTGAAGTTCAGTCAAATATAAAAGAACCCAAATAAATATAGCTCTGTATTTATTATCATACTTGAATGCATTTTTTAAATACAAGCTGTGTAAGTACTTGAATATGACTTGGTTCAAGCCTCTTGCAGCATAGCTTAGATTGGGAAAGAAAGAAGCAGCACATGGAGCCAATCAGTTTTGCTGGTTCAGATGGTGTCAAGCGTATGTTGCGGCAACCAGGTGAGGAGTACAAAGACAAGTGTGTCTTGCCTACAGTCAAGCATGGTGGGGGGAGTGTCATGGTCTGGGGCTGCATGAGTGCTACTGGCACTGGGGAGCTACAGTTCATTAAGGAATCCATGAATTCCAACATGTACTGTTATATACTGAAGCAGAGCATGATCCCCTCCCTTCGGAGACTGGGCCGCAGGGCAGTATTCCAACATAACGACCGCAAACACACCTCCAAGACGACCAATGCCTTGCTAAAGAAGCTGAGGGTAAAGGTGATGGACTGGCCAAGAATGTCTCTAGACCTAAACCTCAGGTTAGTTTAGCAACCTGAGCATCTGTGGGGCATCCTCAAACGGAAGGTGGAGGAGCGCAAGGTATGTAACATCCACCAGTTCCGTGATGTCATCCTGGAGGAGTGGAAGAGGACTCCAGTGACAACCTGTGAAGCTCTGGTGAACTCCATGCCCAGGAGGGTTAAGGCAATGCTGGGAAAAAAATGGTGGCCACACAAAATATTGACACTTTGGGTCCAATTTGGACATTCTCACTTAGGGGTGTACTCACTTTTGCTGCAAGCGGTTTAGACATTAATGGCTGTGTGTTGAGATTTTTTTGAGGGGACAGCAAATTTACACTGTTATACAAGCTGTACACTCACTACTTTACATTGTAGCAAAGTGTCATTTCTTCAGTGTTGTCACATGGAAAGATATAATAAAATATTTTTAAAAATGTGAGGGGTGTACTCACTTTGGTGAGATACTGTACACACAGAGTGATATATTTCAAGTATTTCTTTCTTCTAATTTTGATGATTATGGCTTACAGCTAGTGAAAACCCAAATTTCAGTATCTCAGAAAATTTGAATATTACATAAGACCAATAAAAAAAAAAAAAGGATTTTTAATACAGAAATGTTGGCTTACTGAAAAGTATGTCCATGTACAGTATAGGATGCACTCAATACTTGGTTGGGGCTCCTTTTGCATGAATTACTGTATCAATGCGGCGTGGCATGGAGGCGATCAGCCTGTGGCACTGCTGAGGTGTAACGGAAGCCCAGGTTGCTTTGATAGCGACCTTCAGCTCGTCTGCATTGCTGGGTCTGATGTCTCTCATCTTCCTCTTGGCAATATCCTACAGATTCTCTATGGGGTTTAGGTCAGGCAAGTTTGCTGGCCAATCAAGCACAGTGATACCATGATCATGTGACCAGGTATTGGTACTTTTGGCAGTTTGGGCAGGTGCCAAGTCCATGAAGCTGGTCAGCAGATGGAAGCATGAAGTGCTCAAGAATTTCCTGGTAGAGGGCTGCGCTGACTTGGGACTTGATAAAACACAGTGGACCAACACCAGTAGATGACATGGCTCCCCAAATCATCACTTGCACGGGAGTTACGTCATACAAAGCCCACAAATCAGGATGGACGAAGACGAAACCTGAAGGAAGTCGGGGAGAACGTGCCAGAGAGGGCCACATAGGCATCAGCCTGTTGGAGCTAAGGTAATTATTGCAGACTTTAGTTCGGCTTCAACATGCATGCAGTACCACACCACAAATGTCCATAGCTTTAAAATCTGTAAAACGCAACATTGTAAACATTTTATGTTTATTTTCCCCCTAGCCATAATGAATTGCTGGTATAGAATTATTGTTCAATAGGGGGTTGAAATGCTGAGATACATTTGTATTATAAAAAAATGTTTCTGCAATAATCACACAATGCCATCTCAAAAAAAAAAAAGTAGAACGGAGGTTACCACGTATGATTCAGAAAGCATCATCTGCTTTTTTGTTGTATTATTCTGCAGTTAATTTATAAGCAAATGCCCATTGCTCCCACATAGAAAGCAACAGAAAATAACTCAAGGACACATGTGACATACAGAGAATGAATGGAGTGTATAGCAAAAAAAGCCAGTGACATTCTTATAGAAAAAAAAGCATTCAATTACGGTGGGGGGTTTACAAAGAGTGACGCTTGAGGCCTCGCTAAAAGGGTGCGAAGCACGAGATGACTCGAGCTAATGAGGAGTTTATGAGTTTATGAATTGTTTCGATGAATTTATAAAAGTTTAGGAACATAGAAGATAATTAAAGCTGATCTCCGAGCAAACAGCTAAATAAACAGATTAAACACATATAAGGGAGCTGTTTTATACTGTCAAAGAATCTGAATTTCTGCCTACCCAGCTCTGAGATATTCACAGTTTTGCATACAGCACAGCTATGTATAGGGAAGGAGACCGGAGTTTTCTTTGCTGTAGTTCAGTAACACTTACGGTGCATACCAGCACCTCTCACGGCTCGCTTTACACACTGACTAGCCCCCATCAGGAGGTTGAGGCCACTGACCTCTAACTCTGTCTAGCATAAGCTCAGCACACACCTGCGCCATTAGTGTGCCTGTTTCCTAGAAAATCGGGCCCAGACTGCCATATTAAACAATGGCATGGACTCGCCCTGACACACATAGGATTTGGGATTACATAGCTCAGCTATACAGTAGGGATCGACCAATTATCAGCAAGGCCGATTTATTGAGGGCCAATATGCACTTTCCCCGATATATATCGGAATCGGGAAGTTACCAATATTGCCGATATTTTCGTGACGTGATTCTGCCTTCTTAGGCCGCCTCCCTCACCTTGGACAGCCTCGTCTGGAGTCGGAACTAGTCTCGCGGGAGTGTTTCACAGCCATACACCCACCCACAGCAGCCTGGCGCCAGCCAGCCACCCATACCCACAGGCCCTGTACCAGCCAGCCAGCCACAGGCACTGTACCAGCGAGCCAGCCAGCCACCCACCCACAGGCCCTGTACCAGCCAGGTACCCCCAGGCCCTGTACCAGCCAGCCACAGGCACTATACCAGCCAGCCACCCACAGGCCCTGTACCAGCCAGCCACCCACAGCCCCTGTGCCAACCACCCACCTACCACAGGGTGCCAAATAGCCAGCCAGCCACCACAGGGTGCCAGACAGCCAGCCACCCACCCACCACAGGGTGCCAGACAGCCACCCACCCACCACAGGGTGCCAGCCAGCCAGCCACCCACAGGCCCTGTACCAGCCAACCACAGGAACTGCACCAGCCAGTTGCCCACAGGCCCTGTACAAGCCAGCCACCCACAGCATCTGTGCCAGCCACCCACCCACCACAGGGTGCCAGACAGCAAGCCACCAACCACCACAGGGTGCCAGACAGCAAGCCACCAACCACAGGGTGCCAGCAAGCCAGACACCCACCACAGGGTGCCAGACAGCAAGCCACCAGCCACCACAGGGTGCCAGACAGCAAGCCACCCACCACAGGGTGCCAGCAAGCCAGACACCCACCACAGGGTGCCAGACAACCAGCCACCCACCACAGGGTGCCAGACAGCCACCCACCCACCACAGGGTGCCGGCCAGCCAGCCACCCACCACAGGGTGCCAGACAACCAGCCACCCACCACAGGGTGCCAGACAGCCACCCACCCACCACAGGGTGCCGGCCAGCCAGCCACCCACCACAGGGTGCCAGCAAGCCAGCCATTAAACAAAAATTAACATGTTCAGTAGCAGATTTGTGTCAAAAATTGTCTTTATTTTTCTAAACAAAATATCGGCCCATACTGATACATTGTGACCAAAATATCGGTATCGGCAACGAAAAACCGATATCGGTCTATCCCTACTATACAGCAGTCCTGTTTGGTAAGGCAGGAGTAACACTTCAAGTGCTTGTCCCTCCCCCAGTCTGTGATTGAACAGCGAAATGAGAATAATTAGACTGATGGGTTCATCTCCCTGTCACTCTGCTCTCCTCCTATCAGCATGCCCCTTTGCTCTGTAGCATAACCAGGGCTTTTTTCAGGGGGAACGCAGTTCCAGCACCTGCAGCAATGAATGTATGTAATGGCAAGGGGAGCTGGGGTGTGCTGGAGGGTCTATTGATGTTGGCTGCTGGAGGCTCTATTGTTGCTGGTGGAGAGGTCTATTGTTGCTGAGGAGGTCTATTTTGAGGGACTGTCACTTATTTCGGAAAAAAATCCCTCTTTTCTCCTCTTTGGTGTTATCGCTTTCACTCTCTCATACTGGTCACTGGAAGTTCAACATGGCACCTCATGGCAAAGAACTCTCTGAGGATCTGAAAAAAAGAATTGCTGTTCTACATAAAGATGGCCTAGGCTATAAGAAGATTGCCAAGACCCTGAAACTGTGCTGCAGCATGGTGTCCAAGACCGTTCAGAGGTTTAACAGGACAGGTTCCACTCAGAACAGGCCACGCCACGGTCGACCAAAGAAGTTGAGTGCACATGCTCAGCATCATATCCAGGTTGTCTTTGGGAAATAGACATATGAGTGTTGCCAGCATTGCTGCAGAGGTTGAAGGGGTGGGGGGTCAGCCTGCCAGTGCTCAGACCATACACCGCACACTACATCAAATTGGTCTGCATGGCTGTTGTCCCAGAAGGAAGCCTCTTCTAAAGATGATGCACAAGAAAGCCCGCAAACAGTTTGCTGAAGACAAGCAGACTAAGGACATGGATTACTGGAACCATGTCCTGTGGTCTGATGAGACTAAAGCTGGCCACACACCTGCCGAAAAATCTTTCGAAAACCTGTCATTTGGTCCAATCGACCATTTTTCCTCCAGTTAATGGGCACAAATAGAAATTCGTTTTCAACTTTTCAGAGCCGAAAAATCGAAGGAACAGTTTTGAAAATCTGCCGGCCATTCGATAAACGAACGATGAATTGAATGTGTTTCTTGGCCGACCTGTTTGCACTAGGTATATGTGACAAACTGAATTCATTTATGTCCATTGAACAATTTATCAATCGAAATTCGGTCATTACATGATGGCACGATCGTCTGCTATCACGGCCGGTTTTTCGTTTTTTCGAAAATACATTTTCTCAATATTTCGGCTAGTATATGGCCAGCTTAACCACTTGCCGACCGCCGCACGACTATCAACGTCGGCGGTCAGCCCCTCACAGGCAAACTAACGTAGGGCTACGTTGCTTGCTTGTGAGGGTCTAGGGAGCGAGCGCGCGCCGCCGGAGGCGCGCTCCCGCGTGGTCACGGACCCCCCCGCGCGTGTGACCAGCGGACCCGATGTCCGCCGGCCACTCGGCGATCGGCGGGGGAGAGGGAGAATGTCAGGCAGCTTGTGTAAACAAGCCACCTGTCATTCTCCTCGCTGTAAAGACACTGATCACATGGATCTACTATGTAGATCCGTTGATCAGTGTCCTTACAGCTGAAGCCACAGCCAATCACAGTAGAAAGCATGCCCCTAGGGACACACACAGCCCCTCCCTCCCAAATAAAGTTAACCCCTTCACTACCAGTGTATTTTTACAGTAACAGTGCATATATATAGCACTGATTACTGTAGAAATGTCACTGGTAACCCCAAAAGTGTCAAAAATGTCAGTCAAGGGTCCGATCTGTCCGCCGCAATGTCGCAGTCCCGCAAAAAAAAACGCAGATCGCCGCCATTACGCGTTAAAAAAAAAAACAACAAAAATGACAAAAATCTTTCCCTTTGTTAGTAAACGCGATAACTTTTGCGCAAACCAATCAAAATACGCTTTTTGCGATTTTTTTTACCAAACATAGGTAGCATAAAACAAATTGGCCGAAAATGTTAAAAAATTTTGATTTTTACATTTTTTTGGGGGAGAATTTCATATAAAAAAATGTGAAAAATATTGCTATTTTTGCAAAATTTACGCTCTTTTTTTGTTTATAGCGCGTGATCAAAAAATCGCACAGGTGATCAAATACCACCAAAAGAAAGCTCTGTTTGTGGGAAAAAAAGGACGCCAAATTCATTTAGGTACAGCGTCGCACGACCGCGCAATTGTCCGTTAAAGTCACGCAGTGCCGAATCGCAAAATACCCCCTGGTCGGAATGGGGGTAAAATCTTCCGGGGCTTAAGTGGTTAAGATAAACTTATTTGGTTCAGATGGTGTCAAGTGTGTGTCGTGGCAACCAGGTGAGGAGTACAAAGACAAGTGTGTCTTGCCTACAGTCAAGCATGATGGTGGGAGTGTCATGGTCTGCATGAGTGCTGCCCACACTGGGGAGCTACAGTTCATTGAGGGAACCATGAATGCCAACATGTACTGTGATATACTGAAGCAGAGCATGATCCCCTCCCTTCAGAGACTGGGCCGCAGGGCGGTTTTCCAACATGATAACGACCCCAAACACATCTCCAAGATGACCACTGCCTTGCTAAAGAAGCTGAGGGTAAAGGTGATGGACTGGCCAAGCATGTCTCCAGACCTAAACCCAATTGAGCATCTGTGGGGCATCCTCAAATGGAAGGTGGAGGAGCACAAGTTCTCTAACATCCACCAGCTCCGTGATGTTGTCATGGAGTAGTGGAACAGGACCCCACTGGCAACCTGTGAAGCTTTGGTGAACTCCATGCCCAAGAGGGTTAAGGCAATGCTGGAAAATAATGGTGGCCTCACAAAATATGGACACTTTGGGCCCAATTTGGACATTTTCACTTAAGGGTGTACTCACTTTTGTTGCCAGCGGTTTAGACATTAATGGCTGTGTGTTGAGATTTTTTGAGGGGACAGCAAATTTACACTGTTATACAAGCTGTACACTCACTTCTTTACATTGTAGCAAAGTGTCATTTCTTCAGTGTTGTCACATGGAAAGATATAATAAAATATTTTTAAAAATGTGAGGGGTGTACTCACTTTTGTGAGATACTGTACACACAGAGTGATATATTTCAAGCATTTCTTTCTTCTAATTTTGATGATTATGGCTTACAGCTAGTGAAAACCCAAATTTCAGTATATCAGAAAATTAGAATATTACATAAGACCAATAAAAAAAAAAGGATTTTTAATACAGAGATTTTTTGAGAGGACAGCAAATTTACACTGTTATACAAGCTGTACACTCACTACTTTACATTGTAGCAAAGTGTCATTTCTTCAGTGTTGTCACATGAAATTTCACTTTTGTGAGATACTGTATATCTGTAGTGTTTACTTATCTCTCTCCAAAGCTCTAAGTGTCGTTTCTTTTTGGTGCTTCGTTCCTCTGTTATCAGCATGAGTCAAATGAGATAATAGCATCTGAAAGTTGTGTTGGGGAGGGTGCTTAGAGGGAGATTAGCAGACAGCTGGGTCTATTCAGACTGCAGCTCTGCATTTTCCTTCCTTCCTCTGCCTATGTTGAGGGGGGGTTGTGTGCCTTTCCTCCAATCAGCTCACACACAGTGTTAGCCAAAACTTCGCACCCACTGCTGAATGAGGAAAAAAGATTTCTAGCACGATCTGCACTTTCCAAAGAGTGTAGAGAAGAGAAGACTGCAGATTTACAAGTAAAACATATGTAGGGAGTTTTGTTTAATCTCTGTGTATCATCTGAAGCTGTTCACTCCACTGGGTATATGTGAGGGTTTACATCCACTTTAAGTTTAAATTATTTTTTTAATTTGTATGTAAATTGGAACAGGTACATTTTTTAAGTGTAACACCAGCCAAAAGAGACAATTGGATTTTGAAAATTTTGGGTTGTTGTGGAAACAAGGATTGGTGATAAAGCTTCAGCAGAGATAGGGGTAGATTTCCTTTCACTTCCTGTTGCCTCCCTCTGTTTGTAAGCATGAGTCGGATGTAAGTCAGATGCTTGTAACTCGGGGACCGCCTGTACTGTGCGCTCAGGATGTTAGAATGTTACCAAACCCTCAATAGTTAAAAGCATACAGTACTGCAGGCTTGAGCACTTACTATGTACAGTATGTTTTGTGTCTTGCTTTCCGATTTTGTGCTTTCTTGGATTTCCCTCTGTAAAACTCCTTTTCGTTTTTGGGTTCCAGTTTTCGGGTATCTCCATTCCTCTACAGGATCCCCTGGGACCACCTTTGGCTGGCTGGCTAATTCCTCTCTACACTGCATGCACTCACAGCAGCACATAGCCCCAAAGCCTAGAATGGAAAGCCACCCTCCATGCTCTCTATTCTGAGATATGGTAGTGAAGTTCTCAGGGTACATGCTCCCCTACCTGGAGGTTAGTGACACTCTGACCTGCAGGTGACAGCAACATTTTGTAAACAGTGTAGGTGCTTCTGCATACATCTAAACCAGTGATCTCCAAACTACGGTCCATGGGCCAGATGTGGCCCTTTTCTTGCTTTTATCTGACCCTTGGGGCACCATGCCATCCACAGACACCAATGATCGGGTACCATTCCTCACACCAATACCAATGATGGGGCACTATTTCACCCACTGATACCAATTATGGGGCACTATTCCTCCCACTGATACCAATTATGGGGCACTATTCCTCCCACTGATACCAATGATGGGGCACTATTCCTCCTACTAATACCAATGATGGGGCACTATTTCACCCACTGATACCAATGATGGGGCACTATTTCACCCATTGATACCAATGATGGGGCACTATTCCTTCCACTCAAACCAATGATAGGGCACTATTCCTCCCACTAATACCAATGATGGGGCACTATTTTTTCCACTAATACCAATGATGGGGCACTATTCCCCCCCCCCCCCGATACCAATTATGGGGCACAATTCCTGCCACTGACACCAATGATGGAGCATTTTTTCTCCCACTAATACCAATGATGGGGCACTATTCCTATTTTGAATATCAACAATGGGGCACTATTCCTTACACTAAAACAAATGATGGGGCTCTGATTGCTCTCACCGACACCATGGCATATTTTAATCCCACCGGCCCCACTAAAGCCTCAGGGACAGTAAACTGGCCCTTTGTTCAAAAAATGTGGAGACCCCTGATCTAAGCCAAAGATATACAGGGGGGGGGGGGGGGGGTATGCATTTATTGCAAAAAAAAAGTGGAGCTTTTATAACTACCGTAAGTGGTTGTAGACCTCAGACATGAAATATGAACAAAGCATATCTCTCTATAGTGTGTGTTTGTCTCAACCCAGAGCACTAAGTGTAATTTCTGTCTGCTGCCTTGTTCTTTTGCTATCTGCAGGAGACACTTCTGACAAGTTTTCCTGACACAAAGAGAAAAAAGGTGACAGGGGAGGGATCTCCAGCACACAGCCTGTGGTTGACAGCCTCAGCTCTGTGCCTGTGTGCTGTGTGAAAGGGGGTGTGTCCGTTCCTTCCAATGAGCTTTCAGACCTCTACTCACTAAGACCTGCAGATTGTAAACTTCAGCTCCCCGCCCCTGATTTCTGAAAGCTCAGACAATCTGTATACATGTTGAATTTTGAACGGGTGTAGAGAATGGAATACTGTCGATAAATAGATACAACTTATGTAAGAAGATTTGTTTCATCTCTGTGTATCACCTGAGGCCAGTCACTTCACTTGGTACATTGCAGCAAATGAGCCCCAGCATGTCTACCAACCACTTTAGAAGACCAGCCTCTTAGGGGCTGTCCAAGATGCACAGGCAACCATTGCAAAGAATGGAGGTGTTGTTCTCAGCAGCAAATAAGACCCATCCACTGCCATAGGCAAGGGAGAAGAGAAAAGAACCAATGATGTCAGGTGACCCCCCTGGAAAAAAGGCATGTATAAAGAATTTTAAAAATAAAGGTGCGTAAGGGGGTTCGATTTGGAGTCATGGTGTTAGGAGACAGGGGAGAAGCCACTCTGGAGTTGGAATTTAAAAAACATCATAATGACTTAAAGTGTTACTAAACCCAGGAGCCTGCATTCACTATATCTGCTCTCCCCAGGAGCCTGCAGTCACTATATCTGGTCTCCCCAGGAGCCTGCATCCACTATATCTGGTCTCCCCAGGAGCCTGCAGTCACTATATCTGCTCTCCCCAGGAGCCTGCAGTCACTATATCTGCTCTCCCCAGGAGCCTGCATTCACTATATCTGCTCTCCCCAGGAGCCTGCATTCACTATATCTGCTCTCCCCAGGAGTCCGCAGTCACTACTACCCAGGAGCCTGCATTCACTATATCTGCTCTCTCCAGGAACCTGCAGACACTATATCTGGTCTCCCCAGGAGCCTGCAGTCAGTATATCTGGTCTCCCACAGTACACAAGACATGGAAATGCAATTATTTTAGTAAACTGCTAAATACCTTTTCTCATCAGCAGTATATAGCGGTCTTGTGACTTCCATCAGTATCTGGCTTGTAGGAGAAGTTTTCATTTTAATCTGACTGACCTATAAGGCTGCAGGACCCCTGACCCTCTGTCTGGATAGTGCT
Source organism: Pelophylax lessonae (assembly GCF_965119305.1). Taxonomy (NCBI): domain Eukaryota; kingdom Metazoa; phylum Chordata; class Amphibia; order Anura; family Ranidae; genus Pelophylax; species Pelophylax lessonae. Next base: position 20,039,513 of record NC_138775.1, on the reverse strand, counting down.
GATTGGCCCTGTGCTGATCACATGCACTCTCCCAAAATAAAAATAAAAAATCTCTCTAGCAATACACACCAAACTGAGCATGTGCAGCCTGTCCCCTGGCTCTGTACTAACAGGAAATGATTAGGGGACATGGAATAATAGGAGGTTCAGAGAAGACAGGATCAAACTGCCTTTTACGCAATGTGGAGGATTAACCCCTTAGGCTCTACAGTTAGTATAACAAGCACAAAGCCCTGTGCTGATCACATGCACTCTCTCCAAAAATCTCTAGCAATACAAACTAAACTCAACATGTGCACAGTGTCTCAAAGACTTCAGGGGATAGATTGGAGACTGTAGAAGAAGGAAAGGACAGGATCAAACAGCCTTTTTACACAATGCAGAGGAGTAACCCCTTAGGTTCCACACTAAGTATAACAAGCATTCTTCACTGCATATACAGACTGATTTTACTGTTCTGGGTTTAGTAACACGTGTGTACTCACTAGAAAATTGAATATGGTTTCCCTTTAAATATGAGCCTGCTTCAGGATGACAGCAAGTCTTTTCGTTTTTTTATTTATTGTGCCCTGTCCTCAATTGCCCCCCCTCCCCCCCCCCCCCCCCAAGGCTGCAAAAAGTTATCACTGTCAGACTGACCTCCCTCCTGCCCGCTCTAAGCCCTCCCCAGCCAAGTGTCGCATATACATCGCAGCAGTTTAGCCCCAGCATCTCTGCCTGTCACAGTCACAGCAATCAATCGCGGTCCCACGCTCCCCACGCAGTTCACAAATGCTTTTGCTCCTTCCTGTGATAAATTGACATTGCAACCCAAACGCATCTGAGACGGCCAACTCAGATAAATGAATCAGAAGCCCCCCGTGCTCGGTGCCAAAGCAAATCATCTCTTTCTTTATGGCGGCTGATTAAATACAGAGCTCTGGATGTGTTTGTGAGTCGCGTCATGAGCTCGGGGGACACTGTCGGGGCCATTGAATTATATCCAGGCTCGGATACAAGTCTGGAAGATGTTTATGGCCCTGCGCTGAGTTTATTTCCGCTCGGAGATGGAGGTGAAAAGATGAGTTTCAGAACCGTAATGACCATAAGGTGCATAAACACCGCCATCACTCAGGGAAGACACGGCCTAGCGCGACGCGCTGAGATGTGGCTTCTTGAGTTCGGAATTTTATCTTCCAAGCGCACCTGTAATTTAGCAATAAGCATAATCTTTGGGCCAAGGAGGGTCAGGGGAGGAATCTGCTCCGCCTGGGTCTTTCAATGATGACCATTTTTCTAAAATTCCAATTAAAATATGACATTTAGGTTATGAAAAAAAAATTAAATTCCATCATAAGTTATTATAATTGTGTAGTGAATGAAATAATATAAATATGTGCTGCGCAAACCTGTGTAGCTTATATTAATAATAATGAATTTGTAGTGAAAAATTTGTATCACTCTGTGCGGAAAAAATATATCTATGTGTATATATCAACAGTTGTGCACTGATTAAATCCAATTTAACCACTTTACCACCGGAGGATTTTGCTGTCTTACGTCCAGGCCACTTTTTGCGATTCGGCGCTGTGCGACTTTAACTGACAATTGCGCGGTCATGCAACGCCGTACCCAGTACACCCAGTACGCCGTACGCCGTACTACAGTAATCAGTGCTATACATATGCACTGTTACTGTAAAAATGACACTGGCAGGGAAGGGGTTAATTTTTATTGGTGATCAAGGGGTTAATGTATGCCTGGTGCTTACTGACGTGTGTGGGGGGAGGTTGACTGAGTGACACAGGGACAGATCGCAGGTTCAGCTATGCTGAACCCTGCAATCTGACCCTGTCTGTCACTTAGGAGATCCGCCCGCTTGTGTTTACACAAGCGGGCGGATCTCCACACTCGATTCCCCCAGATCGGGGCATGCCCAGAAGCTGTTTAGCAAGGTATGACGGCGCCTGCACCGGAACTGACGTCGGGGCCGGTGCAGGCGCATTGATTCCTGGGAGCGATGACGTTCAGCTCCCAGGAATCATTGCAAGCCAGGAAGTGACGAATCGCCATGGCCGCAGAGGGAGGAAGAGGAAGTAAGGTAAGTATATTTTCTTCTAAACAAGGTAAGTAAAAAAAATAAAAATTGCGATTATCCATTTGTTTTTCAGGTGACCCGGAGCAAGAAGATGGAGGTAAGTATAATTTTAGGGTGGAACTCCACTTTAAGGTAATTAGAGCCACAAAAGGAGGGCCAACTCCATATTAATGCTCATAGTTTAGAAATAGATGTCCAACAAGCTTATATACAGTAAGTGTAATGGTCAGGAGTCCACACTTTTGACCATCTATTGTATCTGCTCCTTAGTCTTACCCTTCAGCTTGAGTGTCTGGGGTCAGAAGTCACCTGTCAACTGCCTGACCTTACACAATGTATTTCAGTTTTTCACAGTGCTTACGAATATCGCTCTTTTTTTTGTTTATAGCGCAAAAAATAAAAATCGCAGAGGTGATCAAATACCGCCAAAAGAAAGCACTATTTGCGGAAAAAAGGACAGCAATTTCCGTGCATCGCACGACCGCGCAATATTCCGTTAAAGTAACCCAATGCCGAATCGCGAAAAATGGCCTGGTCATTAAGGGGGCAAATCCTTCCAGTCCTGAAGGAAGTGGTTAAAAAATATACATTTATTGGTTTATACACAAATTAAGAAAACACAACCCCCCATAAATGGGGGGAATACAGACCACATATATAATAGTGAGTTAGTCCACAGATGGCACCCAGGCCACTGAAAATTGACTAGGATGAAAGTAGAATGTTCTTGTCATAAACAATAACTCACCCTAGCTCCACTGCACTGTGGGAAGATAAAGAGCTAAGTGTCGGTGCTCAGGCTGAACGTCCAAACCAAATGTTATATGAATAAAGCCGGCACACGAAAAGGCTTCTTCCAAGTAAAATTCTTTATTTCAACATGGATAGCGGTGACAACATGACAAATACTGACGCGTTTCGGCTTTACGTCTTTCTCATAGCATTTACATGTACAATAAAAGAATGTTCTTGTGGTTCCTCATACAGAGGGACCACTAATCCACCTCCAATAATACTCTACAAATTTCGCGGGAGATCAGCTTCATCTGTGTGAGGAACCACAAGAACATTTTACTTTGATCCTAGAGGAATTTTCAATATTTAAATCTTTTTGGTTTAGTCCATTTTCAGTGGCCTGGGTGCCGTCTGTGGACTAACTCACTAATATATATGTCGTCTGTATTCCCCCCCCATTTTTGGGTGGTTGTGTTTTTTTAACCACTTCAGCTCCGGAAGGTTTTACCCCCTTAATGACCAGACCATTTTTTTGCGATTCGGCACTGCATTACTTTAACGAACAATTGCGCGATTGTGCGACGCTGTACCCAGATACAATTGATGTCCTTTTTTTCCCACAAATAGAGCTTTCTTTTGGTGGTATTTGATCACCTCTGTGGATTTTTGATTTTGCGCTATAAACAAAAAAAAGAGCGTCAATTTTGAAAAAACCGCCATATTTTTTACTTTCTGCTATAAAACATTCCCAATAAAAAAAATTTAAAAATCAAATTTTTTATCATTTTAGGCCAATTTGTATTCTGCTACATATTTTTGGTAAACAAAATCCAAAAAAGCGTATTTTAATTGGTTTGCGCAAAAGTTATTGTGTTTACAAACTACGAGATAGGTTTTTGGAATTTTTATTTCTATTTTTGTTTTTACTAGTAATGGCGGCAATCAGCGTTTTTTAGCGGGACTACAACATTGCGGCGGACAGATCGGACCCCTAACTGACATTTTTTACACTTTTTTGGGGACCAGTGACATTAATACAGTAATCAGTGCTAAATAATATGCACTGTTACTGTATAAATGACACTGGCAGGGAAGGGGTTAACACTGGGGGTGATCAAAGGGGTTAATGTGTGCCTAAATATGCTTACTGACTGTGTGGGGGGGGGTCTGTGACAGGCACAGAGAGAGATCGGGGTTTCAGCTTAGCTGAAACTTCTGATCTCTCCCTGCCTGTCTGACAGAAGACTCTGACAGAAGACCCACCTGCTTATGTAAACAAAGCAGGCGGGTCTTCTGTCCGTTTCTCTGATGATCGCGGGAGGCTAAACACAGCGGGAGCACAAATCCGGCTGTTCGCGTGCGCTGCCGAGACCTCTTGCACGAAATCACGGGATTTTGCGCAGCCGAGCCACCCTGCCGCAGTAATATTACGGTGGGCGGTCGACAAGAGGTTAATATGTTTACAAGCCAATAAATGTATATTTGTTAATATAACCATGGAGTTGTAAGTCTTTTCTGTACCATGAAAGTCCCCAGTGCCTCAACCAAAGCTTTTCCAATGATACAGTATATAAACTTTAGGATGCCGGTACAATTATATATTTTTCTATATCTATGTAGCACACCTTAAAGCGGAGTTCCGGGCACAGAAGTCATTTTTTACTAAACATACCCCCGGGACAGTCAGGGCTAGCACATTCCACAATGGCTAGCCTCTGATCTGTCCCGGTTCGCACTTACCTTTTAGAAGAAATACTTACTTATAAAATTTCTTCCACAGCGTTTCCATCTCTCTTGTGGGCAGCTGAAGCCGGCGCGGTCCTCTTCTGTGTCTTCTTCCGCATCTTCTTGTCCCAGAATGCGCCGCACCGGCCCCTCTCGTCACTTCCGGTGCGGCGCTGCATTCCTCCACAGCTTCTGGGCATGCCCAGAAGCTGTTTAGCAGGGGAATGCGGCGTCGCCCGGAAATGACGAGTTGGGCCGGTGCCGTCGCATTGATTCCTGGGAGCTATGACGTTCAGCTCCCAGGAATCATAGCGAGACAGGAAGTGACGGGGTGAGCCGCGGCTCCGAGGGAGGAAGTACTCTGAGGTGAGTATCTTCGATCTTCAATTACAAGGTGAGTAAATAAAAAAAAATAAAAAAATAACTATCCAATTCCTTTTCAGGTGAGGGCTACCTAGCGGAGGGGCACAAAAAAAAAAAATCGTTTTTGTGCCCGGAACTCCTCTTTAATACCAGTCCTGGAATAGAAGAGATTTCACCCCCCACACTTTCCCCGGCATCCTAGC